>NW_017731807.1:757252-770699 GCF_001890085.2 Hipposideros armiger
CATGCAACTTTTCCTGCTGTCTTTGTTTTAGCTGAGATCATAGTATGTTAGGTCACCACATACTCTAAAGAAATGCTCCAGACCATCTATGCAGAATTCACTGAAGTGATCCAAAAAACTGATCTGGGGACTCTCATGGCATCAGCCACTAGAGGCTGCGCGAGGGGAGCTCAGGTATCCATAAGGAGATCGGAAGGGGAAGATGTCCCCAAAGTCATCAGGATGAGATGCAGAGAACAGGAGGGGGTGCCTTTCCCTCCCTCAAGCTAAGTGAGATGCACCTTCGGACCTTCGAGGGCTTAGAGAGCCTGGCCTGCGTCCCCTGGGGTGTCCTTCCACTGGAGCTGGCCACACCTGGAAAACAAAGGTGGAGCAGTTCCGGCAGCTGCCTGGGAACAGGCTGCGCTTACATTGTGTGACAGGACATGGATGACTGGATTTTCCTATTGGCCCTATGCACCCATGGAAGGTGGCCAGGCTTAAATTCTCTTGAAAAAGGGACTCCATGAGGAACCCAAAAAGAATTATGCTGAGTGAAAAAAGTCCCACAAAAAACAGTACATACTGTATGATGCCATTTACATAAAATTCCAGGGAATGCAAAGTTATCTGTAGTGCCAGAAAGCAGATCAGTATTGCCTGGGGGCGGGGGAGGAACAAGAGAGAGGAATCACTAAGCGCAAAGAGGAAATTTTTGGAGGTTCATTATCTTGATTCTGGTTCCTTGGGCCCCTTCAAAAGTCAAAACTTATCAAGTAGTACACTTTAAATATGTACAGTTTATTGCATGCCAACTGTATCTTTATTAAGCTGTTTAACCAAAAAAGAATTTCATGTAAGAGGGCCTTATACTAGACCCAGGTTATCCCAGCAGAAAGAGGTTGAATGCAAAAGCTGGTGGGGAGGAGGGCTCCATCCTAAGTGGTCAGCCAGGTAGTACATTACCTGGGCCAGAAAATGGTGCTGTGGGATGACTCTGAAGAATTCATAAAAGAGGACCTTGTCACAAAAAGCGACATTTGACCACCTGCCACACCCAGAGGGCACTGAAGCCAAGTAAGACTTTTCCTGCTTCTTATCTCCCGAGCCACCTCAACCCTAACAAGAGCCTGAGGCAGGAAGGTGAGTAGAGGAGGTATGGAAGAGGGAAGTCAGGAGGAAACCACCTATGACCCCCTTCCCTATTGCAAATTTCCAAACCAGGGGCAGAAGAGAAGCTTTCAAATGGTTGAGAGATTGGAGTTCTGAGACAAGATTTGATTTCAGTTTTTAAATCTCTAATGATGAAATTAGTTGTTAATTCTTGAAAGACTATGGTGTAGAAAAATATTAAATTGTTAACTGCTTTGCATACCGATGAGGCCGGCTCACTCAACAACCAGTTATGTTTTGTTATTATACAGAGTTTATTATTGTGCCTGGTCTATTCTACCTACTGAGGATCGAATAATCAAATGATTATTCTTAATTACCTCCATGGGAAATGAAGGAAAACAGAGCATACATGGGGAGCTTGCCAGCTAAAGGAATTTCCAACGAAAAACAACGAAGACATTTTTGGAGGCAATATAGTGAAGTGGTGAAGAGTGTAGACTCTGAAGCCAGGCTGTCTGAATTTGAATCCTGGTTGTGTGACCTCAGATGAGCGTACCCACAATCGCTGGGTACCTTGGTTCCCTCATTTGTGAAATAGGGATGATGACAGTAGTCAGATCAGGCTAAGTTGTGCTGCAATAGCCAACAGCTCCAAAAACTCAGTGGCTTACACAACAAAGGTTTATTTCTTGCTCATGTCTATTACAGGTTGGCTTTGGCTCTTCCCCCTGGGACCAGACTAAAGAAGCAGCCTTTATCTGAAACATTGCTGATGTTAGGGCAGCAGGAAATGAGTGGTTGATTGTGGCTCCATGCAATGACTGTTAAAGCTTGTTCTTAAAAATGACATGTGTCACTTCTATTTACATTTTCTCGGCTAAGCTTGATGTCAACATGGTGGGGAGATATAATTCTCCCATAAGGAGGGGCAGAGAATATTTGGGACAATAATACAATCTGCTGCAGTACCTACCTATGTAAAGTGCTTAAAATAGTTCTTTTTTTTAATTACTATTTTAGCTGGTTGTTAAATTCATCACTACATCTCATCACCAGTGGATGTGTGGATTTGAGAAGATGAGCTTATTTTACTGAGTAAACTATCATTAGAGAATAAATTGATTATAACTTGAAAGTAGGAAATATTTTCCTGAGAGGATAAAATTTGCAACACCTTGAGCTGGTCGGATCCATTGGGAAAGTAATAGTATAATCATTTAGTAAGTGCTGCAAAACAACAGTCTGTCCTTAGCTTGTATATACATCCAAAGGCAGTTGTAAAAGAGAGTCAGTCACGAAAGTAAAAATAATATTAATGTAATTCATCTGCTTATTTTAAAAATAATCTAACCTTAATTTGGTACAAAACTTAATTATTCTTAATTTTAGAAATAAGAAATAATTTATTTTACATCAAAATTAGTGTGGTTATATGTTTCAAGTTACATATATTGAATTTAGGGCTATACTATAGGATTAGTACTCAAATATTGGCTTCAGACTTTTTTAAAGATTTTTTTTAATATAGCTAACATACAATATTTATTATATTAGTTTCAAGTGCACCCCATAGTTATTCAACATTTATATACCTAAGGAAGTGATCCCATAAGTCCAGCAGCCATCTGACACTGAATCATGCTATCACAATATTATTAACTATATTCTTTATGCTGTGCATTACATCCCCATGACTTATTTGTTTTATATCTTGAAATTTGAACCTCTTATTCCCTTTCACCTTTCCCCCCTTTTTAATTTTTTCAATTACAGTTAATATTCAATATTATTTTATATTAATTTCAGGCATACAGCATAGTGATTTAAAATAATTCTTTTTTTTTTTAATTTTTATTGGGGAATTGGGGGAGGGGAACAGCGTTGGGGAATCAGGGAAGGGGAACAGACAAGTTGCTGTCCTTTTGTTCTTCAGTCTAGTTGTGGAGGATGTTGCTTCACTGGCCCACGTTGGTATTATCATTGCGCTCTTCCCGGGTGAGGCAGTTGCTCACCGGCCATTGGACAGCTGCTCACAGCGGCTCACAGCAGCTCACAGCAGCTCATGCCGGCTGCCAGCCAGCCCCACTGCAACCTACGCCGTCACTGGCCACTCACGGCAGCCAGCTTCAGATTGAGCTGTTGTTCACCATCTTAGCTGTAGAGGGTGCAACATCACTGGCCCTCATGTGGGATCCAAACCGGGGCCCTGCTGCTCAGAGCTGGCGTCCCAAGCCAACTCTTAACCAACGCACCACTCAACTGGCCCCCCAGGGTTCTTGAAACAAACTGTCAAGTAGCCTTCAGAAGGGACACCCTGCTCACAATCTTTATATTAAGATTTAAAATAATTCTTAACAATGCCATGTAAGTGCTATATAAGGACTGTAATTAATACTTCCTCTTGAATTTTTAGGTAGTTTTCCTAAGGAAGCCAGTTGCTCTCAGACACTGATTTAGGAGCAGTCCCTTTATCAACTTCTCAACTTTTCAATTCAGCAAGAGC
This sequence comes from Hipposideros armiger, assembly GCF_001890085.2. Classification (NCBI taxonomy): domain Eukaryota; kingdom Metazoa; phylum Chordata; class Mammalia; order Chiroptera; family Hipposideridae; genus Hipposideros; species Hipposideros armiger. The sequence continues at coordinate 760,851 of NW_017731807.1, forward strand.
CACCAAAACACCAGAGAGGACCCCTAAGAGGTTGATGGAACCTGGGCCCCACAGCCTAATTTAGGGTCTAACTGACACAGTCTCATGAAGAAGAATAAGAAAGCTGTGTTTGGGGGTGATCAGTTAGCTCAGTTGGTTGAAGCGTGGTGCTCATAGCACCAAGGTTGCTGGTTCGATCCACATGTGGGCCACTGTGAGCAGCACCTTCCTTTTAAAAGGGTCAACTATGCCATTGTAGCATAGGGACAGTTTGTGACCAATGACCATGACTGTTCCCCAATAAAATTAAAGAGAATGAAAGAAAGAAAGAGGAAGGAAGAGAGAGAGAGAGAGAGAGCTGTGTGTTACTGGGCCGTTCTCTAAAAGTCTCTCCCTGAAAGACAGGCGTCAAGGTACTGGGCCATTATTTCTCAGTTATTTCAGGATGACTAAGACATTGCAATGTTATTCTTGTCTCAAGGCAGACTGCAGTAAGTGCTTGGACCATGGAGGGAGGGAGGCCAGCTCTGGGCCAGCCACGCTGTTTTCTTTCATTGCTGGGATCAGTATTAGCTGGGCCTAGACACTGGCCAACAATTTTCCATGAAGCACCATGGTTGACTCCGACTGCCGCATCAGACAGACACAGAAGGTCTTCCTGGTGTGTGTTGATTTGGGGATTTCAACTGAGCAGCCATAGTCTTGGGCTGGAAGCTGTCACGGAATTGGGGTGGGGTGATTTTTCACTGTCCTTGAGCCTTGAGGCCAGTGTAGCCACTGGACAGGGGCCATTATTGTGTCTCAAAGACCTTTTTCGGGCCCTCAGAGCATTTCAAGCCCACCCCTTCCCCCCCATCTAGAAGATGCTAGAGACCAAAACTATTACAGGTGGGGAGCTGAGGGGTATGAGCTGCAGAAGAGAGATAGAGAAACTGTGATCACATTTCAGTTCTTTTTTTTTAATTTTTATTGGGTAACAGTGTGTTTTTCCAGGACCCATCAGCTCCAAGTTAAATTGTTGTCCTTTAATCTAGTTGTGGAGGGTGCAGCTGAGCTCCAAGTTCAGTTGCCATTTTCAATCTAGTTGCGGCGAGGTGTAGCCCACCATCCCATGTGGGAATCAAACCAGCAGCCTTACTGTTAAGAGAACGCTCTCTAACCTACTGAGCCATCCAGCCGTCCACCGGCAGCTCAGCTGCAACTCAGCTCAAATCATTGTCTTCAATCTAGTTGCAGATGGTGCAGCTCACTGGCCCATGTGGAAGTCGAACTGGCAACCCTGTTGCTCAGAGAACGCACTCTAACCTACTGAGCCACCCGGCCACCCATCAGTTATTAGGATAGCTTTAATCTTACTCTCTTTCTTCTGATGGCCTTACAAACCATTTCAGCATGAACCATGTAGCTACTCTCTCCCTCATTGCTTTTCTCTTATCAGTTCAATTCAAACTGACAAACATTTATAGATTTTTTTTCTGACTAGTAAAACGGGTATTGACCAAGGGCTTTGGACCATACAGACAACGTGTGAATTCCCCCAAAAGATTTATTCAAGTCCTAACCCCTGATCCCTGTGAATGTGACTTTATTTGGAAATCAGATCTGTGCAGATGTGATCAAGCTAAGATATGGGGTCACCCTGAACTGGGATGGGCTCCATCCAGTGACTGGCCTCCTTAGAGAAATTTGAACACAAACACAGATGCAGGGAGAACACCATGTGACAACAGAGGCAGAGGTTGGAGTGATGTGTCTACAAGCCAAGGAATGCCAACAAATTACCGGCAGCCACCAAAAGCTAGGAAGAGGCAAGGAAGGATTCTTCCCTAGAGCTTTCAGAGGTCCTGCTGACACCCTGATTTCAGACATATAGCCTCCAGACCCTTGAGAGAATAAATTTCTGTTGGTTTAAGCCCCCCAGTTTGTGGTAATTTATTATGACAGCCCTAGGAAACCAATATAGATGGGTAGGACTTTGAGATGGAGGAAAGGACTATGTGTAGACAGAGCTACTATGAGTGAATGTAATAACTTTTGAAAGCCTACGGCGTCCTTGGGGAATAATTAGTATTTTGATGTGGCTGGAGCAAAGGTGGCAGAAAAGAAGGAGCCAAGTATAGTGGGAGATGATGGAAATACAGGCTGGGGCCTAGAGTGATAGGCTAAGGAATTTGGCCTTTAGTTGTATGGGATGGGAAGTCATTAGCCTTTTTGATGGGAGCCTGAACTGTACTTAAGATAAGTAACTTTCATTAATCAGGAGTAAGAAATTGCCTTCTCACTATGGCTTTGGGTTTCTTCTCATCCTTCTCACTGGTTTTGGCCCCAGTAATGTTACCGGTGCCGGGCTTAGTGCCACAGGATTATGACTCAAAGGCAGGGACAGGATTTCATTTGTCTTTTCATCTTCAGCACCTAGAGTAGGTAACATGTTGTATTATTGAGGACTTTATCTTTAGGTAATAAAAACAATTTTGCTTAAACAACCAGGGAATTCATTGGCTCACAAAGCAGGGTGTGGTGCGGGGGGAATGAGAGGGTGTATTCGTTTCCTAGGGCTGCTATGATATTGTGATTTATAATAAAAAATATGTATTTGGTTTTTGTCCCAGTTCCTGGCACAGAGCTCCTAAAACCCTTGGAATTTCCTCAGTGATGAGAGCCATAAATGGTGTCTTTTTACATTAATGAGGTGACTAACTGGAAAGCCCCTAGGTCACTTAAAAATGGGGGCTGGTTGTCAGGAGAACCAACCAGTGATTAGAGGGTTGGAACTTTCAGCCCCACCCTACCCCCATCTCCAGGAGGGGAGAGGGGCTAGAGACTGAGTTCAAGCACCAAAGGCTGATGATGTAATTAATCATGCCTACTTAATGAAGCCTCCATAAAAACCCCAAAGAACCAGGTTCAGAGAGCTTCTGGGTTGGTGAACACGCGAAGGTGCTGAAAGAAGGATTTGCTCAGAAAGAGCACGGAAGCTCTGCACCCTTTCCCTGTACGTCTCTTCCATCTGGCTACTCCTGAGTTATGTTCTTTTATAATAAACCAGTAATCTAGGGCCGGCCGAGTGGCTCAGTTGGTTAAGAACTCGCTCAAGAATGCAAGCTCTGAGCAACAGGGTCACTGGTTTGATTCCCGGCCCGAGCTGAGCTGCCACTGAGCTGCCAACAGGTAGCAGGATGAAAAAAAAAAAAAAAAAAAAAAGGAAATCTTAAAAATAAATAAATAAATAAATCAGTAATCTAGCAAATAAAATGTTTCTGAGTTCTATGAGCCACTGTAGCAAATTAAGGAAACCCAAGGAAGGGATCATTAGAACGTCCAATCTATAGCTGGTTGGTCAGAAGCACAAGTGAGAACCTGGACTTGCAATTGGCATCTAAAGTGGGGGGAGGGGCAATCTTGTAGGATTGAGCCCTTAACCTGTGGGATCTGATGCTGTCTCCAGGTAGATAGTGTCAGAATTGAATTGCATTGTAGGACACCTTGTTGGTGTTGGAGAACTACTTGGTGTGGGGAAAACCGCACACATCTCATGTCAGAAGTGTTGTGAATTTGGTAATACTGTGAGAGCAAAGAAGAAACACAGGAGTACTAGAGGTTTCCTTTTCAGCTCCCTTAATAACTTACCACAAACTGGGTGGCTTATTTTCTCACAGTTCTGGAGGCTAGAAGTCTGAAGTCAAGGTATCAGCAAGGTTAGTCCCTTCTAGAGGCTCTGTCTCCCTGGAGGCTGTAGTGTGGATTCTCGTCCATGCTTTGCTCAGCTTCTGGTGTGACTGGCAATCTTTGGCATTCCTTGGCTTGTAGACACTTCACTTCAAGCTCCGCCTTCATCGTCACATGGTATTCTCCTTATGTGTCTGTCTCTATGTCTCTTCTCCTCTTCCTATAAGGACTGGTGTCTTTTTATAAGGACACTCATACAACCTCACCTTAACTTGATTACACCTGCAAAGACGTTATGTCCAAATAAAGTCACATTCACAGGTACCAGGGGTTAGGACTTCAATATATCTTTTTGGAAGACACAATTCAACCCACAACAGAGGGATAGTTGGCTTCAGGGGCCCAAGCAACACCATCAGGGCTCTGCCTCTTTACTATTCAGATGGGCTGTCTGCCTGATGGCTACTAGCAGCCCAAGGATGTACGTGTATGGTGATGGTACACAGGGGTTGGGCAGGGCAGTGGCAGCAATCAGCCCTTGTGGTTCATGCTCATGGATGCCAAGACGGGTAGTGAGCCAGGAAAGATGAGAGCAAGACGTGATTGGTGAGGAAGAGCAAATCAGAGATAAATTAAAGATAGCTTGAATAAGAAGCAGAGATGGGGGTGTGGGTAGTGCCAGTGGAGTGGAGCCATCATGGGCCCTGGACACTCTGTTACCTGGTTGGGACTGTTCTCTTTAAAGGATCCAGTATAGAACAACACCAGGCTTGAGGAAAAGCAGTCCTTTTATGTAGAGCTTGGTAGCTCCTTCCAGGACAGGGGATGGAATCTGTTATTTTCTCTTTCCGACTTCCATTCCCCATTCCTTTGGTAACAGCACCATCATTTTCCTTTAGGATAATCCCTACCACCATCATCTCCAGCTCCAGTTCCTGGAGTCTCCTAAAAACCCAGGATTGGACAATCAGGACAGTCCGTCCCCTTGGCCACAGTGATTGGCCCAGGACAAGGCCTCCTGTTTGTCTAGTGAGTCCTAATTCTTACACTTCTTCTGGAACTACTGGGAAGAGAAGCACTCTTTTCCGTGGGGGTTGCTAAGCTGGTAGGGTGTAGGTGTGTGAGGCTGCTGGGAACCATCTGTACTACCACCTGGGAGAGCCTGCCTCGGAAAGCAACCAAGACAGAGAAAACAGAGCTGAGAAATGATGAGAGAAAACTGAGGCCTGGTGACATGGTTCGGGCAAATGTATTTGGCCATGTCAGACTGAGGAAACGGAACCATGGTTTATGAAAATGCATGAGTGTAGTGTTATCACTGCTGATTTACAACAACAAAGAAGTGACACTGGGTCCCATTCACCCATTTATCTACCTGTTTGTCCAACACATATTTGATAATGAGTTGAAAATACGTAAATAAGATGTGAACCTTGCCTTCCAGAACTCCTTGGTCTATGAGGCATTTTAAAGACGTGTTTCCAAATTATAATGTTAGAAAGGTAGAAAAGGGTCAATTTTATGAGAGGCCCAGATAAAATGCTTTGGAAATTCAGGAGAGAAGATTGTTTCCACTAGGGAGGTGGACATTCTTGGATATTTTTGGAAGGCAAGTAGGAGGTAGACATACACAGATGAGGTGAAGGGCATTCCAGGAGGAGGAACTGCGTGATCAAATTCACAGGGTGCCAAGGGGGCAAGCCAAAAGTTGAATTTGGCTGAAACATAAGAAATGTGAGGGAGGAATAGGAGAGCTTGGAAAGCTGAGTTCAAAGACAGATCTTGGAAGGCCAATGGGGGCAGGCTAAAGAGATTAGGCTCCATTCTGTTGATAATGACTTTTTTTTTTTTTTTTAAAGCAGAAGCCCATGAAAACAAACTAAGCAGTATGGAGTATGGTTGGAATGGCAGGAGACTGAATGTAGGGATCAGTTTTCCAGGTGGGACATTATAAGACCCTGAGTACGGTAACGTTGTGGTGATTTATTGCTGCATTAACAAATTGCCCCCAAAACTTAATGCCTTAAAATTACAACTTTATTATATCTTACAATTGTGTAGCTCAGGAATTCGGGCTCAGCTACAGTTGCGTAAATCAGCCAGGGCTCAGCTGAACTCTGCTCTACATAACACCCAATTAGAGTCACTCAATGGCATTCAGCTGGTAGGTTGGGACGGTCAGGGGCGTCCAACATAGCTTTACTCTTATGTCTGGCTCTTTGGCAGAAGTGGCTGGAAGGCTGGGACCAGTTGGGCCCTTCTCCCTCTCTATGTAGTCTCAGAGCCTCTCCAGCAACCCAGGGCTCTAAGAGGGAGAGTTTAAAGAGATAAGAAGTAGAAATTGCCCACAGGCCTCTTAAATCCTCAGCCTGGAGACTGATAACATCACTTCTACTGTTCAAGCCGTCACAGAGCCCACCCAAATTCAAGAGTTGGGGACATACATCCCACATCTCAATGGGAGCGTTGTCAAAAAATTATGGCTACCTTTAATCTACCACAGCAATAACAATGGGAATTAGAGGATGACACATCAGATAAATATAGAAGGAGAAATCACAGGACTTGACAGATGCTTGGACTCATTCATTCATGAACTATTTATTGAGCACCTACTATGTGCCAGGCAATGTTATAGACACTGAGAACATGGCAGTAAACAAAACAGATACAAATCTCTGCCCCCATAGAGCTCACATGCTGGTGGATTGGAGAATGAAAGATGGCACTAAGGTATCCAGTGTGTGTAGCTGGCATAGCATAGCGGTGCCATTATCAGATGTAGGGAGCCCAGGAGGCCAATTTGAATTCAGGTTTGATAGCATAACCAAGAAACTAAGTGCTCATTTCTCCCGGCACTTAAGCTGTAATCATAGCCACAGTAACAGCCCTGTGACTCCAAGCTGTTGAGGAAATCCAGGGTTTTGCTTCCAACCACAGGCAGTGCCTGCAAGATTACAAAGAGAAAGACGGGCACTTTAACAGCCTCGTAGATTTCCTTAGGCAGGAAAAGCATGTGGAATCGTGCAAATCCACAGTTCACTGCCAATTATGCTCCAGTAACAAGGAGGGCTCTAGTGTTGGAATTCACACTCTGACACACTCAGCTTACATCCCCATGAGTTTTTTTCTGGAGAATCTCTCCATTGACTTCTATTTTATGGAACTTCTAGCTTTAGGAAACTATTTTGGGGCCTTTGAAAACTCAGATTGGTTTTATTTCAAAGTAGATTCAAAGGTCCACAATATATTATTGAGGTTTTTGTTTTGCAAATTGAAGAGTTACATGTATAGCATTTGTGGAAAATATTGTTTGTAGATGCATAGCAGAAAGCATGGAAGGATACTATATCAATCAGCATAGGTGAGGTTATGTCCCAGTGATAAATGACCACATAAATCTCAGTGTATACCACAATAAAGGTTTACTGGTCATATACACTAGTATATCGTGGGCTGGTTGTGGCTCTGTTTTCTGTCTTCACTCTGGGATCCAACTTCCTGGAACACCATGACAGAGAAAAAAGACAGCCATGTACTGGCTCTTAAAGAAGCTCCTCAGATAGAGCATTTGAAATTGTGCATCCCGGCAATTCGTCATCAGTTTTGGTACAAATAAACTCTTATAAAAATTTAAAAAAAGAAAGAAGCTCCTCAGAAATTACCCTCATTGCTTCTGCTTGTAGTTTTTTTGTCAACCAACTCACATGGCTAAACCTGAAAACAATAGGATGAGAGAATATATTCTTTGCTCAGAGCAGCATAGTGACAATGTCTGAGCAGTAATGCAAAATATTACCACAAAATCTACTGAACCATCTATAGTGATTACTCCTGAGGTCAGGGTGTGGGGCAGGGTGGCGGTGAAGGAGACTATATATCTCTAACTTTCTGTACCTCAATATGATTTTAATATTTTTCAAAAAGCATGCATTCTTTTTTTAACTAAAAATACCTTTTAGATATTATTTATTTTTAACGTTTTATTATGGAAAATTCAAACATAAGCAAAAGAGAGAATACTTTGATGAACCCTTCCATGACCTTCTGTCACCCAGCTTTCAACAATTCTTAACTCATACACAGTCTTGTTTCAACAATAACTCTGCCTACTCCTTCTCCCAGGTTATTTTGAATAAGTCCCAACATCATATTATTTTGTCTTAACTATTTCAGTGTATGTCTCTAGATAGGGATTCTTTTAAAAAATAACCACAATATCATTATTACAACAAAAAAAATGAACAAAAATTCCTTAATATTATCAAATATCCAGTGTTCAAATTTTTCAATTGTTATATATGTATATGAACATACCGTGTCTATATCTATATTTACATATAGATATATATTTTTAACAGTTTGTTTGAATAAAGTTTCAAGTAAGGCCCATACATTATGTTTGTTGGTAAATGTTTTGTCTCTTGATCTCGATCTACAGGTCTCTCGTCCGTATCTCTTTCTCCCTTTTTTAAAATTTCCTTGCAATTTGTTCTTGAAGAAATCAGGTTGTTTGTCCTATAAAATCCCCTACAGTCTGACTCTTTCAAATTGCTTTCCTGTGGGGATATTTAACATGTTCTCTGTCTTCTGTATTTCTGGTAAATTGGTAGTAAGATCTAGAGACTCTGCTAGATTTAGGTTTGATTTTTATTTTCTTTTTCTTTCTTTCTTTTTTTTTTTCTTGGTAAAGAATAGCTCAGAGGTTGGATTTTGCACATCCACCAGGACACACATGTCAGGTTGGTTTTCTTTTTGTAATGTTAGCATCCATTGATGATCATTGTCTAGACCCTGTATTTTCAGGGGTTGTAAAATAATGACATCCCAGGACCGGCCCAGTGGCGCATTGGTTAAGAACTGGCTTGAGATGCCAGAGGGCCCCGGTTCGGATCCCACATATGACGGCCAGTGACACTGCCCTCTACAGCTAAGATGCTGAACAAGAGCTCAACCTGGAGCCTGGCTGCTGTGGGTTGCCGGCGACGGCGTAGGCTGCAGTCCCCTGCTGCAGTGGGCTGCCATTAAGTTACTGTGTGTAGCCGACCGCCAGCCGCGGTGAGCGGCCGTCCAGAAGCCGGCGACTGATCTGCCTCACCCGGGAAGAGCACAATGATGGTGCCAGCTTGGGCCAGTGAAGCAACATCCTCCTCAACTAGACTGAAGAACAAAACAATAGCAACTTGTCTGCTCCCCTTCCCACGATTCCCCAGCACTGTTCCCCTCCCCCCAATTCCCCAATAAAATCTTTAAAAAATAATAATAATAATAAAAATAATGACATCCAATTAGTAATTTATTAACGACAATACTTCTATAAAGAGAAAACATCTCCCTCATCAATTATTTGACTATTGTGAGGTGCATTTTATATAGGAAAGGCAAGATTAATGCTTGATTTATTTTTTTACGTCTATTTACCTGTTTTCAAAAGCATGAGATTGTTCCTTGTTCTCTTCAAAGTTAACCGATAAATTTTCTGTTTTGTTTTAATCACTATGAGCTCATGTTTTTAAACATATTTAACATGTTACAATTCATTGCTATTATTATCATTATGATACTCACATTGTATCTCCCATCTTTGGCCAGAGGGAGCCTCTTCAAGTTAGTTCCTGAGTCCTTTTGTCACAACTTAATAGTTTTTGATATTTTGTTTCCTTGCTTTCTGTTTTGACAAGATGTTCCAAGCTCTTCTTGTATATTTCCTGCCTCAGATCTAGACTCAACCATTGCTTCAAGGAACCCTGGTTACATTAGTAGGAAATAGTATGTGTAGACCACAATTCATTCTCTCTCTCTCTCTCTCTCTCTCTCTCTCCTCCTCCTCCTCCTCCTCCTCCTCCTCCTCTTCCTCCCTCTTCTCCTTCTCCTTCTCCTTCTTCTTCAATAGTTTTTGAGGTTTTTTTGTCCTTAGGGCATATCCCACTAGGAATGTACACTCAAGTTTCTATACTTTAAAGTCACTTAGAATAGTTTTTCTCTGTGTGGTTATGCCTCAAATTGGATAAAGAGTTAAGTTCTTTTTTTCATTTACTTCAGATTTTTAGTGATGACCCTTTATTAAAAATGTAATTTTGTGTAGTTTATAAAATATTTACTTGGTTCCAAAGTCATATCTGCAAAACAATGTATATTATGAGAAGTCTAGCTTCTATCCTTGTCTCTCTACCCTATTCCCTCTCTCTATATATAGATACT
>NW_017731807.1:771609-785282 GCF_001890085.2 Hipposideros armiger
AAAAAAAAAAAGAACCCATGGGTGCCTCGAACACTAAGTTACCAGCACAAAGCACAGGCACAGTGGGATGCAGGGCCCTAAACACCCTCTCTCATAAGTCACACCATTCTGGCCCCAAGGAAACACTTCTCCTTGTCTCTTGCCCTAAGGTCTTGAAGTAAGGGTAACTATGTCTAATGTCATGAATGTGTGTGGGTTGTGCTGCTGCCAACATTGGAAATGGACACAGCTTTGAGGTATGGGAGGATCTGAGCAAGGAACATGCTCAGGTTAGAGCAAAGACAAATACACTACCATGTCAGCTCCTTCCTTCCAGCATAAATGCAATAGGTAGCTGCATAACAAGATATAGTTCCCAGAGATACCAAGTGTGCCTGTTTCTCTACCACTTTGCCAAGAGAGTGTCGTAAAACTTTGGGTTTGGGCCAATCTGATAGGTTAGAAATACTATCTGTGTAGATTTAATTTTTATTGTTCTTATTATAAGTGAGTTTGAACATTTTTTCATATGATTAAGGACCATTTTCATTTTTTTTTTTTCCTCAGCTGAGCCATCCTGCTACCTGTTGGCAGCTCAGCGGCTGCTCAGCTCAGGCTGGACTCGAACTGCTGTTGCTCAGAGCTCAAACTCTTGAGCGAGCTCTTAACCAACTGAGCCACTCGGCCGGCCCTTCATTTCTTTTTTTATGAATTATCTAGTCATATTTCTAGCCCATTTTTCTATAGTGCTCCTAGCCATTTTCTCTATTTTTAGAAGCTCTTCACATACTAAAGATGTGAACCTTTTGTCTGTGAACACATGCAATCCTTCTCTGTACTAGATTCTGGATTAAATTTGGAGAGCTCAACAAACTATAAGACATCATCCATGCCTCAATGGAGCTTTACAAATTAAATAACAACCAGAGATATAAGTAATTCTATGAAACAAAAAATATATGTCAAAGGAGTACAGGATTAATCGCCAAATATAATGACTCTAGGAGTTCAAAGAAAGAAGTGGTCAGCCTCTGGTGCCCAAAAGGCCGTATCTAAGATGTAGTTGGATCTTACTTGAGTATTCAGGAACAAATCGGAAGCATATGAGAGAAAATCGGAAGGTGGGAATCCAACTCATAGTGGGGAAAGTCTTGAAAGCTGAGTCAAAGAATATGGTCCTCTTGGGGAGGCGATAGGAGGAAGAGAATGACATGTGCTAAGACATCAAATGAAAGAATATGGAGCATTGCCCCAGGCACCAGAGTACATTATACCAGCAACTCCAAACTTCCCCTCAATCACAAGATGGAATGAGCCACACACCCTCTTTCACACACCCAAACATTGAGAGAGAGACAGACAGAGAGAGAGACAGAGAGAGAGAGAGAGAGAGAGAAGTAGGGGTGGGGGGTGCTGTCTGAGGGACTGAGCATTATCTGAAAGGACTAATTAAATAATCAAATGAGACAAAGATTTCAATTGGATTAGCCACTTAGTTCATCCCACCCTCATCACATGTGAGTGGAGTGGGCAGGGAACTCAAGAAGAAGACCTGATTAGTTATAGACATAATAAAATATTTACGTTTTCTCCACACATCTCAATTGTAGTTGAGCTAAAATTTTTCAAACCTGCTATATAATAATACATGTCTCATAGGGCTGTTGGAAGGATGACATGAGAAAAGGCATATGAGGTGCTTAGCACATAAGTACTAAACCAGTGTTAGCTATTATTACTAGGTGATCATAAAATAGTTGCTGAGGAAGCGAATGAATAACTGAATCAAAGGATGCATGACTGACCAATTGGCAACAGTCCTTGGCAGTAACAATAAATGCAATGGGCGTCAGACAAGCCAGCACCCTATGCTCTCCTGCTGAAAGCCACGAGCATCTCCTGCCTGGACCCACACTTTATCCAGCAGGAACCAGTGCTGGTCTGGCACACAGACTCCTTGGCTGTGTTTCTTCGACAATTACAGCTGAGGAATTCAGCTTATTTTGGGTGAAATCCCTGGAAGTCCAAGTTCAGATCTCAGTCTGGGCAATGCAGCCACATTTTCCAATGAGTAACTCCCTCCAATATAACTCCTGGCAAACGACCCTATCAGTCGCTGAGAGAATGTGCCGTCATGCATGGTAAATAGTAAGACCTCTGTGAGGGGCTTGACTCATCTGTCAGAGAAGGGGTATTTTGAAACCTTGACTTCATTTGCAAACATGTGTTTGCACATACCTCTCGTCAGATGCAAATTTTCCGTTCCTAATATAGCGCTTTCAAATTTTCCCTGAAATGAAAGACGTGGCTATAAAGAAAGATAGAGAAACTTTTAATAGGCCTTGACTTCAGGTATGTTCCAGAGGAGCTCATCTGTCTCTAGGCCAACTTCCTGTTGACTCAGGAGCCAGAACCATGGAGACAGAGGAGCAGGGTATCACAATGATCACAGCCGTCATTTACTGAGGAGTTACCTGTGTGCCAGGCGCCATGCTTACTACTTTATGTACAGCAGTTCCTGAACCCACATGGTGACCCTGACGCTTAGGAAGGAAATGGAGACCCAGAGAGGTTAAATAACTAGTCCTAGATCAAGTCACAGAGCTGGGATTTGAACTCAGGTAACCTGTCTCCAAAGCGTGTCTGTTTAACCATTGCATTAGACATTATCTGGATATTACCTGCTTTTAGCATGAGCCAAGAGCCCCTAATCATCCAGCTGGGGACCTGTGAAAAGTTTTAGGCATTTTCATGGGCTGATATGCCTTGTGGGGAAGAAAAAGTAGCTGGGGGTTTCTATGAATTATAAATAGTCGCTTTGGGGAAGAATGGGTATCCTTTTACTTATATCTCCCTCTGGCTTCTAGACCTGGCTTCCCATCATCTTGACATCCTGTGCTTTCCTCTCCACACTTCTGTCCGAGCTGAGCATAAGCCCTGTTTCTATGAGTTCTTTCTCATCCCTCCCCAACCCCTCCCCTAAACACACCAGCATCTTCTGAATTCTACCTCCTCTTCCTGAGATGCTCTGTATTATCTGTTCTTCACAGACAGTAGGAGCTCTGCACACAGTAGATGCACCCCAAAACTGCTGCAGCTTACGATAATAACACACAGAAAACCCTAGGTGGAGAGTGGGCAGGTGAATCCTACCTCTGCACTGATTTGCCATGTGTTTAGGCAAGTCTCCGACTCAGAACCTCATCTGTGAAATGATGAGGCGGCTTCTACGGCCTCTTCTACCTGTAAGGGTCTACATGCTCCTACATTCCCACATGCCCATCTGAAGGGCAGATGCAGAGTCAGGATCCCTTCGAGAAAGCTGGGTTCGTGGGCAGGGCCTCTGTGTCTCCCTCCTGCCACTCAACTTTCATATACCTGGTATAAAAAGTAGCATTATGGGCCAGCTGAGTGGCGCATTGGTTAAGAGCTGGATCGGGACGCCAGAGGGCCCCGTTCAGATCCCACATATGAGGGCCAGTGACACTGCCCTCCACAGCTAAGATGCTGAACAACAGCTCAACCTGGAGCTGGGCTGCTATGAGTCGCCGGCCACAGCGTACGCTGCAGCCCCTGCTGCAGTGGGTTGCCATGGGCTACCGTGTGTAGCCAGCAGCCAGCGTGAGCGGCCAGCAGCCGCAGTGAGCGGCCGTCCAGAAGCTGGTGACTGATCTGCCTCTCCCGGGAAGAGCGCAATGATGGTGCCAACTTGGGCCAGTGAAGCAACGTCCTCCACAACTAGACTGAAAAACAAAAGGACAGCAACTTTTCTGTTCCCCTTCCCACAATTCCCCAGCGCTGTTCCCATCTCCCAATTCCCCAATAAAAATCTTAAAAAATAATAATAAATAAATAAAAAGTAGCATTATTATCAGTGGGCTCATAACCATCAATGTTTTCAATAGAAGAAAATTGGGAAATCTCCTTTTATGAGCACATCTAAGGGCAGAGCAGGAATCACCATTTCCTAATGTGCCCAAAACATTGCAAAACAAACTAATAAACTTGAGCTTAAAACTTAGGGGAATGAGAGCTTTGCTTGAGCTCCCCAGTGGTGTTTCTCATACTGAAGAGCTTTAGTGAGGCTCCCTGACACACTACAGCCAACACGCCCTTCATTGGCTCCCCACCTACCTATGGTAACCTACCTATGGCCAGACTCCTTCCAAGAAAAAATTAGCTAACTTGACTCGAATATTCATGCTTATATACAAATGGAATCCTGAAAGATAGAATCACCCTCTCACTCTCAGGTGACATGTGCATCTTATGGTGATACTCTCCTGCTGTGGTCCAAGCCAGGAAAGTCCTTTGGATGGTGGGGAGTTTGGGGCAGGTAAGTGGGCAGCACTATGGTAAGCCCATGGAGAAGGGTTTCTGGGAAAATGGGACCTTGCAGTGGCACCTGACACCAATGATGGAAGAGGCCACACACTCTGCCAAGACAACAGATCCATCCTATGTGGAATACTGTTGAGAGAGCCCAGACAGCATCCCAGAGTGCCTATAGCATGTTATTTACCCCAGTAGGTCTAATGTTTGCTACACTATTAGGTAAAGAAGAGTGAAGGCTGGAGGATATCAAGTCCTTAGCCCAGTCTAATAAAAAATCCAGTTGGTGTTCTTGCCTCTGCTCCAGATGCCTCTCAATTACCATGAGAGTTTCAGCAGCCGCACCAATCTAAAAACTACCTCTCGATTCTATTCCTTGGCCAGGCCACAGTTCAAGTCCCCAATAGAAAAGAAGTAAAGAAACAAACTGAAAAAGTTAACATGAGCCACAACAGCTTTTAGAAAGCATGTGGTTTGTGCAAAAGAATGAAACTAGAGTGTTACCTGTCACCGTATAAAAAAATTAACTCAGAAAGGATCAAAGACCTAAATAAGACATGAAACAATAAATTGCATAGAAGAAAACATAGATACTAAATTTATGGGCCTTGGGTTTAGAGAGGATTTTATGAATTTGACCTCAAAGGCAAGGGAAGTAAAAGCAAAAATAAATGAATGGAACTATATCAAACTAAAAAGCTTCTGCACTAAGGGGCCGACCATATGGCTCAGTTGGTTAAGAGCTCGCTCAAGAGTGTGAGCTCTGAGCAACGGCAGTTTGATTCCCAACCCAGGTTGAGCTAATGCTGAGCTGCCAACAAGGTGGCAGGCTGGCTCAGCTCAAAAAAAAAAAAAAAAGCTTCTGCACAGCAAAAGAAACCATCAACAAAACAAAGAGGCGACCAACTGAATGGGAGAAGATATTTGCAAACAACACCTCCTATAAGGGGCTAATATCCAGAATATATAAAGAACTCATACAACTTAACAACAAAAAACAAACAATCCAATTAAAAAATGGGCAGAGGACCTGAACAGACACTTCTCCCAAGAAGACAGACAACCAACAGATATATGAAAAGATGCTCAACTTCACTATCTATTAGAGAAATGCAAATCAAAACCACAATCAGATACCACCTCACACCTGTTAGAATGGCTATTATCAACAAAACAAGTAAAAACAAGTGTTGGAGAGGCTATGGAGAAAAAGGAACCCTCATCCACTGCTGCTAGGAATATAAACCGGTACAACCACCATGGAAAACACTATGAAGGTTCCTCAAGAACGTAAGAGTAGAGTAACTACCAAAAAAACCTGAAAACATTTATCCATAAAGATATGTGAACCCCTATGTTTATTGCAGTATTATTCATGGTGGCCAAGACATGGAAACAACCCAAGTGTCCTTCGATAGATGATTGGGTAAAGAAGATGTGATATATATATATACAATGGAATATTACTCAGCCATAAGAAAAGATGAAATACTGCCATTTGCAACAACGTGGATGGATCTTGAGATTATCATGCTAAGTGAAATAAGTCAGACAGAAAAAGTCAAGAACCATGTGACTTCACTCATATGTGGGATATAAAACTAAAAGCAGCAAAAGAACAAGACAAACAAATACTCATAGACACAGAAACAGTTTAGTGGTTGCCAGAAGGTAAGGGGGGAGGGAAGATGGTAGAAGAGGGTAAACGGGGTCAAATATATGGTGATGGAAGGAGAACTGACTCTGGGTGGTAAACACACAATGCAATATATAGATGATACTTTATAGAACTGTACACTTGAAACCTATATAATTTTATTAACCAATGTCACCCCAATAAATTTAATTTAAAAAGAAACCATGTGATTGATTAATTACATGATTATTAAACAGGAATCCGTAACCATCATCTGATCAGTCACACTTGACTCTGTGCAACAAATGTTTTTCAAGAACCTACAAAGTATGCAATATACTAGAGGTGCCATGGGGGATACAAACTGAAGCAAGGTGTGGTTTTCCCTTTAAGGTCCTCATAAGTCTAGCAGAAAACATGTCTCATTTTCAAATCATCTGAGCACAAGGAAGATTATGATCAGTGTTATAAGGAAGGGGGCCTAGGCAGGAATGTAATCTGGGTCTATGAGCCTCCCCCACAAAATCAACTATGACGTGTGTGTGTGCGCGCACATGTGCCTATGGGGAGGACAGAGAGCGTCCATAACTTCCGTGAGATTCTCAAAGTGGTCACAGATTTTTCTTGCCAAAACTGTGTTCAAAATTAAATCTACTGTTTTAGAAATGAAAAGAACAGTCACATTTAGTTGGGCTGGAGGTGGGACAGGGAGTAGAGATGAGGAAGGAAGAGGTACATGAGACAAGCCTTGAAAGTGGGTAGAATTTCAATAGGTGAAGACCTGGGGAAGGCCCTGACAGAGAAAACACTGTGACCAATTCTGAGTGATGGGAAAGCATGGGAGTACGTTCAAGGAACTGGGCTTAATCCAGCCTGCTGGGTCATCAGGACAGGAACGAGATGAGACTGAAAACACGGTATAGGTAGATTAGGGATCACAAGCTGAACCAATATTTGCTATTGATTAAATATCTGTAGGAGACTGCCCTGTGCCCTGCCTCAGGGCAGAATGATCGCTTATATTTTAATTTCAAAGGGAAAGTATGCACAGGCAGGAAGCAAAGTAATTTTAAGTACAACAAGGATTCAGAGAAAATTTAACTAGAGTGTTCAGAGAAGCTTCAGAAGGGAGGTAAACTTGACTGTCGGGGAGGACTTGGCAAGGTGAATTTGTGGAGAAAGAGCCTCCCAATGGGAAATAGCACAAACTAAGGAGAGAAGATGGCCAGAAAGAAACAAGGCAGATGGAGAAGACCTAGGAAAGACAATTACCGGGAGAAACAGCTGTGTTGAAGGGGTAGAAAACATGAATTTGAAGAGATAGGTTGATACCAATTATGCAGGATTGTGAAAATCGAGCTAAGGAATTTCCTGTTTTCTCTTGGATCTCATTTTCTTTTCCCTAAAACCCTCCCCTCCCACCAGAAATCATATCAACAAAAATAATTTAAAATTTTTCTGTTATGGAGAATTTCAGGTATATGCAAAAGTAGAGAGAATAGTAATGCAATAGAATGAATGTTTCTACCCCCTAAAATTTATGTTGAAACTTAACCCCCAATGTGATGGTATTAGGAGCTGAGCCTCCGGGAGGAGATTAGGTCATGAGGGTAGAGCCCTAATGAATGGAATTGGTGCCCTTATAAAAGAGACCCCACAGAACTCCCTTACCTCTTCCTCCAAGTGACAACACAGTTTGCCTTTGCAGACATTGTCATATTTAATCCTTTAAACAATCCCATTCAGTCTGTGCTATCATCATCACCATTTTACAGAGGTTTTATCACTTGGCCAAGGTCACATAGCTATAAGTGGTAGAGCCAATTTAATTGCCAAGTCCAGACATTTATCCAGTATGCCATACTACCTTCTGTGGAGAGCTCTGTGTATAGTCAAGGTGCATTGTGAATACTGGGGTTTTTCCTCACCTCTTCACTTTTCTCTTGCTTAGATATGCAGAGCAAATGCTCATAAGTGTGTGGAGGCATCTGTTTGTCTATCAGAGTGGATCTTTCTGTGAATTGCTATATATATATATATGTGTGTGTATATAACTTCCCATAGCATTGTTTTTCTATCTTATATATGAGGTCTGACAATTAAGTTCACAAACTCATCCTAGAAAAAGTGCTACATACCTCATTGCTGAATATCACTACGGTCACCTTCGAAGTACTCCCCTTGGGAAGCTATGCACCAACGCCAATGCCTACTCCACCCTTCAAAGCAATTTTGGAACTCTTTTTCTGGAATGGCCATCAGCGCTGTCGTCGTATTATGCTTGATGTCTTGAATGTTCATCAAAATGTCTTCCTTTCAACATTTCCTTGATCTTCAGGTAAAGAAAGAAGTCATTGGGGGGCAGATCAGGTGAGTAGGGAGGGTGTTCCAATACAGTTATTTGTTTACTGGCTAAAAACTCCCTCGCAGACAGTGCCATGGGAGCTGGTGCATTGTTATGATGCAAGAGCCATGAATTGGTGAAAAGTTCAGGTTGTTTTCATCAAATTTTTTCATGCAGCCTTTTCAGCACTTTCACATAGTAAATTTGGTTAACTGTTTGTCCAGTTCGTGCAAATTCATAATGAATAATCCCTCTGATATCAAAAAAGGTTAGCAACATCATTTTGACTCTTGATTTGGACTGATGAAATTTTTTGGTCGTGGAGGATTGGCTGACTTCAATTGTACCCTTTGATGCTTTGTTTCAAGGTCGTATTGGTATACCCATGTTTCATCACCAGTGCAAACTTCGACTCTCCTTTGCTTTTGTTCATCGGTGAGCTCCTTCAGGACCATTGTTACATACCTTTCTCATGCCAAGATTTTCAGTTAAGATTTTCCTGTTTTTCTATCGATGTTTACTTGGTCTGCTGTGCTTCTCACAGTCAGCCAATTCAATGGCTTTTTGCAATGTTTTCATCATTTCTGCTTGTTACTAGCCGCCCTGACTTCTCTTCATCATTGATGCATTCTCTCCCCTCAGAAAAATGTTTAATTAATTTGCACACTGCTGTTTTCTTCATGGCATTATTCTCATAAACTTGGACTAACATGTCCCTAATTTCACTTCCACTCTTGCCAAGTTTAACAAGAAATTTAATATTTGTTCATTGCCCTAATTCAAGCTCAGATATTCTCATGATGGCACACAAAAACACGCAACAGCAGTAATGAACGCCACTTAGCAAGCCACCTCCACACGTCGACATGAACACAGCTGTGAGACACTGATATACTAAGATTATGAAACCCTACCGAGCTGTTTGTACAGTGCTGTCAATGTAAATGCACGGTGGCAAGTTCACGAACTTAATTGTCAGAGCTTGTATTACTACTATTACTTATAAAGAGTAACACTACTGATCATTAATTTGTGCTATTGTTTTCCCTGTTTTACACACAACTAAATTAAGGCTTAGCGCATTTAAGGACTTGCCCAATATCACACAGGATGTTTTAAACAAGAAAAGCCTTTGGTAAAAAATATCTTCCAAAAATAGACTGATTTTGGATTTTCTAAACAGTGAGATGCCTACACATTTTTTTGCCTGAAGAATGATATCCGTTTTCAGCAAATCCAGGGAAATGTCTTGCTTTTCTCTCCATCTGATGAATAGGACTGACATGAAGAAAAGCAAACCACTCCAGCTCTTTAAAGACCAGATGGCAATAGTGCTACACCACATGACAACAGTCAGGCTTGATTTAAAACTCAGGCCCTCTGCACCAACACATGGCTCTCCACATGTCCAGCAGGCCTGATCGACCTGGGATTAGCAGACGCTCTGAGGCCAACAACACTGTATTCATTTCTAACCATTGACCAGACATCAGACTTCTCCAACTGTTTGCCTCCAGTGATCTGTTCCTTTTCCCATCAACCACCAGGATGATGACAACCTGATCCTCTAATAAACTCTCCTGCTGTTTGTTATTCATCAACTTTAACACTGGCAGTAGTTATCATTTTGCTAACCTTGTCCCTTCTCTTTGTTATCCTTTTCTCTCTTCTGTTACCTCTTCCTCTCACTCCTCTTTTCATTTGTTCCTTAAATATTTACCAATGGAAATTACATTAGAAGCTTGAGAATCCCCAGATGTATATAGAGTTTGGGGTCAGCTTTCAGGAACCTCAAGGGTCACATCCCAGCTTCTTTTCTGCAGCACGTAGTCCATACATTTTCACCAAACACTTTGACTTCTCACTGTTTCCTGGTATCACTTTTCCTTGCCTTAGCCCATACTTTTGTTCCTTACAGCCTACCTTCTCTATTATCAACTATGTTGTGATCTTGTTTACTTTTCACGCTCAGCTAAAATAATACCTGAAAGTCTGGAAGGGATCACCTTATCCACCCACCCATCCAGCCAGCCTTCCATTCATTCATCTTTCCATCTAACAAACTAATGAGCAGCTGCTTTGTATCAAGCACTGAGCTCATTCCTGGGGATACAAGCTGAACACACTGGCCCTGTCTGCAAGGAGTTTACAGTCTAGTACTACGCTGTTTTATATGGTAGCCACCAGCCACGTGTACCTGTTGAGCACTTAAAATGTGGCTAGTCTGAAATGAGATGCGCTGTAGGTGTAAAACACATGTTGGATTTTGTACACTTAGAACAACAACAACAAAAAAGAATGTGAAACATCATATTAATGATTTTTAATTGATTATATGTTAAAATGTAATATTCTTTATTGAGTTAATATGTTATTAAAATTAATGTCAATTATTTCCCTTTACTTTTTAAATATACCTCCTACAAAGTGTAAACCTAGATATGTGGCTTGCATTGGTGGCTCACATTCTACGTCTATGGACAGCACTGGTCTTGAAGGAGGTAAGGAAAGAGTGGAAAAATAAAATGAAGTCATTATAGTCAAGCTGCTAAATTACTAAAATCAAGTAGGCAGAGGCACGAGGAAATGATTCTACTCATGTTTTAATTAGCCTGGGAACTTAAGATTTTGAATGCTGGATATTGCCCAGTTGTGTTTCTGATTTGCAAATCCTAAGACCATTGAATAAATCTTTATCATTCATTTTAGCCAAAGCCTCTTGATTCATTTATGCTTGGTTGACATAGGATACAGGGAAAGAGATAAAAACGTGTAAGGAATTTTTGTAGATGCTTTTATAGAAGTGTGTACAGGGTAGAGTGAGGGATTTTTTTTTTAATTCAAGAGGCCATGAGAAGGAGGAAAGAAATTAATTTGCAATGTGTCAAGCATTATGCTAAGCATTATAGACATCCTTACGCACTATGCTAGGAACTTTAATATCTTCACGCATTGGCTTGGTACCTTAAATACTCACTTAACCCTTGTTACAGCAATCACCAACCACAATCTGACCATGTCTTCCCAGCCTGCTGCCCTCTGCTTAAACAAAGTCACCATTATTTCTCAGCTGAACTATTTGCTACAGCAGCCTCTTAACTGGTCTCTCCCTACCCCACTTCAATCCATTCTCTGCATTATGACCACAGTTATTCCTCTAAAACACAGACCTGTTCTGTTACTCTTCAAATTAAAATTCTTCCATAGTTTTCCATTGTCCTCTGGATAAAATCAAATTCTGCCTTATGGTTTACATACACAGTCTGGTCCTGCCTACTTCCTCAGTCCCAGATTTCACCACGCCTCCATGCTTGTTCTCTTTTCTCTAGCTACTCTGAACTTCTTTCTGAACTTGGAAAGCCTTGTGTTCTCCCTTCTATGTGCTGCTTTCTCTGGAAGATTTTTCCTCTTGTTTAATGTTTGGTTAATGTTTTCTTCTTCTGATTACATTTTCAGCATAACTTTCTCTAAGAAGACTTTCTGAAACTCCCCCCACCCCTTACCCCTGCCACTGTTCTGGGTTAAGTGTCCCTCTTATGTGTCCCTGCATCTTGCTGTACTTATTATACTATATTGCAGTTTCTCAACCTTTTGGGATCAGAGGTCTCTGAGAATCTACTAAAAGCTGTAGATCTTCTCCCCAGAAAAGAAGAACACACCATAAATTTTGCATACAGTTTCAGAGGTATGCCTCTGTATGCTCCTGTGAAGATATAGGCTTTTCCTCAGCACCTGGTACAATCGCTAAACACAAAAGACACTCAGTAAGCATTTGCCACAGGTATGACTTGCTCTAAGACATTAGGAGGCAAGGACTATCACACCTTCATTTTTCTAAGTCAAATTAAATCTGACTTAGCCTTATCCTATGTGGCTGGCAAGAAGTCTTAAATTAGTAATTTTCAGGAACCTCTTCTCATGTTTTTTTTCCCCCAGAACTCCAGAGTTTAAGGGGCCCAAGAAAATTCTGGAAGGTTCCTTCTTTCTTAGCTCATTTGAGTCTCTGTTTTCACCATTACTCCTTACATTTCAAGATGCCACAGTTGAGCATTGATCCATCACGTAAGTCAGGTATTATTGCCCCAGGTGAGCTGTAGATGGTTATACAGTCTGTGCCCCAAGGTACTACCACTTCATGTTGGAAAGAGGGGCCCTGTCTATACTGACGGGCACTTCAAACCTTCTACTCCTTCACCTTTGTCAGGGAAACAGCTCTTCGACTCAGAAATACCACCTTTCTTCTTATCTCTCTGGAATGATCTGATAGGAAATCCCTCAACAGGCATGACAGAGACTGAAAACTACAATTAATGCCTAAAAAGACCAGGCAAAGAATGTCAATGAATAAAGCAGTTTGGCTTTAAGAGACAACAGGGAGTAGGGGCAACTGAGGCACACTGGAGAACGCATGCTTTGTCTAAAAATGAGCAGCAGTTAAGACATCAACAGATTGTTGCTGAAGTTCCAAATCTTTTCATTTTTCAAGGGAAGCAGAAACCTGGATTTTTATGTGCTAGCTCTTTTTTCTTTACTAAAAAAATTAAGGTTTATTTTGCAAATCATGTAATTCACAGTATAAAATTCAATGATTTTTAAAGTACATTTACCAAGTTATGCAACTATCGCCATAAATAATTTTAGAATATTTTCTGCATCCCAGTAAGATCCCTCATGTATACCGGGGGTACCAAAAAAATGACATATACAAGTGGACACTTTGGTCAACGTTGTTCAAGCAGTAGTTCGCTGTAATCAGAAGTGTCTGGACGCTGATGGTAACCTCTTGTAATTGCAGAAGTCAAACATGACTTGTATTCATCTTTTGTTATTGGTATATATTGAGTATTAAATTTTAATAGGTTTTCCTTTCTTAAAATGTTTATACATTTTTTTGGCACCCTCTGTATTTACTGTTAATCCCTGTGCTGTCTCTTTTCTCCTTACCCCACCCGTCTCTCCAGGCAACTACTGTTCTACTTCCAGTCTATAGCTTTGCCTTTTATGGATATTTCATATAAATGGGATCATACAATATGCAGTCTCTGTGTCTGATTTCTTTCACTGAGCATAATGTTTTCAAGGTTCATCCATATTGTTGCACGTATCTGTAGTTTGTTCCTTTTTATTACTTAATAGTATTCTATTGTATGATGTAGCACATTTTACCTATCCATTCATCAGTGAACCATTCCATTTTCTTGTTTTTTGCTATTATGAATAATCTTACTATGAACATTTGTGTGCAAATCTTTGTGTCCATATATGTTTTATTTTTTGTTTTTTGATAGATACCTAAGGATAGAATTGTGGATCACAGGTAAATTTATGTTCAACTTTTTTTTTTTTAAGATTTTTATTGGGGAATTGAGGAGATGGGAACAG
>NW_017731807.1:785757-808469 GCF_001890085.2 Hipposideros armiger
GTCATTCTAGTGGGTGTGAAGTGGGTATCTCATTATAGTTTTGATTTGCATTTCCCTAAAGGCTAATGGATAGCTCTTGATTTTTAAATGTTGGAATTCATTCAAATAAAAAAAAATGCTTCATATCTGCCATGTACAGATGGAACAAAACAGTTTAGAATAAAACAGTTTCATGGGCCGGAACTGCCCTGAGGGAACTAGTTTGGACTTCTGACCTAGACTCTGAAAAACAATGGTCTTTGAACTTTCTCTTATGGGGGTAAAAGCAGCCTAGACTGCCAACAAAAATTCCTATGGCGAGGGGGGGGGGGATTTTCTCTCTTTTGTAATGAACTTGCCGACTAAAAAAAAAGACAATTTTTAATATGTATATTCATTATGCCACTTTTCCCCCCAGTAAATCATCCTGTTACACATTTGTTGAATGAGTCCTTTACCTATATATTCGTACCCCCTTTTTCAAGATGAGGTTAAGAAATTTGTCAAAGGTTAATGACCTAGTTAGTAGCAGGGATGGATTCAAAGTCAGGTCTATCTGGTCTTAAATCCCATGCTTTCCTCACTGAAATGGCAACACATTCTGGGATGGAGCTACATGGGGTGAAAATGAAAAGAGTCTGGCTGGACTAGAGGTGGATAGAGGTGGAAGGGGACACGGTGTGGGAGCAAGGGAGAGAAAGGAATCAAAGAGGTTTCAAGACCCATTTCATTAACAGACAAGGGAAGTTGGGAAGAGAGAGACTTTGGGTGGTAGGATGAAGTGGAAGTGGGAAGAAAATAGGTTTGGGACTTACTGCTTTTGCAATTTCCCACCCATCTAGGTAGAAATGTCTAGCAGGCAGTTGAAAATATAGGGCCCAAGTGCTGGAGAGATGCCAGGGCTAGTGATACATTTGGGGACATTCTCTTTACTATTGATTTTTCATCAAGACTAACATCTTTGTGATGTTTATTTCTGGTGATCTTCCTGCCCTCCATTTGTGATGGTCCACTGAGTTTGTTTTAAAATTATGAGGAACCATGGACTTGGAGCTGTTTGTGTGTGGATGCTCTAAACGTGGAACACTGCATTCAGAAATGACTTCAGTGGCTGACAAAGCTGAGACTCAGTCAGGCCTTAGAGACAGCGTCTTTGGTCTTCTCTAAGAAATGTTTTAAAATTCAGAAGAGGAATACCATTCACATATTTTGTATTGTTCATTTGCACTCCATGTGCAGACTGCATTAAGGACAGACGTCTTTATGGAGCCAAGTCACAAGACACCTGGACAAGGGGCAGCTTACCCAGCAGGCAGGAGGGGGTGGGGGACCAGATGCACTAGGACAAAGGACAATACAGGACCTGATTCTGACTTCCCCAGGAAGGACTCTGCACTCCGCTGCCTTGGAACCTTCTCTGAATTCCACCAACCCTTCCTTATCATTTCCTGCCTTGTTTTGTTTTTTGCTTTATTTACTTTTTACAACACTGGAAATTTCCTAGGCTTAGCCACTTACATCATAGCACACATATTAAAATGCACCCATATCCAATATGAAATAACTACTTCTTGCAGGAAAATTTTTTGAAAGAATTCATAATTTCCAGTTTTTGTAAGAATAAATCATTCATTTTATTCTTGTGACTTAAGCTTTATTATATTTGTGTATAATTATTGTCCTGTTGCAGTTGACTAGTTTTTGCAGACATTTCATTAAATATTTATTAACTTTGATTTTTTTTTCAGTTCCCTTCCCTTATTTTGGGGCCATTTTTTCAGGTCTCAAACGTTTCTTATCCGCCCTAAGGGGATATAATAGCCCTGCAGAACCTCCTCATAGCCCCTCTCACGCAGGGGTCTCCATTTGATGAATGAACTAATGAATGAGGCGAACGAAGTCCTTTCCCGTCTTCTCTCCAAGGCGGGTTCGTTTCTTGTTCTTCTGGAATCTCAGCCCAGCCAGGAGGCTGGGTAGAAGGGCCCCTCCTCTCGCAAACACCAAAACTGCGGCAGCGGAGGAAGCTGTCCAGCACCCGATGCTCAACGGGCTTAAGACAAGGTGAACCCGGCTCCCAGGATGGCGACAGTGGCCGGAGCGCTGACCCCAGTCGGCCCACAACCCCATCCCCGGCAAAGCCCGTGCGCATGGGCAGAGCTGCACCCCAGTCCTGCCTCCCCTCCCCCACTGCAGGTGAGCCGCAGAGCCGCGGTCCCCACCCCCCGCAGCCCCGGGGGTGACGTAAGGCCTCTGGACCGCGCTCCCGCCCCGCCCCAGCCGGCAGCTCCGGGGGCCGGCGACTCGGCGGTGGAAGCCGGTCCCGCTGAGGGACACGCCGGCTGCGGCCGGCAGAGCAGACAGCAGGCGCTCGAATGGGTTGCTTTGGTGGCCCGACGCCAGGGAAAGGCGCATCCAGGCGGAGCTCCGGGCAACGGCCACCGTACACCTGCCCCACTGCCTGCACGGCCCCGGCCCTAACAGGGTCTGTATCCACTGCCCCGCGGGATCACCGGGAGCCCAGCCAACCTCAGCTGTCCATCTCCCCGTGATCCAGCCAATCGCCCGCGACTGCCCCGGCCGCACCTCCCGGAATCTATGACGGGCGTGCTAGGCAGCCTATGAGGTTGGAGCCCCAGCGGCCTGGGCTGGGAGCGGGAGCCAATGAGCATCATTTCAGGTGGGTGGAGGGAGCGGACCTCGGGAAGGTAGCTTCGTTCGGGTTGCTAACGTCTTCCCTTGGAGATGGGCGCGCAAACGGACCAGTGGGTCTGGGGGCGGCGGTGACGGGCGTCGAGCTGGCCCAATGAGGGTGGGGGTGGGTGGGGCAGCTCCGAGCAGCAGTGCTAAAGGAGCCCGGCGGAGGCAGCGGTGGGTTTGGGACTGAGGCACCGGATCTGTGGTCGCGGCTGGGGACGTGCGCCGGCGCCACCATCTTCGGCTGAAGGTGAGAGGTGCGCCTCTCCGGGTCCGAGTGCGGCGGCCCGGGGAGGAGGGACGGTTTGTGGGGGAGGGAAGGATCCTGAGCTGGGGAACCCGGCGGCTCTGGAGGGCAGGAACGAAGCCGAAGCGGGAGCCGGAGGAAGCCCGAGGGGGGTCTGGGCGGAGGGTTTGTGCTGCAGGGACCGTAGATTCGTGCGCCGAAGGACCTGGGGAGTTAGGTAATGGGACCCCCAGTGGGTGGAGAGACCCCTGGAGGGGCGGGGAATGAGGTCCTTGAGAGTGAGACCCCTGCGGGGATCAGGGCCTGGGTGTGCGGGAGGACGACCCCTGGGGGGTTGGAGATAGAGATCTGGGTGTAGGGATGTGGGGAGCTGGTACTCGGTGTGTGAGATCTGTGGGGCGCGGGGTTGAGTGGGCCCTGGGACCCTGCTGGGGGTGGTCTCAGGGTGACCCGCGAGTCAGTGTCTGCCTCCCAGGAGGGAAGGGAGTCCTGGGCGGGCTGGAAAGCGCTATCCCAGTTGGGGGTGAGGGGTCTCTAGACAGGAAGGGCCCCTGGTGGGTGCTAGGTGGGTTAGGCCGGGTCCAGCACCCAGGGTGCGGTAAGGGGTTCGCCGAGGGCTCGGAAGGCGAGCGGCGCGCTCCGGTCCGGTAGGCTGGAGGGGACTGGAGGGGACTGGAGGGCAGGGGCTCTGCACCGCGGGGAAAGCGCGCGGCGGCTGAGGGTCTGAGGAACTGGCCTCCAGCGTGGGGAAGGTCGGGCTCCTCTGGTGCCCAGGAAGGAGGGCGGGAGGGGGCGTCTTATAACGCGCTCTGTGGGCCTCAGGGGCTGGGGGTGGACGCCGGGTGAGGCCCTGGCAGTTTAGGGGGGTGAGGCGGGAAATGTGGCGGGGGCGCGCTGCAGCACGGCGGTCGGGGGGAGGGTCAGCCCTCGCTTCGGGATCCCTTTATTGTGTAAGTGATCTGGGAATGGCTCGCCGCAGAGTCTTCCTGGCCTTCTGCATCTGGGGTCACACCCGGATCCCATAAAATTGGACTGGAATGGGGTCGGAGGGAAGTTGAAGCCGCGGAGTCCTGGCGTGTGCGGGGGCTTTGTGGGCCTGTGGTGGGCGGATGCGGCCCAGGGACCGCGAAGGCCCCCAGCTTGGCCTGCCTGGGAACTAGGGCCTTAGGAAGGAGGTTGGCGACTCAGTGGGTCTGAGCTCAGCTGGTGAGGTTTGGGTAACGTGGCCTCTGCCTGTGACCGTTATCTCTGTTTCTTAGGGCCTCTGCAGCTCCCTTCAAGATCACTGCGGTTGATGGAAGGGGGTGGGGTGGGGTGGGGTGGGGTAGGGGAAAGCAGGCGGGGTAGATCCAGACTGCAAATGAAACAAAGACTGCTGTTTTCGCTGAATAATATAATACTAAATATAATACTTTGGCTTTGCCGAGATTTTGTTTTTTAACATTGAAACTGAGGATTCTTTGAGTCAGGCTTAATTATTCTTGATAGTATCTCACTCTAGAAAACTTTAATCTATTTTATTGTTTTATTTCCTTCATCAATCTGCCCTTGTTAATTATCCTTTTAGTCTCATGCTTTTGATGTTTAAGTATGCCCTGTCTGTCTAAGATTCTGGAAAAGTGGCCATTTTATGCATCTCCTTACTTCTGCATCTTAAATTCAGTTCTTCCCCGTCCTTATCTGGAGAAAGCATATGGTGTAATTGTGCGATACAGCACTAGCTTTTGCAGCAAAGGGATGTGACCCGAGAGCCTGGCTTTTTATTTGGGCTCCTTAGGGAAATCATTACAATGAAGATAGACTGGATGGAAGGTGAGATGGAGGAAATTTTGAAGGGCATGTTGTATGGTGAAAGACTATATGCGACTGCAGTTTATGTAGTTTCTCATCATACGTGAAGAATTAAAATTCCTGGTGTTACGGGTCCAAGTTTCAGAAAATAAGTGTTTTGATCAATTAACAGACTTGCACGTCTCTAATGTAAGTGACCTCAGCAGTAGCGTTACACAAATTGGGACAATTCTGTTTTAGTTTCTCTGTCTTGGGGATGCTCTAGCATAGAAAATGTGTTCATCGTTTTTGGGGGGCTTTTTATATGTACGATATTCATAAAATTGAATCGTTTTCCTGTGCCCATACCTATAGTAGGAGCTGGAAAACGGGTGAGAAATTTGCTGGGTGGCATTTCATTGGATGTCAAAAATTGGCCTGGAGGGAAGGATCCCAGAGGTGGGTGCCCCTAAAAGCATTGAAGGGGATGGGGCTTTTGACTGTAAGGGGACTAATTCATATACAGATAAATGATTTAACTATAATTAGGCAGTTATTTCAAATGATACCAAGAATCTTTGGGTTGTCTTTATGTCTCCTACAAAGAGGTTCCTATTTATTCCTTTTCCCCCCAAATATAGGGGGTTTTTTTTGTTCCCTACAAAATATAAAGCATTTCCCAGATTATACAAGTGTGTTTATTGGTTGAGCCTGTACTCTTGAAGCCATAATCGATGGGGTTTTTATTTATAGACAGGTAATATATAGTATACAACATGCCCTTCAAAATTACTTCCCTTTTATTTTCTATTGTTGTAGAAGGAACTCAGGAGCTGAACTCTGTATTTAACCCCAGCTCTGCTACTTGTTAGCTCTGTGATCTTGGGCTGGTTATTGGCTTTCTGTGTACCTCAGGTTCCTCATCTGTAAAATGAAGATACTAGTAGTACCTACATAGGGCTATTGTGAGGGTTAAGAGTTGATATATGTAAACTGTTTAGAATAGTGTCTAACCATAATTAGTGACATATAATGACAGTACTTGCTATTTTTTAAATTGTGGTATTACCTTTTTACACAAGGCAAAGCATTTGGGAGTGGTTTACTGTTAAAAGCCAGTGTTATCAAGGTTGGGTCCCAAATGTGCAATAGAATGAAAAAAATACAACATATTTGGCAATCACAAGCGAAGAGTTAAAATGAACAAAAAATCTTCACTGGCCTCATGAGCACTATCAATTAAACAACAATTTGAGTACCTGCTACTTGCTAAGCATTCTGGGACAGTGCAAAGGAGGGCAAGAAGAATGCCAAAAGAGCAGTGCAAAATGTTAGGGATAGGATGAGGGTTAAATTGCCAGATTGACCTGAAAAGAAACTTCTGAAAGGGTGACATTTGGGTCAGGATTTGAAGGAATGGTAGGTTTTTGGTTTTGGAAGAAAAGTTAAAGCTCACTATGAAGGTAGGGACCACTCATGTAATATTTGATCAATAGGTATAGATCCCCTCCTTGGACCAGAGACTAGGCTAAGTGCTTACCCATATAGCAAGGAACAGGAAACTGTCCTCACAGAGTTCAATTAGTTGTAGAAAACTCTGAGAAAGTAAAAGTAATTTGTAATCCCACTACCCAGTGAAGACACAATGAATATTTGTTCCTTTAAAAAAAAAAATTGAGCGGGTACCTATAAATTAAAATAATATAGATCATTTCTAGAGCAGATGTTTAAGTAAGTGATATAGTTAATAATTATTTTATCAAATCGGTACATTGTAAATTTATCAAGCATGTCTGACATAAAATTAAAGAAATGTGTGTGTGCCTGCTGGCAGCAAGACACTTTCCTAGGTGTTGGATATACAGTTTATACCTAATAACAATAATAACAGTAACTTGTTATCACATTTTGTTATAATTAGTTATTTTCCCTTTTAATTGTCTGTCATTCCTGAAGGCGGAGTGTGTCCCATTGTCTTCAAATTCATCTAGGATAAGTCCGACTTCAAAGCCATGCCTTCTTAGCAGTGTGTAGTGCATAAGTTGGAAGGACAGAAAACTTGTTAATAATCTTATAAGAGCAGTTCCTAGAGGTAGTAGACTTTTGAAACCATTCTTCAGACTGTACATGTATCCATGAATATTTTCTGTAAGAAGGCAAATGCAAGTTTAGTTATAAAACATGTTAGCAATTTTATTTGTAGAAGTCTTAATGTTACATGTTTTGTGATTTTTTTTCCATTTTGCTTTGTGATTTTTTATCTAAGTCCATAGCCCTTAAAACATTAGGATATTCTTTAAATCAGGCTATAAATTAGTCTAAAACATTGGTTTTCAACCTTTTTTTCTACCTCAAATACCTAGTAATCGTGGCTCACCATGGCAGCCAGAGACCTGTGGAGTGATGGTTCTCAAAGTGTGCTCCCAGGACCAGCAGCAGCAGCAAGCATCGGAGAACTTGTTAGAAATACAAATTCTCAGGCTCTATTACAGATTTAACTAAATCAGAAACTCTGGGGATGGAGCCCGGTAATCTGTATTTTAATAAGCCTTCTAGTTGCTGCTGATGCACATGCCAAAGTTTGAGAACCATGCTCTAGAGCATGGGTGTTGGTAATGCCTTACATTGTAACAAATAATTTCTGAAGAATCTTAGCTATTTGATTCTAGTAAATTCTTTTTAGGGGTGAAAGGGCTAATATCTGTACCCACTATCAATGATTAATTTTTTTGGACTCAGACAGATCCCTTTAAGAATCTGAAGAAAGTTATGAGTGTTCTTCTTAGAGAGAAAACACACACGCGCACACACACACACACACAGTAAACGTATAACATTTTTATACCATTTCAATGACTTCGTGGAGTTTGAAATTTGTCTATAGACTCAAGATTAAGAACCTTTTAACAACTTTGGACTACTTTATAGTTAACTTTGCAGCCTTCTATCTTGCCTACAAAGAAGCCCCATCAGTTCTAGGGGAGGGAGAAATTGGGAGGATTTGATAGAACAAGAATAGGCATTCAGTTGGCTTCTTGCATTGATTTGGATGAAGTCATGGAAACCATGCTTAATGAAATTTGTAATAACCTGGAATTTGGAGTATTAACAAAAGTGTTTAATGATGGTATTGGATCCCAGAAAGATACTGTCAGGCAGGAATGATGAGTCACTTCAGAAAGGTGAATGATGAATGTAAAATCTTGTCATTTGATCCCAAAAGCCAACAACTGTACAAATATAGGAGGAGAGGTAGCTTAGAGCATCATGTATGGAGCTTTGGCTGACAGCTCTTTGTGAGCCAGCAGTGAATGATGCTAAATAAACTAGTTAGATCTTGAGATACATTACTTGTAAAAGTCACAGGAACCGAACTTTTCCCAGCTTCCTTTTTCTTCTGCACTGGTCAGACCATATCTGGAATATTATTTGCTTCTGGGCCCCACACTCTAAAAGGGCATATAAGCACAGGGAGTACGTTTAGAGGCGAGAGCTCAGGGTAGTGGAATGAGTCTTGATGAATGATGGAATCTGAAGAGAAGACAGAGGGAGTAGGAGCAGCTGCAGGAATGGGAGTGGAGACCTGAATAGCTACCATCACATACTTGAAAGGCTGTTTTGTGAAGCCAAGTTACGCTTGTCCTCTGTGGCTTCATTTGATCACATTAAGACCACGGGCCATAGAGAAGCCATAGGGGGACTGACTTGGGGTACTTGTAAGGAAGAACTTGGAGTCTGTCATCCAAGGGTAGAGTGGGAGGCTCGTTTTAGACCTGATGCTTTACGCTTTTGGCTGTCATGCTTTTTGTAGCTGTACCCTGGTAGTCACACTAATTCTGGTACCACTCCATAGGCCTTTTATTATGAGTCTTTGTTTTCTTTTTCTTCATTCTCTTTTCCCTTCTTAACTCTGTTTAATTTGTGGTGAGAGCAGAAGAGAAGATGAAGAGGAAAAAAAGTCAAACTGGAACTTTGCTTTTTCCCTCCTGCTTGTTTTTCAGCCCTCAGTGACTGAGGGCATGCCTTGAGTGGTCTTCAGACAACCAGAGTCATAATTTGTGGTCACCCCTGAAATTTTCCTTACAAACTTGGTTAGTATGGCCATGAAGAGGAATATCCCAACTCCTTAACTCAAAGTTTATGCTTTCTGCTTACCAAAGGTTTTGCTTTAAATTTCTTAGAAGAATAAAATTTGTGAATCGTTTTATGTTTTTAAATACCTAACTTTGTCCTCCTCCTCTTCTCGTAGAGGCAATTGCTCTTGGATCCTTCTGTTTACAATGGCCCAGAGAAGTGGACTTGAAGATCCCGAGAGGTATCTCTTTGTGGACAGGGCTGTCATCTATAACCCTGCCACCCAGGCTGATTGGACAGCTAAAAAGCTAGTGTGGATTCCATCAGAACGCCATGGTTTTGAGGCCGCTAGTATCAAAGAAGAGCGGGGAGATGAAGTTATGGTGGAATTGGCAGAGAACGGAAAGAAAGCAATGGTCAACAAAGATGATATTCAGAAGATGAACCCACCTAAGTTTTCCAAGGTGGAGGATATGGCAGAATTGACGTGTTTGAACGAAGCTTCTGTTTTACACAATCTGAAGGATCGTTACTATTCAGGACTTATCTATGTAAGTATTCCCTCTAAATACTCAGGTTGGTGACTGGGGACTAATGTAAATCACACATACTGTCATAACCAAATGAGAATGTGGAATGCCCATGCTCCCTGTTGAACATTATTTCTATGAAAGATAGTCTCTTGCTTACCCCAAGTCTTGCTCTGCTTTAAATCTTAACATGTAATTTTAAATAATCCCGTCTAAAATTAAATATATTAAAATGGTATTTGAAGACTTGTAGTGGTGCTCTGGAGTATAAGATGGGGAACAGCATGTGGCAGAAAGACCAGAGTTTACTATGGGACTAAGAGTTGCATTAATAGTAGGACACTGACAGCAAATTGGTAGGAAATCCAGTGTATATCCAGAAGTGTAAAGTGGAGGCACTGCCAACTTAGAAGTTTCAATGAAGAGCAAGAACGAGATCACTGGGTACAGGGGCTGGGAAAGATGAGTGCTGAGGTTTTTAAGAGGAAACAGTTCAGGGTAAGATTGAGGCCGAGGTTGTGCTGTGGTTAGTAGTTGACACATAGTATGTTGCAGTCACTGATGATGTCACCATGTAGAGGAAGTTCCTGAAAATAAAGAGGGATGAGATAGAGAGGAAAAACACAAGCCAGATACTGAAAAAAGTCTAGAATGACAAAACAGGTTTAAAGGGATGGCAGATGCAGGTGGCAATGAGGTCAAGAAAGCAGTCCAGATAGAACTTAGATTTAGAAGAAGGAGAAGTAGAGAGAAAAGCTGACTTTGTAATGGGCTGAATTTGGAAAAGAGTTTTATGCAAGGGTTGTGATACTGAAGCTTATGCATAATTCAAAACTTGAGCAAATCAGAACTAATTTTCCTAAAGGAATTATTAATAGTTTATTTAGTGAATATTTATGGAGCACTTACTGCTGAGGAGTGTTGTGACCAGGACAGGGACAGGTCCCTTCCTTCATGATACATCCTATAAGGAAATGAAACAGAACTAGGGGATAGAATAAATAGGAGAATGACTTTTCCACAGCGAGTCAGTGAAGGGCTCTTTGAGAAGGTAGCATTTGAGCTAGAATCTGACTGATAGGAGGGAGCTAACCATGGGAAAATCTGAGAAATGAATAGTTCATTCATGACCTTTGCCAGAGTAGTTTCAATCAAGCCTCATGCTCTCTCTTTTTTTTTTTCTCTCTATGAGGTAGGATGTAAATTAAGAGAGTTAAGAGGCACCAGGGTTGGGAAGGTGGCTTGAGGAGAATTGAAAAGGTTTGCAAAAGAGGAGAAGCCAAAGATAAGAAAACGATTGGACTGTAGCATTGAGAATCCAGCTGAGACTGAATAACAATGTGTACAGTGACCACATTTCTGTCTGGCTGTGTGGTTTTGCCAGATTTGTAGGCTTGCCCCAGGTCTGAAGGCCTGGGAACCTGCTCACTGTTGTGCCGCCAGTGCTAGCACAGTTCCTTTCTCATCTCTCCCTCATAAAACAAATTGAAGGGGTCTGGAGTAAAGGTAATGGGAGTGAGGGAGTGAGAAAACAGGAAAATTAAGAGATTGTGGTCAGATCGTAATATTGATATCACAGATTTGAGTGGCAGATCTATTTTGGATGACACCTGGTACAGTGACTTAAGAAAGGCTGGAAATGTGATGACAGCCAAAAAGTTGTGGAGAACTGGAATGTGGAAAGGAACCAGGCTCTTTTTCTGCCAGTCTTCACCTTGATTCTCCACATTGATCCCTGCAGGTTCCTGCAACCAGGAGAGGAAAGAGAGATAGAAAGGGAAGGAGATTGTGTGTAAAAGGACAGGAAGGAGATTGTGCGTAAAAGAGAAGGGGTAAAAGAAAAGATCGTTTATTTTATTTGTACTATTTCTCATGATACTTCTACAGCTTTGCAAGTATCTTTTATTGAGTTTATTTGAGTTTTTCCAACTTAACTCTGGTACAACCTTAGCGAATTTCTGAGTTTCCTTTCAAAGCGTGGCCCCCTTGGTCTTTACAGAAAGACAATCTGAGTTTTTCTTAAAGTATTAAGATCACAGCAGAAGCGAGGGTTTGGGAGGATCACATCTGCAATTGGAAGGGTGGAGAAAGGGTTTCCACCTAAGATTCAAGTTGGAGCACTTGACGCTAAAGAAATCTTATTGAGAGAATGGGGCTGCGGATAGCCATGATTGCTAGCATTGTGATAAATGTGTACTGGGCTTTGGAATTAACCAGTCAGTTGAAACTGATCATTTGAGGTGCTATGATATCTACACACTTAATAACTTGGGTAGGACCTTTTTGGACATATTTCTATAGATAAGATACAGTGTCTTTTCATTTAAATATGTTAGGTTATTCACAGGTTTAGTTATTTCCTTGTATTTTCTTGGGATTTAATCTCCCCTAATCATCTCATCCAGTATTCATTTTTTCCCTAATAAAGCCATTTAAAAGTTGTGAATGTCTCCTCTGGCACCATTTTGGCTCACCTCACATGTTTTGATGTGGTATTTGTATTCAGTTCTAAATATTTTCTAATTTCTATTGTGATTTCTTCTTTAACCTATAAACCACTTAAAAGTATACTTTTAAAACTTCTAAATGTTGTTTTTTAACTTATCTTTTTGTTGTTTTTAAATTAATTGCATTGCAGTCAAAGAATATAGTTCATATAATATTCTTTGTTTTTATTGAGATTTGTTTTTGTGTAGTATAGTATATTGTCAGTTTTTATGAGTGTTTATGTGTTTGTAAAGAATGTATATTCTGTTATTGTTATGTGTGGTGTTCTGTATATGGTCATTAGACTAAGATTTCTAATTGTGTTTACATCTTCTATGGCCTTACTAATTTTTGTCTGCTTGGTCTATCAAGTAGACCAAGTACCTTAAAATCTCCCAGTGTGTTTTATCAACTAAGTATGCATTCTTAAACAATATAATTGAGTTTTGCCTGTTCATGAACTTTTATATGAATGAATCTTATATAGCCTTTTGCGTCTGTTTTTCTGTTTATTTGTTTGCTCAGCAAAGTGTGGTCTTTGGACCACTAGGGTTTTTCCCAAGACCCCTTTGGGGGTCTACGAGGTCAGAACTATGTTCGTGATTATATGAAGATGTTATTTGCCAGTTTCACTGTTGACATTGATGTCAACAGTGGAAAAGGCAATTGGGGGGATACCACTGACATGTTATCATGAATAAAAGCAGTAACCCCAAGCTGTACTAGTGGTCATTTTAATCCAGTTTCACTCAAGAATGTCTTTGATAAACCCTTGAGTACATGTCTTTTTAATATTTCACGTGATGAAATGATAAGTATGCATTAAGCATTTCCGCTACCTGTTGAACTATGGTGGTCATCCTGAGGAAATCACAAAGTTATTTGAGTTGAAAACTAAATTTGCTACTTTTTAGTAGAATGCCATTTGTACTTTATAGAATGACTAATAGATAAACTATGGTTACTCCTACTGTGGTATTTGGCAGACATTTCCTTGAAAATAAACAAAGTCAGCCTGTCACTTCAAAGAAAACAACAGATTGTATTTGTTGCCAATGATAAAATTTGAGTCTTCACTTGAAAATTAGAATTTGGAGAAATTTTATCTACCTCTGTGAACTTGACAGCTTGTCAATACTTAAAAACCTTTCTAATGAGATAGATGAATGTGATTTTTTCCTTAATGTCATATAGTGAAGTGTCATCATTTGGAAGACTTGCATAATTCAGTGAACCAATATTTTTCAAATGATGTATAGATGTTACAAAATCATGCATAGATAAAAGATTTCATCCAACATGCAAGATAGGACAGTGGATTTTGATGAACAGAGTAGGAAAAGTTTATTGATAGGGCTTCAGAAGCTACATTGCATCAAGAAGTTATTACTTGATGAGTTTTGGTGTAATATCAAAGAAGAATATCCACAATTACTTGAAAAGACTGTTAAACTACTACTCCCTTTCCAACTGTGTATTGGTGTAAGGCTGATTTTTCTTTATATGCTTCAACCAAAACAAAGTATCACCACAGATTGAATGTAAAAACAGATAGGAAAATTGTACTGTTTTCTGTTAAGCCAGATAAAAGATTTGCAGTAATGTAAAGCAGTCCCACTCTTCTTATTTTTGTTTTTAGAAAACAAAGTTATTTTTTATAAGAAATGTTACTTATATTAACATGTATCCATTTTTTAAAATGAATATACATTTTAAAAACTCAGTTTTTATATCTATATGTGTGAATATATAAAACAAAAGGTCTTTGAAGTCTTTTTCTAAGAGTGTAAAAGGGCCCTGAAGTAAAAAAGTTTGAGTATTTTGTTTGTTTTTGTTTGAATGTAATATTCCATTATAAGATTTTTGACGCCAATTTTTTTTTAATCCAAATGTTTTTGGACATTTGTTTTTTCCAATTTGGAAATATTATGAATGTTGCTTAAGTGAATAGCATTGGACATATACCTAGTGCACATAAGCATACCTTTTTGTAAAGTGCAATTCCTGAGTGAGAGAATATGTATATCTTTAACTATCTTCAGCCTTTTTAGACAATGCCTGATTTAGTCAGAGTTCAGCAGGAAACAGAAGGCCCTCAAACTAGGTATTTTGGGAGTTTGAAAAGGGGACGATTTACAAACATGTGGATAGAGTATATAAAGCAAATGTGAGTTGTGCAGTATCCAGCACTAGTGATGGCTGAGAGCCCTTGATACAACTTGATCTTTAAAAAAACAATAGGAAAGAGGTTACCTAAACAGGGAGAAGGTAGCTATGTGGAAAGGGCTCCCTGATAGAAATTGTAGCTTCCAAGGAGGGATGCCCACGGCTCATGACAACTGGCAGGGAGGATCCTGGGGAATAAATATCCTGACTTTATTCTGTTCCCACCCTCAGTCTCCTGCTAATGTCTTCCATTGGCCCAACTCAGTTTGAAGCTAGAGAAGAAGGAATTTAATGACATATTTCTTAGGGTCAGCCTCAGTTCCATTTGAACTTGAATTTTGTCTACAATGTAAAGTAGGGACAAGATTAATTTTTTTTTCAAGTGGCTCTCCAAATGACCCAGTGCTATTTACTGAAACAGTCCTATCTCCACTTCTCTGAAGTGCCACCTTCGTTATAAACCAGATGTTCATAAATATGTTGACTCCCTACTGTTTCATGGGTCTATGTGCCTGTCTTTGGGCCAGTAGATATTGTCTTAATTATTACAGCTTTACACACACACACACACACACACACACACACACACACACACACACACCCTTACTGGAAATTTGATTGGGATTCTGTTAATTCTATAGATCAATTTGGGTGAGAAATGAGATCTTTACAATATTTGATCTTGTAGTAAATGAGTATACCCATTTATTTAGTTCTTAATTTTTCTCAATATGTTTTATGGTTATCTTTGTAGAGGCCATGTACATCTTTTGTTGGATTTATTTTGGGGGATTTGATTTTTGGATGCTATTTAAATGGTGTTCTAAAAAGTGCTTTTTAATTGTTACCATTATGTACAAATAGTTGCTATGTTTTGTACAATTAATTTTTGTATGTTGACTTTATATTCACTGACATTACTAACTTTATTGATTGTAATAGTTCAGCTGAATATTCTTTAGGATTTTCTATGAACGTGCTTAATATCCACAAATAATGACAGATTTCTTTCCAATTCCTATATTATTTCTTTTGTCAATGAAAGAAAGTCCAAACCTATAGAAAGTTTTTATGAGTTTGAGCCAAAAAACTGAGGAGCAGCCCAGAAGCAAAATCTCAAAGGATTGAGAAAATGCTCTGGAGAATAGCAATTTTGCAGTTCTTTTAATACATTTGGAATCAAAGGAGAAGGTTACTTTAAATCCATTGGTAGTAGATTAAGAAGGCAGGGGAAAGCAAAATGGGGGAGGTATCTCTAGGATTAGATAAAAAGCAAAATGGAGAGATATATACTTGTTTTACATTTGTGGGTACAGAATACTTAACATTTAACATTTACAGTAACTAGAGATGGTATGCAGCAATAAGAAAACGAGTTTGGGGGTTGGCCTGTGAAGGTGGGTATGCCTCCTAGAAGTCTGGAAAAAATTGTTACTGACATTCCAAGGGTGTTATCTTATATGCACAAAAACAACGGACAGGGCTCCCTTAAGGCAAAGATTAACCTTTTATTAAGGAATCTATAGGCCCAGAATATGAGAACCCACCATGACCTGCCCAGTTATGAATTAAGATCAGACCATCCTGTGTGTGGTTACTCAGTCACTGAGTTTATCAGGCCTGCCACATAGCCCTCTGAGCTTGTCAGATGTGCTACATAGCCCCTTTTTTCCATTCACACTTTAACTTGCTTTATTGCACTGTCTAGGACTTGTTTGTTTGTAAATGTTGGTTGAACAGAAGTAGTGATCAGAGGCATCTTTGTATCTGTCATTCCTGATCATGGAGGGAAAGCTTTCCACATTTTACCGTTAAGAATGATATTTGCAATGGAATATTATTCAGCCATAAATATAAAACCAAAAACAAAAAAACAATGAGATTTTGTCATTTGGGACAACATGGATGAATCTAGAGGGTATGCTAAGTGAAATAAATCAGACAGAGAAAGACAAATACCATATGATTTCACTTATATGTGGAATCTAAAGAACAAATGAAAAAACAAAACAGAAACTCATAGATAACAGAACAAATTGATGGTTACCAGATGGTAGAGGGGTTGGGTGAAAAAGGTGAAAAGGATTAACAAGTACAAATTGTCAGTTATAAAAATAGCCATGGGGGTCTAAAGTACAGCACAGGGAATATAGTCAATAATATTGTAATAACTATGTATGGTGTCAGATAGGTACTAGACTTATCGGGGGGGATCAGTTCATAAGGTATACAAATGTCTGTGTTGTACACCTGAAACTAATATAATAGTGTATGTCAACTATAATTGAAAAATAAATTTTAAAAAATTTTTTTAAAGAATTATGTTTGCTATAGTTTTTGTTTTGAATGTTCTTTTATCAGGTTAAGGGAAGTTTCATTCTATTCCTAGGTTTTGACCTGTATGGATGAATTTTTTAAAATCCTGATTAGATGTTAACTTATCAAATGTTTTTCTAGCATCTAATGAGATGATAGTGTGATTTTCCTGTTTATTTTGTTATTGTGGTGAAATACACACACACACACACACACACACATTTTAGTGTTAAAACTAGCCTTGCAAGAACGAAGTGTTCTTTTAATACATATGTATTACTAGATTCCTAAATTCTGTTTACTAATATTTTGTTTAGCATTTTTGCATCTGTATTCATGAATAAGACTGACTTAAAAATTTCCTTTCTTGCAATGTCCCTGTCATATTTTGCTATCAAGATTATGCTGCTTTTATGAAATGAATTGGGGAATATTTCATCTTCATGTGCCCTCGGGAAGATTTTGGGTGGGATTGATGTTTCTTTTTAAAATAAATATGTAGTTTTTTTTGTGGGTAAATTTTTCTTTGATAGATGTAGAACTTTTCAGATTTTAAATTTTCTGTATCAGTTTTGATCAATTGTTTTTCTAGGAATTTGTCTATTTCATCCAAATTTTTTTTAATTTTTAAAAAATTATGCATTTTTTTCAGTTACGGTTGATATTCAATATTTTATACTAGTTTCAGGTGTATAGTATAATGGTTAGACATTTATATAATTTATTCAGTGATGCCCCCATTGGCCTAATACCACCTGGCATACATAGTTGTTGCAATAACATCTAAATTTTCAAATTTACTGGCATGAAATTGTTCACAATACCCTCTTATTTTCTGTAGGACTTGTGGTGATGTTCTCTTTCATTCGTGATACTGTTAATTTGTTCTATCCTTTTTTTAATGAGTCTTATCAGAGGTTTATCGATATTATTAGTCTTTTCAAAGAACAGACTTTTGACATTGTTGGTCCTCACTTCCCTCCCTCTCTTCCTTCCTTCTTATCTATCTAACCACCTAATTCCTTACCTGTCTACCTGCCTTTCACACATTTGTTTTATTTCTTCCTACAGTCATCTGCTGCCTAATGATGTTTTGGTCAATGACGGACTATATGTGTGACAGTCATCTCATAAGATTATAATGGAGCTGAAAAATTCCTATCATCTACTGAGGTGCTAATGTCATAACACAATACCTTACACAAATACTTACCATTGTGTTACAATTGCCTACAGTATTCAGTACAGTAACATGCTGTACAGGTTTGTAGCCTTAACATACTATACAGGTTTGTAGCCTAGGAGCTATAGGGGAACAGAATTTGTCACACCAAAAATGTCTCTTTAGCATGAGGATTATTTTAGGCTGATTAAAGAAATAGCAGACATGGGAGTAGCTCTGAAAACCAAGTAGAAGTTATTGTACCTTTTGTAAAAGATACTTACATTT
The DNA here is from genome assembly GCF_001890085.2 of Hipposideros armiger. Lineage (NCBI taxonomy): Eukaryota > Metazoa > Chordata > Mammalia > Chiroptera > Hipposideridae > Hipposideros > Hipposideros armiger. Next base: position 803,471 of record NW_017731807.1, read on the forward strand.
GTAAGGGAAATCTCCATCTGTAAGGGTGTCTCTCTCCTGTACCTGGAAGAGGGGGATGACCTTATCTCTAGAAAAGCTTAAATATTCAGAAGACATATCTGCATAACAACCTGACCCTTGTTGACTGTGCTTCTCCTGGTAACCTCCTCTAACTGACTTCCCCCACCCCAACATCTCTTGTCTTCAGCTGGAGCTGGTATTTAAGGTGGTGGCTTCAGCCATTTTGAAGAGTTACTCATTTTTCCTGGGTCTCTCCCATGTATACAGGAGGTCTACTTGTTATTAAACTTTTATTTGGTTTTGGGTTTTTTTCCTGTTAATCATGTATCACAGGGATGTCTCAGCCAGGAACCCAGTAGGAGAGAAAATTATTTTTCCTCCCCTACAGAGCAGTAGGCTATACAGTATATCCTAGGTGTGCAGGAGGCTGTACCAGGTTTGTGTAAGTGCACCCAGTAATGTTCGCAGAAGGACGCGATTGCCTAACAACACATTTCTATGGGTTTAATTTGTTGTTCATTAATTTTTTACATGGATACTTAAATCATTGGGTTTTTTTTCAGGTGGTCATTTTCTAATATGTACTTTGAAGACTATAACGTTTCCTTGTAAGCAATAAGCTTTAATGAGCAGTATTCTACAAGTTTTAATATGTTGTGTTTTTATTCAGTTCAAAATAATGAGGATGTCTTCATTGACTCTACAGGTTATTTAGAAGTAAATTGCTTAATTTCCAAACATAAGGAGATTTTCAGGTTTATTTGGGTATTTCTAATATATACTTCCCCATTGGTCAGAGAACATAAACATTCAAAGGAGAATGATTTCAGCCCTTTGAAGTTTGTTAGACTTGCTATATGGTCTTCATATGACGAGTTTGGATAAGATGTCATCCTGCACTTGAAAAACATACCTGCAGCTATTGGACGCAGTGTCTCTTTATATGTGCAGTGTCATTCAATCTTACATGTTCTTACGGTGTTTTACTTTTTTCTGCTTGTTCCATCAGTTACTGTTAAAATCTTTCTTTTTTTAGTTTTGTCAGTTTTTTCTGTATACACGTTGAAATTATGTTATCACGTATGTACAAATGTAGAATTTTTATATCTTTCTGGTGAATCATCATGAAATTATCTTCATTTTTAGTAATGGCTCTTGCAAAGTTTACTTTTGTCTGATGTTAGTATTCGCTTGGACCTAAGATCACTTGAACTCCATTGGTCACTCCCAAACTTACGTGCCACTGCTGTTTATTTCTCTGTATTTTAAAACCCACAAGATACTATTTCTTCTTAGTCAGTATCCATTTAGTTTTATCCATTTACTTTCTATTACTTTTCATTTTTTTCTACATCTCTTAGCTTCCATCTTTCTTTTAGAAAAAAAAAGGTCTCTATTTGTCTGACAGTGTCTGCATTTCATCTTTATTTTTGAAGCTTTATTTCCCCCTGGATTTGGATTTCAAAGATGGCAATTATTTTCTTTCAGCTTTATGAAGATAACTTTGCATTGTGTTCTGCCTTGGATCTTTTTTTCTGTTGAGAATTCAGCTTTATAGTTTTATTGTTTCTTTGAAGGTAATCTTTTTTCTTTCTACTGGCCATTTCTAGAATTTTCTCTTTGCCTTTGGCTTTCCGCAGTTTTTCTCTTTACTCTGATATGCTTAGGTAAGCTTTTTTATACATTTTGCTCGGAGCTTGTAGCATTTTTTAATCTGGCTTTGATGCCTTTTGTCAGTTCTGGAAAATTCTTAGCTATTATCTCTTCAGATACTGCTTCTGCTCCATTCTCTCTTTTCTTCTTCTTGGACTCAAATACCTCATATGTCAGACCTTTTCATCATGTCCCATATATCTCTCATATTTGTCTATATTTTCATTCTGTTTTCTCCCACGCTTCAGTCTGGATATTTGCTTCTAATTAAAATGTCAACTAACTAATTCTTTCTTCAGCTATATCTAATTTGCTGTTAAAACACATCCACTGAATTTTTTTTTTTTAAGATTTTTATTGGGGAATTGGGGGGATGGGAATAGCGCTGGGGAATTGGGGAAGGGGAACAGACAAGTTGCTGTCCTTTTGTTCTTCAGTCTAGTTGTGGAGGACGTTGCTTCACTGGCCCAAGCTGGCACCATCATTGTGCTCTTCCCGGGCAAGGCAGATCAGTCGCCGGCTTCTGGACGGCCACTCACTGCAGCTGCTGGCCGCTCACGCTGGCTGCTGGCCACATACGGTAGCCCATGGCAACCCACTGCCACAGGGGCTGCAGCCTAGCCGTCGCCGGCGACTCATGGCAGCCCAGCTCCAGGTTGAGCTGTTGTTCAGCATCTTAGCTGTGGAGGGCAGTGTCACTGGCCCTCATATGTGGGATCCGAACCGGGGCCCTCTGGCGTCCCAAGCCAGTTCTTAACCATCGCGCCACTCGGCCGGCCGCATCCATTGAATTCTTGATTTCAGTTACTCCGTTTTTTAGTTTTAGAATTTTCTTGAATTTTCTTTTAATAGTTTCTAATTCTCTGTCAGAATTCTAAATCATGTCTTAATTACTTGAACACATTATTATCCAAGATAATAATACAAGGCAATAAAAATAGACTCACAGGGGATCCAGATATATCATTTTGTATTTTAGTCATAACTGTTGCCTTATGTGCCAGTTATTGTATGTAAGAAATTGTGAAGGTAATTGGAGAGTCTGGGTGGCATTAAGCTCATTCTAGAGTTCTGCTTTGGGTAGGCAGTTAGGCTAAGGGGGCTAGCATGTGTCAGGGATTGGCATGCTTCCCAGCTAGGCTGGTCTAGTTCTGGTCTACTTTTAACTCTTAGGGTGTAGTCATCAGGGTCCCAACTGAAAGCCTGGGGTATTTACCCTCCCCCTGGGATGCCACAACTCTTCATTTTGCTCTCCTAGCCTTGCATGCTGCTGAAAGTTCTGCTCAGCTAAGAAGCTTTTGGGGGTTTGTGACTATTATCTGCCTAAAAAAGAAGAAGAATTCTGTATCATCAAATATTCAGTCATGTTTCAGATTTTCCTTATGTCTCATAAATGTTTATTACAGTTGGTCTATTCAATTCAAGATTCAGACAAGGTCAATGTATTGTAACTGGTGGTTATGTCTCTTCTAATCTAAGTATCCCCCTTTCCCCTTTTTTTATTTGAAGAAACAAGGTTAGTCGTGCTGTAGAATTTCCCATAATTTGGATTTTGTTGATTGCATTCCTATGGTTGGTCCAGAGGCTTGGATTCAGAAGGCATATAATGTCAGGTTGTTCTTTCACTTTATGGTGTTGAGAATGATCAGTGAGTTAGTAGTGCGTCAGTTTGGGTTTTGGAAGCCCTGTTTGTGCATTAAATGTGTCCTCGTCTGCCATACACCTAAGAGCTAAAGCAGCCAGTGGTGAGCTCTGTCCAGATCTGTTATTTCATTAGGGGCTACAAAATGGTGACAGTCTAATGCCATCACTCTTTCTGTGTTTATTGGCTTAATGAATTCTTTTTAACTCAGTACACATGTACACAAAGTTTTCTTCAAGTTTATTTATTTATTTTTTAAAGATTTTATTGGGGAATTAGGTGAGGGGGGAACGGTGTTGGGGAATCGGGGAAGGGGAACAGACAAATTGCTGTTCTTTGGTTCTTCAGTCTAGTTGTGGAGGACGTCGCTTCACTGGCCCATGTTGGTATTATCATTGTGCTCTTCCCAGGTGAGGCAGATTGGTCTCCGGCCTCTGGACAGCCGCTCCCGGTGGCTCTTGGCAGCTCACACCAGCTGCTGGCTGCTCACGCTGGCTGCTGGCCACACACGGTAGCTTATGGCAGCCCACTGCAGCAGGGGCTGCAGCCTACTCCGTCGCCAGCAACTCACGGCATCCCAGCTCCAGGTTGAGCTGTTGTTCACCATCTTAGCTGTAGAGGTCAGTGTCACTGGCCCTCATGTGGGATCCGAACCGGGGCCCTGCTGCACAGAGCTGGCGTCCCAAGCCAGCTCTTAATCAACGCGCCACTTGGCCGGCCCTTCATGTTTATTTTTTATTTTTCTTTTTACAGAGTTTTAGTCTTTTTCCCCAAAGGAGCAATAATGATTAATATTTTAGTTATCCTTTCTCTGCACTCCATAGTCATTTGTCTTCCAAGTATTTTATATTGGTTTTACCTGTGTGGCTGTTTTTATTATTTTACTTTTGTTGTATTTTTTTTTTTTTAAGAAGGAAGCTCTCTCAGAATGGGTCCATTCTCACCTGATTTCCTGATCCATTTGGCTTTTTTTCTCCACTATGGGTTAATTTTTTATTATTTCAGATGAATCCTTACAATTTTTCCTTGCCTTAGTCACCTCTTTTTTCCTTATGCTTTTCTGTCCCAATGTGTAAAATTCATATTATATTACATTCTGTTGCAACTATAAATCTATTTCCTAAAGTTTTCTTTTAGCTTATTTTGTAGATACTTTCCATCGGTAATTTCTTTCCCTGAATCCTCTGGATGATTATCTTTCCTTATTACATAGGGTTGGTTTTTTTGTTTGTTTGTTTTACACACGTGAATTTTATCTAGGTGCAAATGGTGTGAGTGGATTATACTTTCTGCTGGGTGGTTTCTTCTGAGAGCTGCAATTGGGGTGTAGGTTTATTTGATGCTCCCAGTTCAGTCCTCTGTTCCTTATCTCTGTTCCATTGTGTTGATACACCTGCCTCCATGTCCTGGTTCTCTAATCCTTTGAATCTATGAAATAATATATACGTATATACCTGCTTTCTTACACAGAGGTCTGACACTTAAAGGATAAGTAAAATTTCAGGCAGAGGGATGATCAGCATACGTAGAAGCGTGGAGGCACAAAGCAGCATAGCCTGTTTGAAAATTGCTAAGGTTTTTGTGCAAGTATTTTTGTATCTTTCTTTGAAGCAGCGGTTCTCAACCTTCCTAATGCCGCGACCCCTTAATACAGTTCCTCATGTTGTGGTGACCCCCAACCATAAAATTATTTTTGTTGCTACT
>NW_017731807.1:808564-820376 GCF_001890085.2 Hipposideros armiger
CTGTGAAAGGGTCGTTTGACCCCCAAAGGGGTCACGACCCACAGGTTGAGAACCGCTTTAAGCATGTAATAACGTTACTTGGTGTTTTAAAGGGTACGCAAATTTATCCCTCAAGCCTTTGCAGTTCTTCAGAATTTCCTCATGGCTTTAGCAATATTTCCAACTGCTCACTAGGCATTCTTCTGGGCTCACCTATGATAATGAATCCTCTTTTAACATACTACAATCTCAATATGTTAAAAAGGGATTCATTATTTTTTCCAACAAATCAAATTATTTACAGCAGCTTTTCCAGTCTCTAAAAACTAGAAAACCTTGGAGTCATCTTTAACTTGTGTCTTAAATGTTTTTTTCTATTCAGAGTTATTGAATGCTGTTGAGTCTCCATGCAGATTTCTTCGTGACACGTCCCTTCTCCATTTTTGTATTGCCTTTTCTCTCATCGAGGCTGTTACTGTGCCAGGCCTGTTCCAGCAGTCTCTACTTCCTGCTTCTCACCTCTTGCCCCTTCACTCTTATTTTCCATATGGCTGCCAGATTTATACTTTTTCAAAAATGCTTCTTTCTTTCCATTGCACTTGTCTCCTGAACTTCTAATACCTAATCACCTAGAGAGGACATCTAAATTGTTCAGTTTGACCTTCTATGCTCTTATCTCACATTCCACAGTACAAACAGTTTTCAGCTAGACTGGTCTTCTGCCAGTGGATATATCCTGCCACCAAGTGTTATGCGCTTACTGTTAATGCTCTTACTATTTGATACTCTTTATCCCTCCTTTTGTCCTAAGTCTTTAAAAAGAACACCAGAGACCACCTAGGTCTGAATTTTGTACCTAATCTTATAGTTTCTGGCAGGATGGCCATGACTTTAGTGCCTAGGGCTTGTGTGTTCTGCTCTAGCAGAGTTTCTCTACTGTTTATAATTCCTATTCATCATCCTCTTTTTTTGTACCGCTCTCTTTTTAGTGCCATATATTGTGCCTTGTTTGTTTATTGTATATTTGTTGTCATTATACCTAGCGTGTTATTTTTTGAAGGCGCTTAATATCTTGTGTATTTAAATACTTCAGTGGAGTTTAATTTGAACTTCAAGGTCTCAGAGAAATTATTTAAACATTGCCCTCCCACCATGTGCCTTAGGAAGACGAAGATGATATAGTATCAGTTCAGTTATATGGCTCATTTTCTAGATGACAAGTTAACTCTTTAAGCACGTAAATTTAATACTTCCACTTAACCATTTATTACTGCCCCTCTTTGGCAAGCACAGGATACTGATTATTTAATCTTGTTTTTTGATGACTTACTCATATTTTTGAGACTTGCTCACTTTTATAATCCTAGTTCTCAGAAAAGTTCCCAACACATGGTAGACACACATGTTGGGATTTCTGATTAAAATGTCACGGTTATGATTTGTTACCATGTCATACAGTCTATGGGAGTTTAACTTTCTTGGAGCTTTTTTTTTTTTTTGCCAGTCTGTAATTATTTGCCTCTTATAAAAGTACAGAATCTGTAGCTTCATGATAGACTATGGTCTAATTTTTTAATGAAAAAGTGAGACCATTTATATATATATATATATATATATATATATGTATATATATATATATATATACATATATATGTATATGTATATATATATATACATTCATCAAGGTGTATAGTTATGATTACTAACTTTACTGTATATAAATAAAACTCAATAAAAAAATAAAATCATCAGAGTGCCACTCCGCAGCTTTCTCACCCTTACTACAATCTTTGTTTTTATTGTCTCCATTGCCTTTTTGTCCTATGGGTGGCAGAGATGTGCTGGGCTAGTTAGCTGAGGGATTTGAGTGGGAGAAGGAGCCAAGTTGATAAGGTGATGGTGTGAGAAAAGCCCTCATTAGCCTGGGTTCTGAGTCCTGTGCTTTTCTAAAAGAAAGCCAGCAGTCTGAAGACCTAAGTGGTCCTCAAGGGAGGGGCAAGTAATTACTCTGGCCTCAGGCAAACAGGGACAGATGTCCATTTAGTCAGTTCAGCTGTAAGGCAAGCAGCCCAATCAGTTACCTTAGGGCAGGGCTCTTTGCCTTCCGGTCCTCTTATACCTCTAACCTGGGTAGGAAGGGCGTTAGAGCCTAGTCTGTGAGTTAAGGAAACGAGAGAGAACAGCCACAGGTCTGATCATTTCATTCTCTTGTTTTAGCAATGGTAACTGCAGTATTCAAAGTAGTCTCTAGAGTGCCTTCTGGTGGCAACTGCCCAGGGTTTCAGCCCCGATGAACACAGCTGTTGGTTAGAATACCCCTTAGTGTTCCCTCCCTGGGGCTGCAGGCCATGGAGCTGAACACCATCAGTTCTCAGCCTTGTTTAGTGTCCTCTTGCCTTTAGATTTGGTCTCCCCAAATCACCTTAAATAAAAGGTCTGCTTCATAATGAGACTGAGTGTCCTTTCCAAACACCTTTAGTCCCTCAGAGGACTGGAACTTCTGACAGCAGTCCTAACTGTTCTTGTTTTACACTAATTCCCAGGGTCAATTTTATAGATTATTCTCAGAAATCATTCCATGTGATTTTAAAAAATCCAAAAGTCAAAAGTGTTTATAGTATCAGTTATGAGTACTGATTACCGTACTGATCAGAAAAGGTTTGTGTCTTCTAGACTAGTGGCTCTTAAAAATTAATGAGAACCCCGAAAGAGGTTTTATGTTTATAGCTGTTTACTGTAGTAGGAATTAAAACAAATTTTTAGACTGTCAATTCATTTAAACATAATAAAGCATTACTTATTTAAATAAATGATCTTAAAAATAACTATAACAAATTAACAAATTATTTTTTATGAAAAACAATATTTTTTCCAAAACAAAAATGTGTAAATCTCTTTAATGATCAACTTTTCAGATAATTGTGGATATTATTCTTTGATACTATACCCAAACTTAACAAATGGTATTTTCTTAAAGAGTAGTTGCAGTGTGGAATCTGAGTATAAAAAGACAAATAACATATTGTTTAAACCATATAGTAGCCCTGTGAAGTCATGAAGCATATTATTATTTCCATTTTATAGATGAAGGGATTGAATCCAGGAAAGTGCCACTTAATAAACTCTCTCAGAGAACTACTTGTGGCTTGGAATTGCCCATTGTGGGCTAGATTTAATTTGGGGGATAGATTAATCATTCACAGGATAAAGGCCCCTTGTTCAAATTACTGTGTGGTTTGTCTGATATATGCTTTTTTTTAAAACTGTACTTTATTTTTATTCTAGACTTATTCTGGACTCTTCTGTGTAGTCATAAATCCTTACAAGAATCTTCCAATTTACTCTGAGAATATTATTGAAATGTACAGAGGGAAGAAACGTCACGAGATGCCTCCACACATCTATGCCATATCTGAATCTGCTTACAGATGCATGCTTCAAGGTAACTGGAAATGTTAGAATGCTCAGTACTCAGAATTTCTTTTTTTTTTTTTTTAATTGGGGAATTGGGAACAGCAGTGGGGAATTGGGGGAAAGGGAACAGACAAGTTGCTGTCGTTTTGTTCTTCAGTCTACTTGTGGAGGACGTTGCTTCACTGGTCCAAGTTGGCACCATCATTGCGCTCTTCCCGGGTGAGGCAGATCAGTCACCGGCTTCTGGACGGCCGCTCACACTGGCTGCTGGCTACACACGGTAGCCCATGGCAACCCACTGCCACAGGGACTGCAGCCCACGCCGCCGCTGTGAAAGGGTCGTTTGACCCCCAAAGGGGTCACGACCCACAGGTTGAGAACCGCTTTAAGCATGTAATAACGTTACTTGGTGTTTTAAAGGGTACGCAAATTTATCCCTCAAGCCTTTGCAGTTCTTCAGANGCATCTTAGCTGTGGAGGGCAGTGTCACTGGCCCTCATATGTGGGATCTGAACCGGGGCCCTCTGGCGTCCCAAGCCAGTTCTTATCCATCGCGCCACTCGGCCGGTCCCTCAGAATTTCTTACATGTAATTAGGTATTTGATTAGATGCTACAATCTTTTCAAAAAAGATTAGACTTTAAAAAATCTTTTTAAAAAGGATTAAAAAGTAATAAAATTTACTGTTGAAAAATTATAAATTCTCAAGATTAGACTGGGCAAGGTGGCCTTTTTTTATAGGAAGCTGGTATGTTTGTTGCTTCATAAATACTTTTTATGTTAAAAAGTATTTTTATGTTAAAAAGGATCTAGTTTTTGTATGTACTTGATCTCCACTACAAGCCAGTATAATCAAAGCTCTGTTGCATTATATTTTAAAACCAACAGGAAGAATAATAGAAAAGGTGGATGCTTTACTGGGGAAAGAAAGATTTGAAAATATTTCCGAAATAAATGCATGTAAAGGAGACAACAAACATTAAAAAGCATGCAGCGAGTTGGTTGATTTTTGTTTTCTTTTGGATTTAGAATGACATATAAATTTGAAGTCATTCATTTGAATCATGGCTTTAGACACAATGGTTGATGGAGGGACATTGGTTTTGAAAACCAGGATGTAGCAGTTTTTAATGCATTTAATGTTGTTCGAAAAGACTACATTACACATGAGACTTCCTTGTGCTATGTGAAGTCTTCTATAATTACTCCATCTCTATCTCCTTTTATTTTTTTTTACAATAAGTTCTGTAAGGTATAATAAAATCTATGCGGTTCTTATAAAATAGTTCCATGATCATCAGAAAACAGGATATGCTGCATCTACCTGTCATCAAATTGCAGCTCATGGGAAAGGCTGTCTTGGTGACTGGGTCTGAGGGTCGTGTGAAGAAATTTAATTACAATACCCATTTCTTCAAGTTTTATTTGGATACTTTCATATACCACGTTCTCTGGGGCAAGTAGGAAGTACTTCAAGATTTGAATAGTGTCCTAGGTTGTCAACGACAGGCTCAGTACCCCAAATCAGCTTAGGCTTAAAAAAAGATTAAATTTAATAACCTTTCTTAGGTTCAAAGCCAAATAATACTAAGAAATGGCTGCACCTGTGATAAATTGCTTCTATAATATGTAATGGAAAGAAGAATTGTCAGTGTCTTTTACTTTTGGTTCTATCTCTGTTAAGAATAATCTTATATGCAGAAAAGCATTTGTGTAAATGAGCAAACTTTGCCTTATGTGGGAAAAGAAACTAGAGAAAGTACACCCCTTCACTAACTGAATCCATATTTCCTCATCTAAACAAATACAGTAATACCTTGGTTTGTGAGCATAATTCATTCCAGAAACAAACTACTTGTATTGCAAGACATCACTCGTTTACCACGTTAAAATGTATTAGAAATGTTTGCTTGTCTTGCGGAACACTCGCAAACCACGTTACTTGCAATTCAAGGTTTTACTGTACATTCTTACAACTGAAATTGTTGACCCTTGGTCTTGGAAGTACTATATAGAAGGGAAGTTTCCAGAAGACTCAATATATAATTCTAATTTTTAAAAGGGAAGAATTTCCAGACTGCTGGGCTTAATACACCTTCCAGGAAAGATTCTAGGATCTATTGTTAACAGTCTAAAACAACATGAAAATATTGACCACATTACTTCAGCTTGGTAGGAATGGAAATACAGTAGATAGTATTGTGTTAACAGAGAATTAGGGCTTTTACATGGCATTTCAGTCTACCATGCGATTCTCATGGCTGTATACGGAAAGGTTGTACTTGAGGTGCTGAGTAATGACTGAGGTTGGCCAGGTTTGACAGGGTGTGCATCAATGGGCTTGGACCCTTTCCAACATCTTTACCAATATACTTAAAGATGTGTGATGCAAACATTTGTAGATGACATGAAACTGGGAGGGAAAGCACATCATTTGATGAAAAAAAAAACAATTTTTAAAATGTCTTGACAGGTTAATTGGGGAATTAGATCATGTTAATGTCTCATTACTGGGTTCCCAAACGAACTATGTGGATACAGAATGAGGAAGATGTGGCTTATTAGTGTATCGTAGTATTATTATTATTATACCATCATTAATGCTAAAATGGACATTTGTTGAATATTACCATGTGACAGGCACTGAGCTAATTGCTTTATATGTGTTATTTAATCCACAACAATCATGTAAAGTAAATAGGATTACTATCGCTACTTTATGGTGGCTCAAAAAGTTAAAATCTTGACCAAGAAAATGTAGATAGTAAGAGGTATGAGCTAGGATTCAAAACCAAGGCAACGTGACACATTCTTATCCACAAAAATAAACTTTTATGTGAAAGTTAAAAAGAATTACAGTAGTTGGTAGCTTTGATTACATAATTTAAAAGTGTGATACATAAAGTGACCCACTCTAAACAGTTCTATTATATTCCATTCTGTAAGCAAAGGGCTACCTGCTGATGTACTTCATATATAACACAATTGGGCAGGGACATCTGCTGGGGTAGGTCAGTAGCACGTGCAGTTGCTGATGAGGTTCATACTACCTTCCAGTGCTGATCAATTTAGGTTTTCAATTACAGATATGAGCAAATAGCTAAATGTAAATGGGCCAATGAAGAGGTTCTACAGCTAGAGAGGGGACCATGCAGAGGATTCAGAGCAGATGGCCCCACTGCACAGAGTTTGCTTGTTTAATGCAAAAACAGAAGAGAGCTTAATTTTTTTCTTAAGTTTGGATTCTAGGGGATATTTATTGTATGAATAAAATGCAGTGTGCCTGGCACATAGTAGTTGCTCAAGAAGTATTCAATGAATGAATGAAAGTTCTTAGATATAAATTTGATTACAAAAATTACAAACTCAGATTTCATTGGAAGTATACCTAAATATAATATATACCTTAATATATAGTTACGCATTTTATGTTTTTAGTTTTAAAAGAAATTTAAAAATTTTAAATTTCCAATTGTTCACTATTAATGTATAGAAATATTCTTTTTAAAAATATACTGTATATTGACATTGTATTTTGCAATCTCACAAAACTCATTCTGGAAGGTTTTTTTTGTAGATTGTTTGGGATTTTCTGTGTCGACAATCATGCCCTCTATAAATAGAGACATTGTTATGTCCTCCTTTTCAATTCTATACTTTTAATTTTTTTTCTTGCCTTGTGATGTTGAATAAGTGTGGTGAGAACAGACATTCTTGCTTTGTTCCTAATCTTAAGAGGGCAACATTCAGTTTTTCACCATTAAGGATTATGTCAACGGAAGGTTTTTTTGTAGATACCCTTTATCAGATTGATGAAATTCCCTGTATTCTTAGTTTGTTGTTGTTGTTGTTTAATCATAAGTGAATATTGAATTTTAGCAAATGCTTTTTCTGCGTCTATTCAGATGATTATATGGTTTTCCGCTTTAGTCTCGATACAGTGAATTAGATTGTTTGCCTTTCGGATGTTGAGCTGACCTTGCATTCTCAGGATAAACACCACTTGCTCACCATGTGTCTGAGCCTTTTTATATGTTGTTGGATTTGATTTGCCAACATTTTGTTAAGAATTTTTTGTGCCGTCTTTTATGAAAGATATTTGTATGTCATTTTCTTTTATAATAATGTCTTCTAATTTTAGTATTAGCGTAAGTCTTGTCTCTTAGAATGAATTGGGAAATGTTTCTTTCTGTTCAATTTTCTGAAGAGTTTATATAGAATTGGTATCATTTTTTTTTTCCCCTTAAATGTTTTGTAGAAATTCACCAGTGAAGCTATGTTTTCTTTTTGGGAAGGTTTTTAATTACAAATTATTATTGTTTAATGAGGTGCAATTGACATAATATCATATTTCACAAATTCAATTTCTTTAATAGAGATAGGGCTTTTCAGGTTATTATTTCTTATTGAGTAAGCTTTAATATTTTGTCTCTCAAGAAATTGTCCCTTTCATCTTAGTTGTCAAATTTTTTGATATAAAGTGGTGCTTAATATTTCCTTATTATCTTTTATCTATGGTATCTGTAGTGGTATTATTTTGGTAAGTAGTGTCTTTTTCTGGATCAGTTTGGCTAGAAGTTTATCAGTTTCATTGATTTTTCTCAAAGAACCAGCATTTTGTTTCATTTATTCCTTCTTTCTGTTTCCTATTTCATTGATTTCAGTTCTTTGCCATTTTCTTCCTTTTACTTATTTTGGGTTTGATTTGCTTTTTTCTAGTTTTTTAAGGTAGTGGCTGAAATTGTTAATTTGAAACCATTTTCACTGTTGAAAATACAGCTTAATTCAACCCATGTTGAGTACTTCCATAAATGGTATGTGATCCTGGAGAGTTGCTTTGGAAAATGGGCTATCAAATAAATGAGTCCCTAGTCTTTAGAAGGCTAGTTGCAATTTTGAAAGTAAAATTGTTTCCCTTAAATATCAGCAGAAGGCTGTGTTGGTTACATTTGTAGGTTTTTAGAGATAAGTTTATTGTAAACTGTTGCAGTGCTGAAGCTATCCTTGAAGGATGTAGTCTTCAGTTACTCAGAAGCAGTGCCGTACAGTCACAGCTGGAGGGAATCCTGGTGGCCAAACTGAAACACATTCCCCTATTGTATTGATAGTAAAACTGAGGCCCGAAGGCAGTACATGACTAGAAAGACAAAAAAGGAGAATAGATAGTCTCACTAGAAGAGAAGTATTTTGTTGTGTTTTTGGTTGGGTGGGGGAGTGAGAAGCATGGGGCAATGCAGTATGGAATAGATTGGAAGGGTAGATTATGGTTGTGTAGGCCTCAAATTTCAGACAATGATAATAGCATGTACAGAAGCAGGAAGAAAGCCATTCTGAATGAATTAGGAGGCAATTTAATTTTGGTTAATTTTTTGTGCATGTGTGTTTGGGTTTCATGTGTGAACCAGTTCAGAAAAGCCATTAAAACAAACAAACAAAAAACTTGACATAGTGGAGTTCTATAGAAATCGCCAGACCAGGAGAATTTTGGAGTGTGAGGACTCATATTTAGAGTGAATAAGCAAAGACTTGTTAAAACCTAGTTTTATAGGTAAAGAACTTGAAACCAGCAAGAAATCAATGCCTCGTTTATAGATACGTAGTTTGCGGCAGAGCTGGAACTAGAACAAGATTCCAGCTCTCGCTATCTTGCCAGTTCCCAGTGTGGTACCTAGCACTGAATTTCAGCATAACTAAGGCTAACAGTTAATTCTGGGAATAAAGAAATAAGACAGACTCTGATCTTGGGCAGCACATTCTACTGGGCAGGCAATTGGCGGTATTGTTTGTCTAACTCCAAAATATGGTTAAAAGAAGGAAACAGCGAGGCGCCTGAGGGAATGTGTCTGGAAAGGTTCCCCAGAGGAGATACAGCTGAGCTGAGCAGGAAAGGACACTTGGAGATATTCAAGTAGTTGTGGATCTGGAAGGAGTGTGCCAAAGAAAGGATATGGCATGACCTCTGAAAAAGTGAACAAAGGAAGCAGACATCAGCTGTGTACCATGAATGCTGTGTGGCAGCCAGAAGGAGGCTAAAACAGTGGTCAGGAGCTACGGGCATACCTCACTTTATTGTGCTTTGCTTTGTTGTGCTTCACAGATGTTGCGTTTTTTACAAATTGAAGGCAAAACCCTCCACCAGCAAAAAGATTACCACTCACTTATTGCAATGCTCACTTTATTGTGGTGGTCTGGAACCGACCCCGCAATATCTCCGAGGTATGCCTGTATTAGGAATTAAATTAGGTTTGAGGGGCTGGGTAGTATTGATACATATAATATATGAATGGATTTGTGTATTTTACTAATGTATGACATAGTGAATAAGCTATTTCTCTTTCACGAATGTTATTTATGCCTGAACTACTGTGATATCCTCTTTGAGCACCTGATGGCATCCACCAGAGAGAAAGTTAGCACAGCATAGGGAGTGACAAAAAAGCTATGTGGGCCAGGCCCCATGACCACAATTCCTTTTGAAGCAATGGTAAACTGGGGTAGTTGTGTTGAGAACACAGGTACTAGAGGCAAGCCTAGCTGGTTCTCGCCCCAGCATCCTTGCCTCTGCCCCTCAGTAGCTGTATTGTGTGACTTGGGAGGATCACCTACCTCCTCGGGGAACAATTTCCCATCTGTAAAATAGAGATATTGATGCTCATAAGTGATTGGAAATCATATATCCTACACTGGTAGCTTTGTCCATGGGCTAGATATGGGTTTGAATTTCACCTTTTCATTTGAAAAATTGAGTTGAATACTTAAATCACCGATCACTTTAAAATCATTAGATTTTGTTTCATTGTACATTCTTTCCTTATTTTTTGTATAACATTTTGACTTGAGACAGTGGCTAAACTTCACATAGATGTGTATCCTCCTTCACTTTCTTTGCTACTCAGTGTTCGATACTAGTTTTTCTCTTCTTCTTTAAGGTCAAATTAATAATGATTCCTCTCTGGTTGTGGGTATTCTTGAAGCCATTCTGAAAGGCGTTGATTTTCCAAATCTGGTCCTGCCTCAGAATCACCTAGGGAACTTATTTAAAAGTGGGATTTTTCAGGGCCGGCCGAGTGGCTCAGTTGGTTAAGAGCTCTCTCAAGAGCATGAGCTCTAGCAACAGGGTCACCGGTTCGATTTGCAGCCCGAGCTGAGCTGCTGTTGAGCTGCCAATAGATGGCAGGATGGCTCAGGGGAAAAAAAAAAAAAAAGTGGGATTTTTCAATCGCTATCCTCCCTGAAAATGATTTAGTAAAGGTGGATCTCCTGGAAGTACATTGTAAAACTTCCCAGCTGAATTTGATAAGCAGCAGGGTTGAGAATCAAGGTTGATTAGGATGTAAAGTCTCCTAAGCTTTATTATTTATTCCCAGAGAATCTGGCATAAGAATAAGAGAACTTGACTGGATTTAGGACTATATAATAGGGTTGGGGAAGAGTTAACTTGGCCTGAGAGAAGTAGAGTTACTAATATTTTGTAGGCTATTACTGCTACTTTATTGTATCAAATATTTTGAAAACCAGGCAAATGGTCACTTTCTTTTTTTTGTTTGTTTTGTTTTGTTTTATAGATCGTGAGGACCAGTCAATTCTTTGCACGTAAGTAAACATTGATTTTTTCAGACTTGTTTTTGATTCTGTTGGAAAGTAAAGCAATTAATTTTTTGTATGGAGGGAGGGGGTAAAGTAAAGCAGTAATTTTTATGTTTTTGATGTAAACCTTGCAGTTACCATTTTAAGACTAAGATGATATAAATTGCTATTTGATATTACTGTTTGGTTGAACCCAGTCAAACTGGACTTTTCATTCATTTCATAATGAGAATGTGTGAAACTTATATCTTTAGTTTGTATGTCCGAGTGTTGACCTACCGAACGTTTCAGTAATTTATCCATGTTAGCAGTAGACATTATTGATTATTATGTGCCTTGTGTACTGTGTGCTAAGTACTAGAGAGTCAAGATTGAATAAAACAGTATCCACAGAAGGAAATAATGAGATTTGCATGTTAGAAAGACCTCTTTAGCTGTAGTGTGAAAAATGGATTGGAAAAGAGTTAAAATAGGAAGACCAGTGAGGAGGATGTTTAGTTATTAGGTAAGAAAGAGCTGGTAGTGACTTCAGGTAAACTTGTCATGAACCTACACAGAAGTGGATGAATTTAAGTGGTATTCCGTTTAGGAAACAGACTCACCAGGACTTGGTGATCTGCCTAAGATAGAGGAGCTAAGAGAGGATTTCAGGATGCCTCCTGACATGGGAAAGTAGGAAAAACAACAGATTTGGAATGGAAGACAATGAGTTTGGTTGAGAACACATTCATTTTAAGGTGCCTATGGCTCATCTATGTGGAGCTATCCACTAGGCTATTGGGTATGTGTATTTGGAGCTCAGAAGGGAGGGAAGGAGGGAGGGAGGGAGGGAG
>NW_017731807.1:820556-826420 GCF_001890085.2 Hipposideros armiger
GAGAGAGCGCTAGCTCTGCCAGAAATGTAGATCTGGTGAGTCAGTAGCCTAGATAATGAAAGCCATGCCAGTGAGTGAGATTGCCTTAGAACAGCGGTTCTCAACCTGCGGGTCGCAACCCCTTTGGGGGTTGAACGACCCTTTCACAGGGGTCGCCTAAGACCATCGGAAAACAAAAAGATATTTACATTATGATTCGTAACAGTAACAAAATTACAGTTATAGAGTAGCAATGAAAATAATTTTATGGTTGGGGGTCACTACAACATGAGGAACTGTATTAAGGGGTCGCGGCATTAGGAAGGTTGAGAACTGCTGCCTTAGAAGAATTTGTTGAGAGAGAAGGCAGAGTTTGCAATCCTGAGGAAAAACGACATTAAAGAGTCCGGCAGAGGATGAGGGGCTGCAAAGATAGCTAAAAATGATCCACCATAGAGGCATGGGGATGGCAACAGGGCGTAGTGACACAGCAGCCAAGGGGAGAGAGATAATTCAAGAAAGAGGGAATGGCCAGCATATTAGATGCTGTTGAGATTAGGGACATATACAGAAACATGTGCATAGGATTTAGCAGGGGAGCATGGCAGGTGGTGGCAGTGGACTGAGTGGACTGGAGAGGGAGAGAGAAGCCAGATTGCAGTTTGAGAAATGAAGGGGAAGTGAAAAAGCTTTTTAAAAACACCAAAAAGCCACTTGCAAATTGTTGGAGAAAGTGAAAACAGTAGTACAGTCATATCTCAAAGATCTTGTGGGTTCCGTTCCAAACCACCGCAATAAAGCGAGTATCGCAATTAAGTGAGTTGTAATCTTTTTCCTGGTGGAGGGTCTTATCTTTGGTTTGTATAAAACTTGACACTTGTGAAGCGTGAGCAAGTGAATTGCAATAAAACAGGTGTGCCTGTAGTCGAATAGTAGTAAGAGATGGAGAGAGAATTTTTGTTGTTATTTGTGGTGTTTTGATGTGGGAGAGATTAAATGCTGATGGGAGGGAGGTGGGGGCAGGAGGAAGAGAACCGAGGAGCAAGGAGGGTAGTGAGACCCAGGGCGCAGGGTGGGTACCTGGGCAGGGCGGGGATGTGGGAGATGCGACTCCTACAGGTCAGGACTTCGGGGTGGCGAGCCTGAGGTGGCTGGGGATTGAAAAAGTCCTTATCTAATGGTTTCTCTCTTCTATGAACATTTGATATCTAATAAGCAGGGGTAGGACTGGCAGAATGGGTTTGAGTCGAGGATAGGTAGAAATAGCTGATACTAGTCTGCTTTGTTGTATAAATTTCTTCTAGCATTTTTAGCCTCTGGGTTATATAAATTACCTTTTCCTAAACAACAAACCACCCTGAAATTTAATGGCTTACAACAGTTTTCCCCGTGATTGGGTTGGGCTCAGCTGGGCGGGTGTGATCTGGGCTAGGCTGAGCGGTCTCACCTGGGGCTCACTCCTGCATCTGTGGTCACCTACTGGAGCAACTGGGGGCTGGCTGACTGGGGCACCTTGGTTTCTTCTCCACGTGTCCCCTCATTCTCCAGCTGGCTAGCCCTGGTTTTAACACGATGGTGTGGTGCTAAGAGCGGCAAGAGAGCACGCTCCAATGTGTAACCGTTGTTCAAGTTTCTGCTTGTGTCACATGTACTGCTGTCCATTCCAAAGCTAGACACATGGCCAAGGCCAGGGTCGGTGTGCTGGGGGTAGATACAGCAAGGTGTGAAACAATTGGGGCCACTGCTTAGACAGTCCACCGTGAGGCTGTGGAATGGAACCAGATCCAATCCACCAAAGGTAGAACAGTTGCAGTTTTTGCAAGTGGGTGAAAATGAAGGACAGTGGAACATGAGAATTGAGGATATTGGCAAGAGAAATTGTCATGATGGACCATAGGATATGGGCAAAGAGGAGGGTGTTAATAGGGAGGAAGTAGACGGACCGAAGATGTCTTGATGAAATGGAACAGATAGTCTTGGGGATACTGGAGTGTCAGAGCAGGAAGAGCAGGCAGTATGGCCACAGAAGATGCGATGGTAACACCTAGCGTGTGGCCATAGGAGTGGGTAGCTGAAGAAGAGAGGTAGGAGGAGGTCATGTTGAAGGTGTTAAGGAGCCAAGGGGCCTGGAGTTTGGGATGCGTCATTCACAGGAGGAGAGGCGGGGCTTGGCAACTTAACACAAGAGTGAAGTGAGAGCAGTGGCCACTGGCGAGCCCTTCAGAATGCTAAATTATTTCACTTAGAGGAATGTTCTTTATTCTGAGGTGATAGCCTTCCCACCTTTTTTGGAATAAAAAGTGCTTTCTTTTTTGAAACTGTAGTGGAGGGTTTTTTTGTGTGTTTAATGATCTTACTGGTCAAAATAAATCCCAATGGGAGAAACACTGCTACTGCTTACGTGATATCAGAGAGGAGAGGACTGGGGCTTTTATGATTAAAGGGTCTGGAAACAGCATTATAGAGAGTGAGAAGTATGCCTGACTTTCTTCCTGACTCGTGTGTGTTTGTGTGCATGTGTGTGGTGGGGGGGGGGCAGAGAAAGGGTGCTGTTCACCTGAGAAGGTTGCCTGGGGTAGATCCAGGGTTGAGTAAGGCTAGCGGGAAGGAGTGTTGGTGAAAAGGCTGAGGATGTAGGTAACTTTGCTCACCATGGTATGGGAGTCCGAGAGTGTTCAGAGAAAGTGTGGCGGGGAGCAGAACATAATAAGGTTTGGTATCAGGAGAAAGAAAACACAGTATGAGAGCAGAGTGTACAAATGGAAAGTGACCAGAGGAGCTGTGTGTAGTGGACAAGGATGGCGGGGGTGCACGTCTTAAGGATTCCCAAAGGAGTTCATCTCTCTCAGCCCCTGGTTGATAGAGGAGAGGACTTGGGCCTTTGGTGGGGCAGCAGCTATGGGTGATACATAACTTGGCTTTCAGTGGATTCCTAAAGCAGGTGGGCAGGCATGCAACCAGATTAGCTTCTAGACCCTCATCCTTGTCACAATGCTTGGTAGTTTCTTAGAGAATCAGTCTGCTAGGTGGACAGGGGTGGTCCGATGAACCTTCCAGGCTGAGAGGCAAGCAGATGAGAAATATTGTAGTATCGGGCAACTTACAAGCAATTTGATTTTACTGCAGCATAAGGTGTGAAGAAGGGAATAAATGCCGATTTAAACTCAACATGTCTCAAAAGTAACCTTTATTCCTATACAAACAAGACGCATCTCCCAATTTCCTTATTCCTGTCATCAACACTGTTTCAGGACTCAGGTATTAAAATCTTCATCTGCTTTGACTCCTCCCTCTTTTCCATACCCCTGTTTCTAGTCAGTCGCCTCATTTGACATTTCTTCTTTCTGTCTTGTCCTACCTCACCTGGCCCATCACCTAATGTCTGGCCCATTTGGGTGGGTCCTCGCTAACTTCCTTGACTTTAGCCTCTTCCTCCCTTAAGGAAGGAAATATGCCCAATTTGAATCCCACCTTTACAACAAGTTCCAACTCACATTGATTTGCTCTCATCAGGTGCTTTTTCATATATAACTGCAATTCATTCCTTATTTGGGTCATATGTATCTTGTTTTACAACTAGCCAGTAAGGTAGGAGCTGTGACTTATCTTGATTGCTTTTTAATTATCCCCTGAGAACTTGGCACACTGTTCTGAACATAGTATGTATTTAGGAAATGGATAATATTTCAAACAAAAGAATGAATCTCTTAAGTAGGAACCAAGAAAACAGGGTTAAGTATAGATTACGTAGGAAGTTTGAAAAACTAATGATATTGTATGTATTTTCAAAGAGTAAAACCTTTCTGATACCTTTTTTTTTTTTAAGATTTTTTATTGGGGAATTGGGGGGATGAGAACAGTGCTGGGGAATTGGGGGAAGGGGAACAGACAAGTTGTTGTCGTTTTGTTCTTCAGTCTAGTTGTGGAGGACGTTGCTTCACTGGCCCAAGTTGGCACCATCATTGCGCTCTTCCCGGGTGAGGCAGATCAGTCGCCGGCTTCTGGATGGCTGCTCACGGCGACTTGAGGGTCGCTCACGCTGGCTGCTGGCTACATACGGTAGCCCATGGCAACCCACTGCCACAGGGGCTGCAGCCTACGCTGTCGCCGGCGACTCACAGCAGCCCAGCTCCAGGTTGAGCTGTTGTGCAGCATCTTAGCTGTGGAGGGCAGTGTCACTGGCCCTCATATGTGGGATCCGAACCGGGGCCCTCTGGCATCCCAAGCCAGCTCTTAACCATCGCGCCACTCGGCCGGCCCCTGATACCATTTTTAAAGGATATTTTATTTTGAAACTTCAAACCTACACAAAAATAGGATAGTATGTGACCCCCATATGTCCATGTCCCAGCTTCAATAATTTTTAAATTTTTACCACATTTTTTCACTTCATTTTTTCCTTTTAACCTTTGCTGATGCATTTCCCCAAGTGTTTTTTTTTTATTCAAACCAGAATTTTACTGAAAAGTTGGAAGAATGGTACTTAAAATTATCAGTTCTCTCTACACACACAAGCACTTTTTAAAACCATTTGCAAGTCAATTGCAGACATCCTGACACTTTATCCCTAAATACTTAAGCAGGTGTCTCTTAAGAACAAGGATGTTCCCACATTACCGCAGATCATTATCACACTTAAGATGATTAACATTGATTCAGTAATATCATCTGATATAGAATCCATATTCAAATTCCTATAATAGTCCTCAACATGTTTATATTACTTTTAAAAATGCATGAGCCTGTCAAGTTTCACTTCTTGCATTTGTTATGTCTGTTAATTTTGATTCTGTATTCTAGAATAGTTGTCTTCTCACTTTTTTGCCTTTTTTTTTTTTTTTGGCTTGGATTCTTCAAAAAAGTCACTATTTAGAACCCGATCTGCAAATGTCTTAAAAGTTACCTGTTGTAATTCAGTTCTGACACTGACTTCCCAGGGCACAGTCCTCCCCACATGGTGCCCATACTGCAGACACCAACCACAAGCTCAGGGGTTCCCAGTCAGGGGCACATCTGACAAAATCACACAAATTTGGGGGTTGCCACTACCCCCTCAGATTCAATAATTCTCTAGAATGACAAATCCGAGCCAGCCAAAAAAAAGAGATGCGTAGGGTAAGGTCTGGGAGATCCCAAAGACACAGTTTCCGTGTATTCTGGACACTTCCCCTCCTAGCACATCATCGTATATCACCAGCCTAGAAGCTCACCTGACCTTAGAAGTCCAGAGTTTTTATTGGGTTTCATTACATAGGCATGATTGATTGAATCACTGGCCACCTGGTTGAAGTCAGTCTCTATCCCCTCTCCCCTCCCAAGAGGTTGGGCTGATACCACATAGTTCATAGGCTCAAACTTCTAATCACCCTTTTGGTCTTTCAGCATGGCCAGTCCCCATCCTGGAACTCTCTAGATACCAACTATGAGTCACCTTGTTAGCATAAGCTGTCAGGGCTCACGTGAATAACAAAGATGGTCCAAGGACTTAGAGGCTCCCTCCCAGAAACCAGGGACAAACCCCAGCCAAATTCTTTACTGTACATCATGAGTTAATAGAGTAAAGATAACCAGAATCTAGTCACTGAAACCCGACATGAAATGAGCATAAGTGAGCTACATGCTTCTGCTCATGAGCTAGGGAGGAGTAGATCTTGTATGTCACCCTTCTGCAGTGTTACAATCAGGGTAACCCTAGTAAGCAGGGACCAGGGACCGGATACTTACTCTCTGCTTGGGTGGTTTGGGAGCTTGGATAACCGTTTTTTATGAGGACTTTTTGGAATGTCTGGAAGCAGGAAACACTTGGGAAGGGAAAGAATGCTGATTGACAGAACGAAAGGTTAATAAGCATTAATTTACCTTTGTCATCAAGAGTGACCATTACA
>NW_017731807.1:828985-834940 GCF_001890085.2 Hipposideros armiger
AAACACACCTTCTCTCAGCCATAGCTCACACCCGACTGACTGCTGCAAACAAGTTGAAACTTGTCACACACTGTTACTGAGGTCACTTCCCATATAGAAGATCCCTGCCTTTCTATTGAATGGCACTCAGCAGCAGCATTCACCTCGTACATATTTTTTTTTTATCACACCTCGTACATTGTGACTTGAGAAATATGAAAACGTGAAACAATGTAACCTAGGTTTAGGAACATATGATATGTTCTGTGGTGCCTTGGAGGACCCAACAAATAAAGAATTCCAAGAGTGTATAACTAGGGTCTTCTTAAGTTTTTAGTACATAGCTGAACTGACCTAATTAAGTTTTCTGTATGAGAATAACTGTATAGTCAATTTTATTTAGTATTTATTTTATACTCAGTACCTATGTTTATGTAGTATTATAAAAAGAAAATACAATTGGAACCGACATTTTAAAAAAATCACTACTTAAGTAGTTTGATAGCTTCTGTTTAAGCTTTACTTGTTTAGTCATTTACTCTCTAATTTACTTTCCTCCAAAAGGAGGAACATGCAATTTACCCTCTGACCTCATCTGCCTGCAGCTCCCCAGCGAGGCTTTACTTTTGCAGGCAGTGTGAGCTCCCGTTTAAGGAGCCCCCTGCTTATCCTTATTCTAGTACCCTGCCCAGTTCTTTGGTGAAGACACTCAGGGTTTCCTTTATCATCAGAGAGCAAAGTCTTTCACACTTGCACTCCCTGTAATAGGAAGTGAAATCCTATTAACAGTGTAATCCTCATGTTGATTTTCCTTCTCATTAGAATTAAAATTCACAAAACAGTCACCCTTGGTGAGGAATTTACTGGGTTCTCTAGGCCCCCCTTTTAAAGAGTACTCTATTTATATTTTATGACTAACTTCTGGTTAAGCAAGTTTTTCTTTTTTTAAGCATATTTAAATGTAATGTAGCAACCTTAAAACAATGGTTGTTTCACATCAGCCTTCTGTCAGGATGTGACAATAGATTTTTTTGTTAAGGAATTTTATCTATCATATACAAATACTGCATTAAGTGGTGATGACCAAGCCAGTCTGGATTTATCACAGCAGTTGATTCTTGCTGTGAGTCACATACCTTTAAAGTTCTAAGATAATCAAATCAATAGAATTGATCAAATAGCTGAGGCAGCCCAGAAATAGACTCCATAAATGTAGTCGGCTATCTCTGACAAAGGATCAAAGGCGATACAATGAAGCAAAGATGGGCTCACTGACAAATGGTATTGGAACAACTGGACCTCTGTTATTGGCACTGGGGTTCTTGGGTTCCCCAGGATAGAAATTGAGAGGAAACCTCAGAAAAACTTGCAAATTTTATTAAGCTTATGCTTGAGCCCAAGGGAGGTAGCACAGAGGCAAAGAAGGTCCTCTGAACTGACTCTGGGGCTGGCTCTCCTTGGCTGCCTTTATAAGCTGGGGACAAAGCAGGCTTTTTGAAAGTCACCCGCTTTTTTACAAAGGTTCCCTTTACCGACTACATTGCCTGGTAACTGCGCCTGCATTATGGGGGCAAGATGATGGACTGCTCATTATCACCACCCCAGGAAGGTTGTATAGAGGTCAAACCTTGATCAACTGCGCATGCGGAACAGTGGTTTCATGCGGAACAGTGGTTTTGACATCTGTATGGAAGTAACAGTTAGCAGGGAGATAATAATCAGCTCTTTCTGCATTTATGTGTAATGGGTGATGGGGTGGTGGCATTCTTGTGGTTAGCTTATCCAGCATGCCTCCTGGCCATCCAGCATTCCTTTGGCCCCAGGCCTAAGTCCCTATGCCTTCTCACATCCACATGCCAAAAAATGAATCTAGACCCAGTCTTTATACCATGCACAAAAACGAACTCACACTGGATGATAGACCTAAATGTAAAGCTATAAAACGTCTAGAAAGTAAAAGAGGACAAAACCTAAAAGCCTTTCTTGATACAACAGCAAAGGCACAATCCATGAAAGAAATAATTGATAAGCTGGACTTCATTCAAATTAAGAACTTCTGCTCTGCAAAAGACAATGTCAAGAGAACAGAAGATAGGCTACAGACTGGGAGAGAGTATTTGCAAAAGATAACATCTGATAAAAGGCTGTTATCCAAAATATACAAAGAACTCTTAAAACTCAATAAAACAACCCAATTAAAAAATGACTGACGTTTACAGATACCTCACCAAAGAAGGTAATATAGATGGCAAAACATATGAAAAGATGTTCCACATCATATATCATCACCCCTGCACACCTAGGATTGCCAAAACTGACTGGAACATTGACAACACCAAGTGCTGGCGAAGGTGTAGAGCAATAAGAACTCTCATTCGTTGTTGGTGGGAATGCAAAATGGTACAGCCACTTTGGAAGACAGTTCGGTGGTTTCTTACAAAACTGAATCTACTCTTACAATATAATCCAACAGTTGAACTCCTTGGTATTTACCCAAAGGAGCTGAAAATTTAAGTCCACACAAAAACCTTCACACACAATTTATAGCAGTTTTGTTCATAATTGCCAAAACTTGGAAGCAACCAAGATGTCCTTCAGTAGGTAAATGGATAAACAAACTGTAGTACATCCAGACAATGGAATATTATTCAGTGCTAAAAAGAAATGAGCTATCAAGCCACGAAAAGACATGGAGGAACCTTAAATGCATATTAGTAAGTGAAAGAAGCCAATCTGAAAAGGCTACATACTGTATGATTCCAACTATATGACATTCTGAAAAAGGCAAAACTATAGAGACAATACGTTGATCAGTGGTTGCCAGGAGGTGGTAAGAGGGCGAGATGAATAGGCAGAGCACAGAGGATTTTTTAAAAAGTGGAAACACTCTGTATTATACTATAATAGTAGATATAAGTCACTATACATTTGTCTAAACGCATGGAATGTACAACACCCAGAGTGAGCCCTAATGTAAACTGTGTACCTTGGATTCATCCTGGGTAAAAAAAATGTGCCATTTTGGTGAATGATGTCGATAGTGGAGGAGGCTATCTATGGGGGGGTGGAGGGGTCAGAGGGTATATGGGAAATCTCTGTATCTTCCTCTCAATTGTGTTATAAACCTAAAACTGCTATAAAAAATTAAATCTTAAAAAAAATAGCTAAGGCAACAGTGTGGTGTTGGAATACCATTGTGTTGTCAGATAAGAATCTGTATTCTTTCTTGTCCCAGGACTACCATGAACTAACCCTGTGACCCTAGGTCAGATAGTCAGTTTTTTTAGACGTCACTTTGCTTTTCTAATGACTTTGTTTTAGATATCCTCAACTTTGTTAAAACTGGAAATTTTTAGATTATTGTAGCTGTATCTCAATGATAGCTATGGGCGTAGGGGGGAAGTGTGCATATCAATTTGTAATTAGAGGCTTAAAATATTCTAGGCAGAGTTTCCAGGAAAGGAAACTAATATCTTTGCAAATGTTCTCCCCATTAATCTTTGCAAACACCCCTGTTATCTCCTTTCCATGTCACATTAAACAGGGCTGGCACTAGCGAGTGTGATGGAAGACTTGAACCCAAGCCTATCTTGATCATAAAATCTGCTCTACCTAGTAAGCTGTTTTCTAACAGAACAGAGTTTTGAAATGATAGGAAATTGACTGTTATATATATATAAATGTTAAAGTAATACGTATGTGTTGTTTTTCAAATTGAGGTTATGTAAAGCAAGAACTTCAGGCAAAGGGTGTTTTTGAAGCTAGCCTGAATTTGGTGTTATAACTAGCCAGAGAGAATAAAAACAAAACCAACTGAGATCTGGGAAAGGGTTTCTCATTGGGGAAACAAACACCCATGGTCCAGAAGGGATTCAGAGAAAGAGCCCAGAATTGATCACATATTAATGATCTGCTTCACTGCTTCCTACCACTCTTGTTTTTTATGTTTTTGTTTTGGATTGCACCCCCTCTTTGAGCAGCCAGTGAAAGCCATAGACCCCTCTAGAAAACGCAAAACCATCTGGTTAGAAACTCCTGATCTTTTATGTCCAAATGTGCTTCAACAGATACAGGGCAACCCACCCAGTGGACTCCATGTTTTGTTCTCCTGTTAACCTTGCACATGTCCCATGGAGACCAGCAATGAAACAAGCAGCCACTTACAGTATAGAGCTACTGGATCAGTAGATCTTGTGTTGTTGGTGGAAATGAGGTCACGTTCCCATTGTCCTCTGCACTCTTTGAGGTCTTATCCTGTTTTTCTCCTGTCTGGATTCTCCTAATTTTCTTCAAGAGAAGTCTGCTCTGACCTTTCTTTTTGATTCCCTTGACATATTTTGTTGAAGCTGTTTTATTTTCTCCACTACCATCTGAGACAGATGTGCCACTGCCTTTTTTTAAAAACCTTTTTCTAAGAATTTTATTCCTTTGATCCTGTAGCCCCATTCATATTCAAATCAGGGTTTTTGTTTTTAAACTTCTGTTAATATCTTTATCATCATTATTGATCATTGTCATAGCTATTACTACTACTATTGCTGCCATATATTGAGAGCCTTTTGGCCAAGCTCAATACTAGAATTTTNCCTGGTTTCTTGTAATTTTAGACTGATGTTTGTCATAAATTATTGGGTTGTCGGAAAAGTCATGATGTATTTTTTCTATGTTTTTCGTTGCAAAAATGCGTCGTGACTTTTCCAACAACCCAATAATCGGCTTGGATTTATGAAGTAAGCCTCCTAGTGGCTGGTTATCTCTTCTTGGGTACAAAGTAGCTGTCATCAAGTACCGTGTTTTGTTTTGTTTTGTTTTGTTTTGTTTTGTTTTGTTTTGTTTTGTTTTGTTTTGTTTTTCTTCCCTTCCCTTCCCTTCCCTTCCCTTCCCTTCCCTTCCCTCCCTCCCTCCTTTCTTCCTTCCTTTTTCTTTGAACTTTTCTGAACATCTTAATATGAATATTTTCACATAAAACGAAGTTGAAAGAACTTTGCAGCCAAGACCCATATAACTACCACCTAGATTCTACCATAAACATTTTACTGTACTTGCTTAATTATATATTGATCTATAAATCCCTCTATCCATCCATCAATCCATTTTATTGTTTGCTGGGAGGAAGTCTTTTCCTTTTCTAACTTGGGTCAGTGGTTGGGGGTCTGCACATTAACTGACAATAGACAGATTAACAGGAGAAAAGACAAGGTTTATTTACACATGCATGTGGGAGTACTTGGTGATGAGTAACTTGCTGAATAACCAGAAA
The DNA here is from genome assembly GCF_001890085.2 of Hipposideros armiger. NCBI lineage: Eukaryota > Metazoa > Chordata > Mammalia > Chiroptera > Hipposideridae > Hipposideros > Hipposideros armiger. The sequence continues at coordinate 834,225 of NW_017731807.1, forward strand.
TAAGTCTTATACTATATACTAAACTTGACAAAAAGTGGGGAGTGGGAGGATTAGGGCTTCAAGGGGAAAGTATGGAGGTTTCTACTGGGTTTTATGATGCTAATAGAAGCTAAATTTGTACTTTGTGGTGCTAAGGGTCAGTCTTTTCCCATCAGGAAATTCCTGTGATGGGGGCTGGGGTCAATGGCCACTGTATTTTCAGAACCCTCTGCTTAAGGTTAGATTATGTTTCTATCTGTGGCTGCTGATTGTTCAGATACTTTCAGTTTAAATTTTCATTCCATGTTGATCTATTTTCATCCCACTATTCTCTTAATTTGATGCATTTCAAATTAAATTGTAGACATCAGTACACTTCCCCTTAAATAACTTCAGTGTACATAATGTTAACTAAAGTCCAAAATTTACACCTTTATCTCCTGAGACAAAATTTACATATAATGAAATGCACTAATCTTAAGTGTACATGTGCTGAGTTATTTGTGTAACCTAAACCCCTATAAAGATAGAGAACATTACTATTATCATCACCCCAGAAAGTTCCCTCCTATATCCTTCTAGCAAATCCCTACCCTCATTTCTTCTAGTGTCATCATATTTTCTGAATTCTTAAATACCACTGGTTATGATACTTAATAACAGCTTCTTGTTTATATCTATTATAAGCTATGAGGTGTGATCAAAATATACGGTGAATGTTTAAATTTAAAAAAAAA
>NW_017731807.1:841875-893105 GCF_001890085.2 Hipposideros armiger
CGTCCCAAGCCAGCTCTTAACCAACATGCCACTCGGCCGGCCCAGCTTTATCTCCTTTTACAGGAGCACAAACTGAGTCTCAGAGACCTAAGTGACTTGCCCAGAGCTCCACAGCCAGGAAGCGTTAGACAGGATTTGAATCTAGTTGGGTCATTTTGACACAATAGCCCATATTCTTAACCACTATACTAACACTATTAATTCATAAAGTAATTTTGAGTTTAGTAATTCAAATTACCTCATGTATGGGTGGGTGAACACTTAAGTGGCCAATAATGGTAATGTTTATTGAATACGAATTATGTGCTTAGATGGACTGTATTTGTTCTTTACAACAACCTTATACGTTAGAGGCTATTATTCCCATATTAAGATGGTGAATATAAGGCTCATCGTGTCCCCTCTTGGGAACTCAACAGTAAGGTGTTGGAATACATCTAACTTTGAAACAGTATTTTCCATAGCAAAGTTACCTTAGACCCGAAATATGTAAAATGTAGCAGTGTTCATAAGCAATTATTGAAGTACAGCCCAGTAAGTGTGATGGGCAGGGGAAAAAATGCATTAAGGACATCCTGAAGCATGTCCAATTGAGAGGCGAGGCTGAGCAACCACAGACGCAAACTCACTTGAAAAGTAACAATCATAACAATTTTCAAGACGTCATCATCAGTGTAAATGAGAGGCTCATTTTTTAGCATAAAAATAATTATGTTAGAAACCGGCAGCCAACATCATGATAAGCCTTGAAACACTAAGTATTTTGAATAAAGTTAAGGAAAAAAAAAACACACAGAAAACCACTAACCGCTATTCAGAAATTACACCTGAGTAAAATCTAAATTCTTTCCCACACTTCCCGGGCACATCACATCCACTGTGCCTGTCTCCTGCCTTGCTGGTTATTTATATCAAATCCTACACACTGGCCTCTGGTTCCTGGAATATACCAAGCTTTTTCCTGCTTTGGGCTTTTGTGTTTGTCTTTACATTGGCCTGTACACTCTGCCCCCGGCTCGAACTTGCTAGTTCCTATTCATCTTTCATGAGGCTCCTCCTTGACCATCACATCCACAGGAAGTGGTCCTCTGTTCTCTGCCTCTTTCCTCTCAGCCCCTTCCTTGTTTTCTTTGTAGCATTCCCCACATCCTGTAATGATCTTATATTTCTTGTTTATTTTCTGTCTCTTTTCCTAAACTTGAGCTCCATAAGGATACGGATTTTTTTTCACAGCCATGTCACTAGCACTTAGAAGAATGCCCGATACATAGAAGTTGATTTGTAAATATTTGTTGAATAAGTGAATGAAAATGATTACCTTGGCTATATGTACCAGTGGAAGCTAGGTAGAAAATAAAAGGGTGATGAAAGGACATTAATGACAGGAATGAAAAATATTAAAAAGAGCCTAGGAAGAAATTTAACAAAATTTGTGTAGGACCAATATGCATGTATTCAACAGTAGTTGTTGAGCATTTACTATGCTAGGTACTGTGATTTCAAAGATGGATAAGACACATGGTCCTTGCTTATTTGAACTTAGAAAAATACAAAATTATGTAAGAGAGATGAAGACATCATTTCTTCTAAAAGTAGCATATATATTACTATTATTTAACTCAAAATTCTACCTGTTTTTTATTTAGGGGCAGGAGATGGAGGCATAGCAGAACAAAATTCTTGGAAGTTTATCTGAAAAAAATAAACCTCAGAGACTACTTGATATTTTTTTTTAAAGAAGAAAAATGATGGGTACTCCGATTAGTCATATTTTAAAACTATTGCAATATGGTACTGGCCTTGGAATAAGTCATATGTATAAGAAGCGAATATAAGATAAATTAACATTTCATATCACTGGAGAATGAATGTCTCTGAACCATTAATACTGGGATGTATGTGGAATCATTTGGGGGAAATTTGATTAAAAATCTTTACCCTCCAGCCGTAAATTGTTTTTTCAGATTGATTAAAGATTTAATTATAAAAAGTGAAACCGTCAGAGTTCTGGAAGGAAATACAGATGGATTTAATAATATAAATGATACAAAAATGAGAATATAGATGGACATAATCTTGGTGCAAAAAAAAAAAAAAGTCCTTTTAAGCATGAATAAAGAGCAAGCAGAAACCTTAAAAGAAAGTTTGGTAAATTTGCATACCTAAGATTCAAAACTTCTACATGGCAAAACAAAGAAGGGGATGATTTTTTTTTTTTTTTAAGATTTTATTGAGGAATTGGGGGAGGGGAACTGCGTTGGGGAATCGTGGAAGGAGAACAGACAAGTTGCTGTCCTTTTGTTCTTCAGTCTCGTTGTGGAGGACGTCACTTCACTGGCCCATGTTGGTATTATCATTGTGCTCTTCCTGGGTGAAGCAGTTGCTCGCCAGCCATTGGACGGCTGCTCATGGTAGCTTACGGTAGCCCACTGCAGCTTCGCTGCAGCCTACACGGTCGCCAGTGACTCACGGCAGCCCAGCTCCAGGTCAAGCTGTTGTTCACTGTCTTAGCTGTAGAGGGCAGTGTCACTGGCCCCATGTGGGATCCAAACCGAGGCCCTGCTGCTCAGAACTGGCGTCCCAAGCCAACCCTTAACCAACTCGCTACTCGGCTGGCCCAAAGGGGATGATTTTTAATATAACAATAGATGTTGGTTAACAAGCTTAATATGTAAAATATTCTCATAAAGCAATACGTAGGTTGTGTCTAGAAATGTCAAATGCTGGAGCTAGAAAGGATCCAATTCAATTCCTATACTTGACAGATGGTGATGCCAAGGCCCAGAGAAGACAGTTGCCTTCATCAAAGCTATACAACTAGTTGGTCAATGCCTTTGCCCAACCACTCTGCATTTGAGGTTGTGGGTATCTGGGTGCAGAGAGTTAGGAAGATAATGCAGTCAGTAAACCTACTGAAATTTTTAAGTTGTGGACAGTTCCAATAGTATAATCCTAAGTACAACTCTAAGAAAGGGTCAGAGATTTTTAGACAAATTCGATTTTTCATGTCTTAGATAAAACAGGTTTAGAAGATTATTAGTTGGCAGTGTGTATAATAACATTTTTTAGTTTCTGGGGTCTTTTTTAATAAAAGTTAATTATGTATTAAAATTTTAATTTTAATCCAAATCGAAATTTTGATTGTCAAGGTAGGTTTGCTTCGATCATGTCTTAGGGAACCCTAAGTGTTTGAGCAGAGAGACCATAATTCAGGTATCACTACATGCTAGCAGCTTACCTGAATTTCAGGCTTAATACCGAGTAGAAATCAACAAAATGTGCCAGACTTGTTTGAAAATATAAGTCATGTAAAGTGATGGCATTTGTCCCACCCAGTTCATAACAAAATTCATAGTATTCATTCATTTTCTCTGCAAATTGCATACTGGCTATGTGTCAATACTGCATAAGGTTATGTGGATTAAAAAGAAACCAACACAAATAAACACATCCACACTAATAAGCCCCAATACACAGAGCCGTGGTCCTTGCCTCAGGGAGCCCAGTGTGAGAGGCCAGCAATCACTGTGGAGACTTTTAATGAGATGTGTACAAGGTACTGTGTGTGTACTGGTACAGAGGAGAGAGCCATCGTCAGCCTGGTTTAAGGGATGAGCTGAAAAAGCTTTAATTGGCTTAGACGATGAAGTCAATAGCTAATGGGCATCCCAGAGTTCACTTAGTTCCTTCAGATTAAATTCTTTTTATTTGATTCTTTTAGGAATTCCGTTTCCAGTGCTGGATGTTTCTGGTGCTGAGGAATTTCTTCATTAATATTCTAATAAATTTCATTCTCTGGTAGAACCTCCAACTCCAAGAGAAAAAAACAAAACAAAACACTATTGTGAACATTTTCCTGTTTCCTCTTACTGGCATCTACCAAAAATATATTTGGGTGAATTTAAATGCCATTTAAAAAGTTATAGTTTTCTAACTACTGCTGATATATTTTTCTCCTTATTCTCTTTTTATTTTCTACTAATTCTTGTTCCAACTCAATTTTATCAATTATAATTTTGGAATGTGTGTGCTGTGCTTTCTTTAAGGCAGCCTGTGTTCATATTTCTTCCAGGGGTGAATCAGGTGCTGGGAAGACGGAAAATACTAAGAAAGTCATTCAGTACCTTGCTCATGTTGCTTCTTCACATAAAGGACGAAAGGACCATAATATTCCTGTAAGTTTCTGTTCTGTTGTTGTTGTTTTAAATCTTAGATTTATTCTTTTATAATTTCAGAAACAATAAGGAAGCTGGTCTACTCAGTGGGCTGCTATAATTGACAGCTCCCTGACCGCCATCACTCCCCACCCAGCAAGTCTTTTTCCACTTAAAAGGGAGCACAATGATCAGGAAATTGCTATCAACTGGTTACTCCTACAGGGAAAACTGGAATTATGATTGTGGCTTGAAGCCTAATTTCTTGCAGAGATTTGGTGACAGTTATTAAAAATAGATGAGCAGTGCCTATGAAGACTTCTTATTTTCCAAAAAGAAGATCCTCAGATATTTTTAGCAGTTCTTTCTGAACTTTGCAGAGCAGCCTGTTGCTACTGTCCATAGCAACTTGAGGGGAGGGTAGAAATTTGGGAAGAATTGATCATAGAAAAGGGGTAAGAACATAAATGTCAGTTGTCCTTAACTTATAGATATGCAGAAGTGTTAGCTCATAGGGCCTGAGAGAATGCCAACCAAATCAGCGTTCACAGCTCTAAACTGCACACGGACTGGGTGCTTTGGATGTGGCTTACCGCTAGGGAAAGACCCGTACTTGCTAACATTTGCATTTATCTGTTTGTAACAAACAGCAGGAATCACCTAAACCAGTGAAACACCAGGCAAGTGCTTTTCTTTCTGCTTCTTAGTCGTGAGTGTTTGCACTAATTTCTGTCTTTAGATTGAGTCTTTACTACAAACAAAAACCATTAGTTCTGAGTGAAATCTCTTATGAAAACAATTTTTAATTTTGAAAATTTGTTGCTTAGAAGCTTATTCTTTTCATGAGAAGCAGCATGCCGTTTTGCTTTAAATTTGTTTTCTAGATGAATTTGAATAATTATTTACCCTTTTATCATGACATTGAATTGCATGTTTCTGAAGCCCATAAAGTTAGGGTTTCATGTGTCAAATACTAGATGGAATTGTTTTAATACTTCTTAAACACATGGTATCCTGGCTTTGTGCCATACATTAAATTTTGAATTTGGGGCTGCAACTTTTTGGGTTAACAAATTTCTGATATGTTAAAATTGTATGGCCTATATGTGTTTTAATCTAAAGGCCTCATTGCATTTAATATATAAAATTAGAATTTTTTTTTAATCCACGGCAAGTTGTGGAAGAATGTTATTCTTCCTGATCATCAGATGCCCACCTTTTTAGAGAATAGCAGTGAACAAACCACAAACTGGAGCATGTGCTTCTGCCTGGGAACAGAGGGAGGGCAGAGCTGAGCCAGATGCCTGAGACAGACGGCACATCTGTACTTGGACTTAATCCTTTCTCTAGTATCGGAATGGTTTTGGTTTGTCTGTCTTCCACAAATGTAGTGATACAAAGCTAATATATGAGTAAAGCAAGAAAGGTTGAGTTATGGAAATGATCTATTAATATAAAGAAACTATGGTAAGTTTCTATTCTAAATAGAATAGAAATAAATAGTCACAGACACTAAGATTTTTACCTATCTTTCTTAAAATTCTAAAAACTTCTCAGACCCCAAAGCTGTGCTGTACGTATGAAGGCCTGTTGTGTTCTTTTGCTCCTTTAGCTGCAGACCAAACCATTCAGACAAATTGGGAGGGTTAATGAAATAATCATTATCCAATAGACTATTTAAAGGCTTCTTTGCCAGTTAAAGAAGGAATCTCCAGGCCAGACACCAGCTTTTCTTTGTGCTTTAGGTACATGCTAAATGACCTTTTAATATGTATTTAGATCACTACTTAAATCAATGAAGTACAGATTTGGGTTTTCCAGTCTTCTGTGAATATGTAAATCTTTATGGTTAACATTTTGTTTCAATGTCATTTTAAACTACCGAGTGGATCCATGTTGTATGTGAGTAGCATGTCTACCCCTAGATTTTACTTTGGGCCAAATCAGTCTCTGGGTAGTAAGTTCTCTCAAAGAAGGCAGCAGCTTCTCTGGGCCGTGCTTCCTTGTCATTGTTGATTTGCATGTCTTACTGCATGTGTTCCCTGTGCACAGAATCATCGGTGCTGCTTTCCCCAAGTGTGTTCTAGTAGTCTAGCCAAGGAGTAGCCATGCTTATGTTTTTAGAAACATGAGAAGAGCACTGTTTCTCAATTAATTTTTTTTCCCCAGCACACTTAAGGAATATGAGAATACTCATGAGTGGTGGGGAATGGTAACACCCTGGAGAGGGTCCTATCAAGAAATTACTTCTCTGCCCACAGTCCCTTCTGCCTCCTGGGGTGCCCCTATTCAGGATTTCCTCACCCCCTTTTGAGGATGACTGCCATAAAGTAATAATTATAATGTTGAAAGTCTATACTCTGCAAGGTCAGTGTTTCTTTTGGCTTGATATCATTGGTTTGTGAATTTACATTGAATAGCCAAAACTTTAATCGGGATCCCAGGAACCATTTGTATACATTTCTAGACAGTAGTATGAATTATGAAAACAAAAGGGAAGGCATTTCTAGGCTCCTGATTTTGGGTCTTTCTTATTTATTTGTCTATTTGCTCAAATCTTTTTTTAAAAATCAGCTTTATCAATTTAATTCAAGTACCATAAAATTCACTCATTTAAAGTATACAGTTCAGTTTTTTAAAAATTACATGCAGTTATCACTACAATTAATTTTAGAACATTTTCGTCGCTCCAAAAAGAAACCCTATACCTGTTAGGAGTCACCTTCCATTTCCTCCCAGCCTGTTGGAAATCACTAATCTACTTTCTGTCTCAATGAATTTGTCTATTCTGGGTATTTTATATAAATAGAATCATATATGTGGTTCTCTGTGGCTGTTCTTTCACTCAACATAATGTTTTCAAGGTTCATCCATGTTGTAGCATGTATAAATATTCCATTCCTTTTTATGGCTGAGTAATATTCTGTTATATTAAATATGTCACGTTTTGTTTATTCATTCATCAGTTGATGGACATTTGGATTGTTTCTGCTTTTTGGCCATTATGAATAATGCTGAAGGGAATATTTGCATACAAGTTTTTGTGTGGATATATGTTTTCAATTCTCTTGGGTGTATGCCTAGGAGTGGAACTGTTGGGTCATGGTAACTTTCTCTTTAACATTTTGAGGAACTACCAAATGGTTTTTCAAAGTGACCATATCATTTTACGTTCCCACCAGCCATTTTTGAGGGCGCCAGTTTCTCTATATTCTCACTAACACTGGTCATTGTCTTTTTATTATAACCAATCCAACAGTGTGAACTGACCACCCTTTTTTAAATTTGCCTTTGAAACTTAATCTTCATTATGGAAATATGAACAAATACAAGGGAAATCACTTTTTAAAATTAAGGCCTCAATATTTAAGTAAAAGTTAATTGAAGGTTTACCTGTAAACTTTTGATGTACTTTTTATAATAAAATTAAGTCTCATTTGGCTTTATCTATCCCCCAGCCAGCTGGGGAGAAAGCACAGTTTACGATCCTCTTCCCTCATCACAGGTTGCTGTTATAGACCCTCAACCTCAGCATGGTGTTCACTGCCACACCAAAGCCTAAACACAGTGCATTTTCAGAGATATTTGAACACAACTAACTCGTAAAGCTTCACCATCCCCTAAGAATGACTCCTTCAAGCCAGCCCATCTGCCCCACTGACTGTTGAGTCATCCAAATCTAGGCAACAGTTTCAGGATGATTTTGTATCTACTGGTCTGAATTGCCTTGAGCTAAGACAAAAAGGCGATAGATAGTAAGCAGCAAGTCCAGAAATTAAAGCCTGCTAAATGACACTAGAATCTATTTCTTAATACCGCGACTGGTAACTGCCACCTACTTTCATCCCTCCTTTTGTGGCCAGTGGGACACCTACAATTTTGCCCTGTCAGGCCTGCCAGGTGCAGAATGTTCTCAGCCTGAATCCCCTTGCTGGCGAAACTAGAGTTTTGATAATGTATGTATGTATTTCACCAATTTCAAACTCATATCTGTCATCTAGCAAGTGTATATTATTATTATACACTGTATAATAAACACAGGGTTTTCATCACAATTGGTAAGCCTTTAAAGCATCAAATAATTCTAAATACTTAGAACTTTAAAAATAATTTCAATAGCTAATACTGCTTTTCCACACTCCGAAATGACATTTCTCATCATAGAATAGAAATGAGACATTGCCCATCCAATTCTAGTGGGAAGGTTAACACTTTATCACTGCCCCCTGATGGTTTATAAATGGTTTCATAATTTGGTTGAGAGATCTTAGCACTATCTAAATGTAAAATTGCTCAACACAGAAATGATAAAATTTAGTGGTCATTTCTGAATTTAAAGCCATTTTTGTATGTTTTATGATATTAGCTTTGTGTCAAGCTTTTTGTGATTCATTTGAGATTTTGAGATCTTTTGGTCTCATTGATGTCACAAATCCATTAGGACACACAAGTAATGCCGCAGCACTGTTAATGGAGTGGCCCCAACAGCAGGGATATGGAAGTGCCCAAGTCTATGGTAAATGGTGACTATGAGGACCCTTAACCCAAATCTTATTGCCACCTTTTAGCTCACCACCATCCCTTCCCCAAATACGAGAATGTTTTAGGACCTCTGATTATACATACGTTCAGCGAACACACATGGCGCATCATTTTGACCTGTTACTGTACTGACTAAGGTTGGTGCAGAGGATACACCCAATTAATATAAGCCAACAGAAGGAAGACTAGAATCAGTAGATCTCTCTCTCTGTCTACACACACACACACACACACACACACACACACACACACACACACACACACACGAAAGGAAAAGAATCAATAAACTTGACCCAAAGAATCCTTATAGCCATGTCTAGGGAATATTAAAATGGGATGTGCAATATTTGTTTTACCTCCAAGTTAGAAAAACATTTTAAAGGTAGATTATTATTTAAAGTATTTTTATTATGATTTGGCAGGGATAGTGTATAATTTTAAGGAATCTGTATTCTGTAATTCCCTGATTTAGCAGGTGTTTAGTGTTGCAAAGGTTGTAAAAGTCGGTGTTTTGTGACAGTTTTTATATTAATTATATGTTCTGAGTGAGATAGAAAATATTCTAGAGTTCAGACAACTGTTGCAGAGCCAGTACACCAAGGGCTTTGAAAGATGGTAGCCATAGGCACATTGATAGAAGTGATCATTGACCTCAAGGGGAGAGGCACTCTGTTACATCACAGAATGATAACCAACATCCTTAATGATGACTCTCAGTCATTAAAATTGGTTCAGGATACCATGTTTAAGAAATTTCCATAGCATATAATATTGAGAAAGATTTACATCGAAGTAATCTGGTGGTGTTTTTTAAAGAAATAATCTGGTGTTTTGAAGTCCATAAACTAGAAGATTCACTGTACAGGGAGCATATTATCTAATGCCAAGAAAGGGAGTTGATCAATACTTTGTAATGTGAAATTCACGTAGTTTGGGGTTCTGAAAAGGACTGGTTCCTGACTGGTCTCAATGGAACCCAATCGTACACTCTCATTAAACCCTGCGAAAGTCTGAACAATCCAAGGAAATGCTATAGAGGAGACAAAGAAGGAGCATATCTCCTCAACGTGGCATGTGCCTCAGGAACACTTCCTCACACTCACCTGAGTAAAGGAGTCCAAACTAAGGTCGGATGCCGAGACTACATATCCGGCATATATTTATTTGTTCCTGTTTTGGATTTGACTATAATATAATAAATCGCCTAGTAGCTGGCCATTAATTAACAGATCTTATGTGAGGTTTCTTATATTTTTTGCTTTGAGAAGCACATTTGCTAGTGGTTTTTATTCCTTTCTTTCTTTAGGTTTAGAATACTGTGGGCATTTTAAAATATAGGGGTAAGATTTGTGTTTGGAAAAAAGCAGATTTATTTAAATCATACAGTATAATTCTGAAATTACATTCCAGGAATACAGCATTACTTTCTAGTGCTTTTCATGGCCAGAAATGACATCATGCTTTCTCATACAGCCTTCTATTGTGTTTCATCATTAAAGCACATATTAATATACTTACATCTTTTTGTTAAATCTGTTTTATAGCCTAATTTGCATATATGACACTGAGTAAAGCATACCTTATATCAACACTCTATATTTACCCTTTTAAATTTGAGGAAGAAGTCAGTAGCATCGCCATCTTTGTCATCTCTGAACATGGAGATGAGGACATTGCCCTATCTACATCATTAAGATATTATGTGAAACCTTTGCAAAAATGGCAAGCTTTATACCAGCAATTATAACATATAAGTATTAATATGTTCTTGATTGAAGTGTCATTCTGAATTTCATTTAATGAAAACCAGCTTCTTTGTTTTATTTTCCGAATTCTCTGCCTAATTTATATGCCCTGTCCTTAAATTTATCTTCTCTGATAAATGTGACATTTTATTTTCCTTGTGATCACTTTATAGATGCTAATTTTTTCCCTTCAGCAGAGCCTCTTATGACCAAGAATAAGAAGCCAACAAAGGTTGTTGGATGGCAAACTGAATGAAAGAACTGAGGAAAAGAGGCAGTTTTTTGTTTTGTTTTGTTTCATCCCTGAGGACTGGAGTAAAGACACTGGATTAACATACATCTGCTTTTATTTATGTGTGTGTGTATGTGTGTATGTGTAATGTTTTTTAGGGGGAACTTGAACGTCAGCTTTTGCAAGCAAATCCTATTCTGGAATCATTTGGAAATGCGAAGACTGTGAAAAATGATAACTCATCTCGTTTTGTAAGTTGAAAAGTATCAGAAACTTTTAATTCCTCAGGTTTCTAGTTAAATGTCTACTATGATTAATCAAATACAGTACTTCTTAGATTTTCAGAAGAGGCTAATTGATGTAGTATATAGAACAGTACTGTCCAATAGAAATATAAATGCAAGTCACCTGTAATTTAAATTTTCCTAGTAGCCACATTTTAAAAAGCAATAAAAGGGGGGAAATGTGAAAGTAATTGTAATCGTATATTCTACATAAATATATTGTGTGGATATATAACTATGTAATACCTGAACTTATTTTCTTATTTTTGATTGGAGATGATATCTAAAACCTGTTAGGGGGTTGATGTAGAGATAAATGAGGTGTCTATTTGGTACTTAACACAGCACTGGGCATAATAAATGCTCAACTAGTAAAGTTAGTATTCGATGTAGTAAATTGTCCTTTTCATACCTTCCTGTTTCTATGGGATATAGACTTCAGAATAATTTGTCGCTACTCTTACTTCTCTTTAAAAATTCTCAGCTTTTCAGCTATCTTAATTCATTGATAGCTTTGCTTTTTCCCTCAGTTCAACCAACTATTACAGTTTGCTTGAGGTTATTATCCTAAGTAATAGCCAAATCAGCATTAGTACAAGGACGCCACCCTGCCCATTCCATTTGCTCAGAATCAACACTTTAATGGTCAATTTTCTGTAAATCCATATTCAACAAAATGGGCATTCCTTCAGTAAAACTTTGCCCCTGGATTATAGTCCTCAAGACTCAATAACCCTATGGTCAACTTGGAGATGGTCTTCAATTTCAATTGTTTCTACTTAAATTGTTTGAGTTAATTCTGTTTGTTTTTTCTTCCTCTTTGATACTAGAAGTATTGGTAAAAGTCAAGAAAGCCAGAATAAGACATGGATAATTTGGGGCAATCTAGTATCATTGTGACATACTTTTTTACTCTGGGAATGTAAAGTCATGGTCTGCGTGTTAATTTTCTGATAACATGGTTTCTGTGATTAGTGGAAATGACTGAATTCGGGATCACAGAGGACCTGGTAAGCACAAAGGCAGCCAGATAATGCTCTGCATGAGTTTGCTAGAGCTGCTGTAACAGTACCACAGACTGGGGGGTTTAAACCACAGAAATTAATTTTCATACAATTGGAGGCCAGAAGTCTGAGGCTAAGGTATTGGCAGGGCTGGTTTCTTCTTAGACCTCTCTCCTTTGCGTGGAGATGGCCATCTTCTCCCTGTGTCTTCACATGGTCTTCCCTCTGTGTGTCTGTGGCCTATTCTTCTCTTATAAGGACACCAGTCATTTGGAATTACAGCCCTCCCTAGTGACCTCATTTTAACATAATTACCTCTGTAAAGACCCGATCTCCAAATATAGTCATGTTCTGAGATACTAGGGGTTAGGACTTCTACATTTGACTTTTGGAGGAGACACAATTCAGACCATAACTTCCTCAGAGGTAGTTTAAGTACAAGAGGCTTTCCAAGTTATGTAAAAAAGAGGCATCTATTTGCTTGGAATATTGTTTATTCCTAGTAAGATAAAATTTGAAGATTCACTTCATCCACATTCATTTGGTAATTATGTTAGCTTTTTATGTACAAAGTGGGATAACAAACGTGCCTGTGGCAGTAGGAAGCATGGCTGTGACTTGGATTTACAAAAGATCTGGGGAAACTGAGCTTCATTTATAGAGTGTCTGCCATTCCTTGGGTCATCAGCATTGAGCCTGAGCCACAATTAAATCTTAAATTCTTCCAGATGAAAGCCCTGTTTAGTGGCTGTGTCATGGGATAGAAGACACAGTGAGCTACCAGCTTAGGTATGTGAATCTCCATGAAGATTTTCAAGGACTTCTTAGTGGAAAATGTTTTCTTTTGCCACATAAATCAAGTTACCAGTCTGTTCTGATTTTCTTTCCCCTAAACCACACTTTAAATTCTGGAGAAACAAGTTTTGAGCTCATTTGTCTCATTTTTGCCTAGAAAAGATAAATTGCAACTAGCCAGTCATTCATGTCCTTTGATAAAGAATCTAGTGATTCTGTTACTAAATGGTAAGGGTTCATATACTTGCCAGGGTTTTTGTTTGAGACAGACAGAAGTATAATTCTGTATGAGTGAGCTATTGCTATGTAGCAGCAAATTACCCTGAAACCTAGTGACTTAAAACATGTATTATTTCAGAATTTCTATGTGGTGGGTGGTTCTGGCTCAGGGTCTCTCATGAGGTTGTCATTAAGATGTTGGCTAGAGCTGCAGTCATCTGAAGGCTTGATGGGGCTGGGGGCTCTTCTTCCAGACTTCCAAGAATCTACTCAGGTAGCTCTTGGCAAGAGGCCTCAGTCCCTTATGGTGGTTGCATGGACGCTCAGTCCCTCACCTTGAAGCCCTCAGCAGAGGGGTTCTTGCTCCTGATATGGCAGCCTTCATCCCTCAGAGCACATGATCCAAGAAAGAGCAAGACAGAAGCCACATAGTATTTTTTTGACCCCACCATGGAAGTCACATACCATCCCTTTGTTCTATTGGTCATGCAGACCAACCCTGATACAGTATGGAACGGGACTCCATAGTGACATGAATACCAGAAGGTGGGGGTTACTGAATTCATCTTGAAGATTGGCTATCACAAATCACTAGAGAGATTTCCATTTTGACATATGTAGGTTATAATCTGTAATTTGCATTATTCTAGACCAGTGGTTCTCAATTAGCTAGAGTGGGGGACATTTAGTAGTATCTGAAGACATTTTTGGTTGTTCAGTTGGGGCAATGGGTAGTGGTATGCATCTGTCATCTGGTGGGTAGATTTTTTCAAATTGAACATATTCCAGATGGAACTTTTTCTTTTATGTTCAAAATGTGTTCCTTAAGTCTTATGTCAATATATAGTACCATCAAATCACCCAGTTGCTTAAGCGTAAAATAAAATAGAAACAGCAACGAAAACCTAGAAAAACAAAATACCTGGAATCATCCTTGATTCAGCCTTTTTTCTCAAGGAGTAAATCCTATTGGTTACATTTCCAGAATGTATTTAAATCCATCCAGGCCAGGAGTAAATCCTATTGGTTACATAGGATTTACAAATTTTGTTGGTTACATTTCCAAAATGTATTTCAATTCTGTCCACATTTCTCCTTCTCCCTCTCTTAAACACTAGTCTAAAACCCTATTGAGGAATTTCCTCTATTCATTATCACTGTCCTATGGATTTCCCTTATAGCAATTATCACAACCTGTAGTTAATTACGCTGCATATTTATGGTCTCTCCTGCTAGAATATAAGATCTCTGACAGTAGGGGCCTTGTCTGCCTTGTTCTCTGGATCCTTAGTTCCTGGTACTGTGCCTCTCTCATGTAAGTACATAGGTGTATTTATGGAATCCATTTAGTTAAAAGGTGGTTGCCTATTAAGTGGTAGACACTCTTCTAAGCCCTGATAATATATCAGTGGATAAAACGAAAGTCCCTATCTCACCTTCATTTAGGTTTTATTTAATGTTAATATATTTTCAACAACATACCACAATGTACAGTTGAGCTCAGGGAGTGTATTGCATGTGCTAGGCCCTCTGAGAGTATGCATGCCCCAGTTTTAGAAGCATGGGCAGAAGATATGTGGGAGGCAGTGGCTCCAAGTACCGGCCAGACCTGGGGTTGGGATTGGTGTTATACCTCATACTGGACGAGTAATGTGATATTAAAAAATGAGTTGGGTGTACAGTGGAATTTCATGTAGTCAGTATTTACAAGCCACATGCTTGCAGAGAAAATATTTGAAACTGTAAACTCCATAAGCTTTAGAATCCATTTGTTTCCATTTCTTTGATCTGATATATAGACAAGTAATTTCCTGAAGAATATCTTCTCTTTCAAAGATGCTAACATATGGTTTGTATTAAAGGGATTCTTTAGGAGAGCGTTACCCTTATGAAAATAATCATTCACAGTTACTCTAGTTCTCTGTTTATGGAGACATAAAATGCATTCCAGATGGAGGAGATTTTATGTAAAGTGAATCTCTTGTAATGAAACTTTAAAAACAGGGACTTCAATTTCAAAATTATTTTATCAGCAGTTACATCTTCCCTCAGAAAGTTTTAGTAGGAAACACTTTCTGTATTTATGCAAATCTTTTTTTTTCAAACTATTTAAGCCAGTTTGGCAGTTCCCAGAAGTATGCATCTTTTGGTAGGTAATTAGCCTCCAATAGTTACAGCTAGATAAAGCTCTAAGTATCCTCCCTACTGCTTGGCTACCAGATTACACTGAAAGCAAGCCAGAATTCTGCACCCTCACATATATTTATTAGCAAGCACTTACTACAAACAGTTTTGTAAGTAAATTTAATGCAGCCCCTGCTCTCTCTTCAGTACTATCACCTAACTTTTCCCTACAGATACTGAGGCAAAGGTGACAGTGTCAGAGACAGAATATGGTCTGTACAAGGCAACCCGCATCTTCCCATTCAGTGGCTGCACGCAGCCATTTTAGAATCGAGCCCAACAGCCTTCCCAACACTTCAGCCTCCCTCCAGGCTTTCTAGAGTCTTACACCTTGTTCATACCACAATGGGGGCTTCTGTATTGCCAATCTGCCCTTGTCTCTTAATGCCACTCATTTTACCCCAGGAATTTCTAATATCGTTATACTACTAAGTAACAAGGCTACTTAGTTCACATGAAAACTCATTTTCCTATTGGGTTGTCGGAAAAGTCATGACGTATTTTTTCTATGCTTTTCATTGCAAAAATGCGTCATGACTTTTCCGACAACCCAAAAGTTAACAAAGCTTCTGGTGTAGTTTGGAGATTAGGATAGCAGAAGCATTTAGAATAGCCCTCTGGCCTTTGGTTTAAATCCTAGTTAATTACTCCTAGAATGGGTTTTCCCATTTAGGGTAAATAGCTGCCTCTAGAGTAGAGATACGCATATACACAGCCATTATGCTGACATGTTTTAAAGTAAACTACAGCTTTTATAACAACTTTAAATACCAGTTTAGGAAGGGTAAATATTTTCAGAGCATGAAACAAACTTGCATTGCCCCTCTAGTAAGTTGCTAACAATCTAGGTTTAAGTACTACAAATTCATTATAATCACCCAGAAAAAGTTCCAGAAAATTGATGTCAATTCAGAAGGAATAAAATTTTTTAAATAACAGAATTTTCTTATTATTTTCTTGACAGTACAAAATATCCAAGTTGTCCTCTTACACCTTTTAAGTGAATTTCTTAATTTCTATTTTACATAAGAGCTAGGATTTGAGTTGTCTTTGCTGTCCAGAGCTTTTGCAGGAAGCGTATGTAGTTTCAGTTGTTCTTAGATCGGTACACAACATGTGTGTGTCATCAAAATGCATACTCTATAATTCATAGGTAATGTACTTGTCATATTTTTGTTTTTGTTTTTATTAGTGAAATTCTGGTTAAATATTCTGAGTACTATATATAATCTCACCTATGTGGAAATCAAATATGGAGTGGGCAGTTTCACCACAAGTGAAGAACATAATTGTGGACTGAAAAGGGGCCACATATTAAACCTGACAAGCTCTGGATACTGAAAAATAACCACATAAGAGGGTCTGAACATAAAATTTCCTAACTAAAAGTGAGTCTTGGCCGGTAGTCACATCCTTGGCCTGTAGCTTCCTTGACAAAGGCCAATCTTTACCTTAAGCCTGTCTGCTGGTTTTTTTTTGTTTTTTTTTTAGCTGAGCCATCCTGCTACCTGTTGGCAGCTCAGCGGCAACTCAGCTCGGGCTGGGCATCGAACTGCTGTTGCTCAGAGCTCGCACTCTTGCGGGACTGTCTGTTGTCTTTTTGCATCTAAGATAACATACCCTTACAATATCAGAGTAATCTCTTTTTCCAGACCCCCCAGGGGGCACAACCCACTACACCAGAGCAGGAAACTACAAAGTCCCTCATGGTTACCTTGTTCCCCAAATACTATCTGTATGTGCTGAAAATTCTATTAACTATCCTGTAACCACCAATGTAAAAGAAGTATGTGTCTCTCCATTTTACTTTTTATCCAATCCCAGATATACCTCTTCCACTCCCGCCTCCGCGCTTTGCTTTCTCCTGCCCCCTTAATCTACAGCAATGGATTTCATGTAACCTTCCTCTGATTTTAATGTATAAAATAAGTTGCAAAATGGCCATTTTCCAGAGCATTTTCTCAATCAGTTGAGACTTTGCTTCCCTGCAATTGTCGTCAGCTCGGCTCAAATAAACTCTTGTAAGCTTTCTCTTAGGCTGGATGTTTTTTCATCAACATAATGTTTAAAAAATTAGAGGACCCACTTGAAAGTAAAACTCTTTACTTGTTTTCCACTTTAGTCTAGATTTGTATTTTAGTAAAAATGTTAATCTGAAAGAGTATTTATTACATATGCAAGGAAAAGGCTTTTTAACTTACAAACTTTATTCCCTCCCCTCCCATCCCCCCAAGACTGAACTGATTTCATATCCCATTGCTGGTGTCTTATCTAATTTGCCAGGATATCCAGTGTTGGGGGAATATATAAATCCTAGACTGTTTGGGGATATTCAGTAAAATATTTCTTTTTGCTTCTGAAATTTCACTTTTTCATGTTGTTGTCAAAGTGTTTGAGGAGATCTAGTGAATGTCACCATAATGAGTTGATAATTTTCAACTTTGTAAGGTTTTTTGTTTTGTTAAAGTGTTTTCAAAATAAAATCAATTCTAGAGCTTTGGCTTATAACCAAGATGTATTAGTGACTGCTGTTTTCAGAGATACTAGTTACTTTGGGGGTATGTATAGAAGAAGCAGGGGTGGTGGGAGGGTTGGAGGGACACCCCGATCCACTCTTCTTCCTCCCCACACCTCCCCACAATAGGCTTGTATTGCCCCATCCCTTTCCTCATTCAGTCCCCTTATTTCATTACTCTCTGCCTGACCATTTTCAGTTAGCCAAGAGATATTTCTCTGGCACTAGCTATAATGTCTAGAACAACTATGGACCCCAGTTATGAAAAGGAAAGGAAACTGATTTAGCTAGGGAACTGATGAGAAAATTAGATGTTGTATGTTGGTGACTTTGTTTATCCAAGTAAGGGACAACACGTCTAAGTTATTTTGAGGCATTTCTTTTTAGGTTACCTGTTCAGAAGGCCAAAATCTTCATTTATTCTATTTCTCCCTTGAATCTGACTTTCTTTCCTATTTTATAATTTCCCATGAGGTAAGGGAAAAATAAATTCACTAAATATGAAATGGAAAATATTCAGTTTTATATTTTAAAGTTATTAGAGTTCCAAGTTATCAATATAGCTTTGTCTTAGTTCCCAAGTAAAGAATTTAATGAATTTTGAACTTCTACCTTGAGATGGTAAAGAAAAAGGAAAAGGAAATAGGATAAGAAGTTGAAAGCTTAAACAGTAAATTGATATATACATAATAAAGAAAGTATACCTGTTGAAATCTGAAAGTTTGTATTTTTATGTAACAGATTTTTTTTTAAGTGAAATATTTTCTTCAGTAAGGATTAGGTGATATCATATGATTTTGAGTAACCTTTCTGTAGTGTTAAAATAAGTTGAGAAAGTATTTTCTTGAACGGTTATGTAGACAATGTATTTTTGCAGCTTTGAAGTAATAACATTGTCTTTTGACTACTGTCTCTTAAAATAGCAATATTTTATTAACTCAATGAGGTATTGTATAGGTAATACAGCTGTTTAAAATTTGTAAAGAATTTTAACCCTCAGTATAACATCAGGACCAGGTTTTAGTTTTTGAGTTTCTTTTTAAGTAGGCCCAGCTATTTGTAAGGACATAATTTTTTAACCTTATTCTGTCTTAGAGTCTTCTGAAGAACAAAAACAAAATTTACTTTTTTAAAAAATAGGATAAAACTCACTCTGTCTTATAATTACTACACGAGTTCATTGGACTGTTCTATAAATCCAAGATACATTATGGAGTATTAGTGATCATATTTTTTTCTATATCTTGAAACATTTTGCTATTTCATCATCCTAGGAATTGGTTCATCATTATTCATCAATTATTTCCAAAGATGTTAAAAAAGGCTAAAATAATAATAATAATGGAATTGCCTAGACGGATACTACAATAGTTTGCTATTATATTGCCCAAAGTATTGCATCATCTTTCAAGAAGGTATGTAAGAAGACTAGAAACATCATCTTTGTAGTCTATTTTAGCTTTCAGGGAATATAGTTGAAAAGATAGACGTTTTCATTTTCTACTCATAATGGCAAAGAGGAGAAAAGTAATAAACTAAAACAAAATATTAGATGAATCTGAAGATGAATGCAAAGAAACAAGTAGCTCTATAGACTCTAATGATAATGAAATTGATTCTATAAGTGAAGTCTCAGGTGATGATAGTCTAGAATATTTTCTCAAACTCAAGAAGAATATATTTCTCAGGACAGGAAGGGAACATGGCATTAGCATCCAGTTAGTTATTCAATAGGTAGGACTTCCTTACTCATACTTTGCAACAAGAAGCTGGATCATCTGTTCTGCTAAATGGACACGTAACAGTATGCTTTCATCTTGTGATGTTTATCTACCACATTTTATCTGGTATGGTTTGTAAGTGGACAAATGCTGAAGGCAGGTGTATATATGAAAGTTATTGGAAGGAAACAGATGATGTAGAAATGAAAAAATTCATTGGATTGACCATTCTAATTAGTGCTTATAAATCTAACAATGAAAATGTTTTACAATTGTGGAGCAAAAACTCCTTTCTCTCTTTAACAAAATTATGTGCTTTCAAAGGTTTTAAATATTCTTCAGGTATTGCATTCTGACAACACAAGGGCAATATAATCAGTGAGAATGTGTTGGCAGAAGAGAGTGGAGGTGCCTATAGTTGCCACTATAGCTGATGAATAGCTGTTGGCCCAGAATGTTGTATCTCTTAAAAATAATGGAGTTTTCCTCATAACTTAGAGGTCAAAATCAGATTGCAGTGTAGCAAGGACTACTATTTGTAGTAGTTTTATTTTAAGAGAATGTAAAAATAAACAAGCATAGAACCTCGCTTTAAATTACCATTTAGCTTAAAGCCAACTAATATACTTGGTAAACTATCAGTAAGACGGCTCAGCTCAGCTGGCGCTCTTTCTGGGAAGCCCCCTTCTGTGTTCCCATACCTCCCCTTAGACCTTTGGAAAGAGCACAGCCTCACGGTTTTACTTAACTTTGAGGGGGCATGAGGTCAGCATCTCTCAATGCCATAAATACTTGTGTAAAGCAGTTATTTGTATAAAAGTCATATTTATATGACATCACAAGAGCCTGTCTCAAAAGGAAGGACATTTTTTCTCCCATTTAAGAAAAAAATGCAAACAAAACTTTCCCTCCCATAAAAGAAAACTCACCAAACAAGCAAACAAATTGTCATTTTGGTTTTGTGACTTAATTAGCCAGTTCTCTCTAGAAGAGAAATGCTAACTGTTCACTGCTGATTGTTAAGCAGCCTCTTCGAGATGGATTTGTATTGTCATCCGGATGGAATTTAAATTCTTACTTCATTAAGTTTGGGTGGTATAAGATCAGCTTTCAGGCTAGAGGGCATGGCCGGTCAATACCATCCTAATTTCCCAAGGATGTTCCAGTTTCATATGTACTAGTCTGTTGTCCACCGATACTCAGTTATAGATGTTAAACCTATGTCCAGAGATTGTTTTTTGTTTAGCCAGTGTTTTGATAGTTTAGTATATAGAGGTGAGTAGTTTTGTATACATGCCTGTGTGAGAGGTAGTAAGAAGCTATTTGTCACAAATGCCTTTGCTTCCTACAGTAATCCTACTTAACCACCTCCCTCTTGAACACTTCGGGGTTCAGTGGCATCTGAAGCAGGCCCTTAATGGAATGCATGTCTGTTGTTACGATGGCATGGTACCTTAGGTGTATCAAACTAGCCATGCATTTTCTGTGCAGAGCAAGGCTTTTAGATAATATAAAATAGAATACTTACCTTTTGGTGGGGTGGAGTTAGAAGGATGCTTAGGAAATGGTGAAGGTGAGAACCAAGAGGAGTGATGAAGGAACTACTTGGTACATACTTGAGGTAGAGTCTACTCATGTAGACTGATTACAGTTTGTTCCTCCCCAAGCAGAAGATCAGTAGTAGGGCTCTCTCCACCCCCGCCATGTTCCCCGTGTACATACTCTTTTCACCTTGTTTTCCCACCTTGGTTTGGGTTTTTTTTAATTGGAATATTGGGTGAGTTCTTAATGAATGCTCATAATATTAAACAAAAAATATAATAGATTATTGATTTTAGTAAAGTACCCTCTTTTTCCAGTTTTGAAAATCAATATTATTGAGGTATAATTTACATATAATAAAATGTAGTTCAAAATTTTCTGTGGTAACATTCGAATACTGACTACTGATTTTTGCTACCGAAAGTAAATATTTATACACTAAAAAAATAACACTGGAAAGGCAAGAAGGAGCCCAAAATAGTGGGTAAAAGAATGGGCAAGTTGAGAATAGAAGAGTGTGTAAACCAAGATTTTTCACTTTAAGGAGGAAGCACCATGTTTAATTTAATATGTTAACAGTAAATGTAAGGAATAAATGTTTAATTATATTTTTTAAATTGGCATTTAACTAAGGAGTCCAAAGATACCAAGATATCTCCCTTGATTGGTTTTTAAAATTAGGTTTATTGGGTTATATTTTGCATACAGTAAAATTCACCCTCTCTAAGTGGACGGTTCGATGAGTTTAGACAAATGTGTATAGCAGTATAACTGGCACTAGGGTCCAGAGAGAGAATATTCCCATTACTCCAGAAAGTTTCCTTTTGCCTTTATGTAGTCAGTTCCCTCCTTCTACCCCTAGCCCTGAAAACCGCTGACCTCTTTTGTCACTATAGTCTTTTCTTTAGAATGTCAGGTAAATGGAATCATACAGTATGTAGTGTTTTATGACTAGCTTCTTTCACATAGCATAATGCTTTTTAGACCCATCCATGTTGTTGGGTATATCACTGATTTTTCCCTTTTATTGCAGAGTAGTATTCCATTGTGTGAACATACCACGACTTCTTTATCCACTCACCACTTAATGGAGTTTGGGTTGTTTGTATTGAGGGCTATTAAGAATAAAGTGACTATGAACAAGTTTCAGGTGCAAGTTTTTGTGTGAACACATGCTTTCATTTCTCTTGGGTAACTACCTAGGAGTGGAATTGCTGAGTTCTATGGTAACTGTATGTTTAATTTTGTAAGAAACTAGCAAACTGTTATTTAAAGTGGCTGTACCACTTAGCATTCTTATTGGGGTTGTATGAGAGTTCCAGTTATTTTATATCCTTGCTGATCTTTCTTAAAAATTTTAGCCATTTTAGTATGTATTTAGTAGTATCTCATGGTGTCATTTTAATTTACAGTCCCCTAATAACTAATGATATTGAGTATCTTTTTATATACTTATTGACCATTTATATATCTTTGATGAAATGTCTGTTTAAGTCTTTTATCCAATTTTTTATTGGGTTTTTTGTCTTGTTATCGAGTTGGAAGAGTCCTTTATTTATACTGGGAACAAGTCCTTTATCAGATAATGTGCTTTGCAAATATTCTCTGCCAGCCTGACGTTTCTCTATTTTCTTTACAGCATCTTTTGAAGAACCACATTTTGACAAAACCCAGTTTATCAATTTTTAATTTTATGGTTCATGCTTTTTGCATTCTATGTAAGAAATATTTGTTTAACTTAAGGTCATAAAGATTTTCTCCTGTTCTCTTTTAGGAGTTTTATAGTTTTAGCCTATACATCTAGGTCTATGATCTGCTTTGAGTTAATTTTTATATATGCTGTGAGGTAAGGGTCTAGGTTCTTTATGTTTTATTTTACATATTTTCAAGTACCATTTGTTAAAAAGATAGATCCTCTCTCTAATAAATTACCTTGGCACCTTTGATGAAGATGAATTGACCGTACATGCGTGGGCTACTTCTACATACTATTCTGTTCCATTGATCTGTACCTCTATCCTTATAGCAGTAACAAACTTGTCTTAATAAATTCAGGTTTTTGAAATTGAGTAATGTGAGCCCTCAAACTCTGGCTCATTCTCAAAATTGTTGTGACTATCCTAGGTCCTTTTCATTTCCCTATAAATTTTAAAATCAGCTTGGCCATTTCCACAAAGAAAGCTCTCCAATCCCTTGACTATTCATGTGATTAATAATAATAATATGTTTACTAGTATCAGTCCTTCTTAGTGGTAGTAGAACAAATCATCCTTGATCACTGTTATGTTTCTTTGTTTTGCAGTGTTTAATTTGGCCTTTTATATCTGTATTTATAAAGGAGATATTTGCTTTTATTTTTTTTCCCCTTTTTTTAATGATATCTTTACCTGTTTGGGTGTTCAGTGTTGTGGTAATTTTATAATATGAATTGTAAAGTAATCACTGTTTTCTGTTTCCCTAAAATAGTTATGTAGTAAGGCAATTAAATATTCCTTAGGAATTTGCAAAACTATTTCATTATTTTTTATGATTATGGTCTGTTCAAGTTTTCTCTTGTTTTTTTTTGTTTCTTGAACGGATTTCTATTTTCCTAGGAAATCAACTATATTCAATTTTTCAAATGTACCATTATAGGGCTGGATATGGTGTCCGTTTAATGCTATTAAAAATTTCTCAGATTATTTAGGAGAACTTTTTTAAAATTCTAAATGATTAGGGTTTCATTTTTATTATGTTATAGTCCAGGAAGGTACCCTATCCTATTGCTACTGTTTTGGAGTTAACTGAGGCTTTTTTTTTTTATTTACGGCAATATTTAAGATCTGTTTTTGTAACCAATTCATGGATACTTAGCAGGACACACTGGCTTATTATTTTATGATAGTGTTCAGATCCTCTATGTCTTTATTTTCCATTTTCTCTTTATTTTCAGGGCAAGTTTATTCGGATCAACTTTGATGTAACTGGCTATATCGTTGGGGCCAACATTGAAACATGTATCCTTTTTCATAATGGCATAATTCAAAATAAAGTATCATTTAATCTTCCTACAGCCTCAAGGCAACCCTTTGTGATATCACTCCCATTATCAAGGTGATAAAACTTAAGCCCAGAGAGATTGTGACTTGGTCAAATACTTTCAAGGACTGAATAGTAACTCCAAAGTGGTGGGGTTTTTTCATTGTTTTTGTTTGTTTACAACACCAGGTCATAAGTATTTCCATGCCTGGGGGAAGCGGAGAGTCCCACTGAGGTGGGAATTACCTGTATATCAACCAGGAAATGTCTGTGTGGTATAAAACCTTTGGGTGAGGGCTGGCCAAGTGGCGCGTTGCTTAAGAGCTGACTTGGGATGCCAGCTCTGAGCAGCACCCCGGTTCAGATCCCACGTATGAGGGTCAGTGACACTGCCCTCTACGGCTGAGATGCTGAACAACAGCTCGACCTGGAGCTGGGCTGCCGTGAGTTGCCAGCGATGGGCATAGGCTGCAGCCCCTGCTGCAGTGGGTTGCCATGGGCTACTGGGTGTAGCCAGCGGCCAGCAGCCGCTGTGAGCAGCCGTCCAGAAGCCGGTGACTATCTGCCTCACCCGGGAAGAGCACAATGATGGTGCCAACTTGGGCCAGTGAAGCAACGTCCTTGAAGAACAAAAGGACAGCAACTTGTCTGTTCCCCTTCCCCCAATTCCCCAATAAAAATCTTTTTAAAAAAAAAAACAACCTTTGGGTGAATACCGTTATATTGAACTACTCATCAGTTATTGTTGTTAGCCTATTTTTTACCATCTACTTCTGATATGCATAGGGTAGGCATGTACCCATTGAAACAAGCCTTATAAAAGTACAGAGTTAAAGCACTTTAAGTTAGTGTTAAACAGAATAAAACTAGAGGGAAAAATGTCAAATACATAGAATAGTCCTAAGAAATGTCACATGAATAGCAGAATGGCCTAAAGAAATGATAGGCCTATGTAGAATTAATTTGAGTAAAGAGATAATAAAATAGAAATGATTCTGAATTGATAGTGAGCCAATTAGGAAGGCTACAGATGATAATTCTCTGATATTTGTTAGAATAATCTTCAGTGATAGAAATCCATTGTTTCTATCCCTCTGGTAAAGGATAAATCAAAATGCCTGTTAATTCAGAACTATGTTTTATGTCTCTAAATACACTCAGAGCCAGAAAACACAAGAAACACTTGAAAATGACAGAGGAACAGATCTAGAGTTTCTTCATATTAGTCTGCTGTTCATATGAATATTTTTCACCAAGTGGGAAAGATGTGTTTGCGATAGTGTGACTTAAAATTTAGGCTGTTTGGCACATACAGAATTAATTCAGTTGGTGGCTCGAGGGAAGGAAGTGGCAATCATCTTCCAACGCAGTGAAACTGAGCTGTGAGAGGCCAGTGTGACTGTTGACCCAGAGACGCACCAGGAACAGCAAGACTCGGTGGACACAGAACCTGAACAGGTTTCAGTCTGCACTCCGAATACACAAGCAGGCATGCAGTATTCTGAACACAGGCGCTGAAGCTGACGGGGGGTGATGGGGCCCAGGCAGTGGTTGGAAGTACTAGCAGCAGTGGGTCTCAAGAGCAGCGATGGGAAGACCAGTGGTTCACCTAGTCAGAGCTATCTCGGGACATTAGAACATTTACACAAGGTGATGGATGGCAAGTGGGTAGCACCACTGATATGAGGCTTTCTATAAAGGGGGCCCTTAGGGGTGGGTAGCACAGTGGTTAAGCACATACATTGTGGAGTCCAACCAAGTTTTGATTCCTACCGCTACCATGTACTAGCTTTGCTATTTGAAGTAACGTCTTTATGCCTTGGTTTCCTTAATAATTTCAATAAGATAAGGGCTTTCCAAGCTTTAAACAACTCAACTCCAGTTTTTATAGATTCTTAAAATTCCTTGTATAGTGCTGTGTTCTTTGAATATAATTCAAATTAGGAGGAGGGTAGGGTGGAGTGGGGTGGGGGAAACACTCTGAGTTTTAGAGTTCCAGTTCCCTCCCAGCCCAGTGAACCTAGTAGATTAGTGAGAAACGTAAGTTGTATACATTTTCTTTTTTCACTTACAAAATTTAGCTATTAACAATGGTTATTTGCAAGATAGTTTATGTATATCAGAGAGAGAACATTTTACAAATTTGTATAGACATGGAAAGAGGGCCATCTTTTCAATTTAATCCTTAACCATCTTTGCTCAGACCTTCTGGAAAAATCTCGTGCTGTTCGTCAAGCAAAAGATGAACGTACTTTTCACATCTTTTACCAGTTGTTATCTGGAGCAGGAGAACACCTAAAGTGTAAGTTACAAAGTTTTTTATTATATTCATTTGAATATCTTTTTTTAAACTTTGAAAGAGAGACATTTGGGGAAACAGTAGTTTCATACACACACTGAAATTCTAGCTGGTTTAATTGTAAAATGAAATTGAACTTCTGTGCTGTGGGATATTAGTGGCAGGTATATGGGTGGTGATTTATTATCTCATCATTTTAGTTCTTTTAAAGAAAATTTAAATTAAAGACATGCGTTTTTACAAAGTTCTGTTTCAACACTTATCAATATAAAAGTAAGAAAAAATAAATTTACTTAATAAAATTAAGTTGAATAAATATTTTTATTCCTAGCTTTACAACTGAATATATATGTTACACTTCCACTAGTACTAGAAAGAGGCTATGGAGGATTGTCATTTGTCTTGTCATAAATTACAAGGACTGGAAGTTTGGGATTGGGCAGAGTAAAATGTAGACTTCTGGGTCAGAAATTTGCTGGATCAAAAGTATATGAGGGAGAAGAGAAGATACACAACTTTCTGATTTCTTTTTCTTCTGAGTCTCAAATTCAGTGCTGCTTCTATATGATTTTTACATCTATTATCTAGATATCACAATCTATACATACACAGTAATACTTTTCTCATCGGAGGTAGGCTTTTGCTAACCACAGACATTTGTAATAGCATTGAACCCAGAAATTAATTAGAAAAAGACCCGCAAGGAAAAAAAAAAAGCAAAAAATAAATAGAGCCAACAAGAAACTAACAATTCAAGATTATACAGTATGTGATGCTGAAGAGACGATAACCCTCAGGCTTTCAGACTGGTGATAACTCTGCAATAGGAATGATAAAAAAAATTTTTTTTAAGTCAGTGTTAAAAAGAAAGATATAGAAAAAGAAAACAGTCGTTACCCAGCAGAAGTTAAATGTGATATAGATTAGAATTAAGGAGTAGGAGTGACCAGCAGAAATCCTCTGCTGGAGAGCATTAACAAAGAAAGCAGGAAGCACATGATAACATCTCTTATATGGATAAATAGCCCTATTTTGATCCCTCCTAAGAATACCCTTCTACTCTCAACACATTTATCAAAAGACTAAGTTAGGTTCTGTCTTAACTCATGGACCCTGAAGTACAAGTAGTCAATGGGGGTACCCATTATAATATTCTGCCATTGTACTACCGTATTTCCCCATGTATAAGACACACCCTTTTTTGAAAAATTTGGGGTCTAAAAACTGAATGCGTCTTATACAGAGGTTGTAGATTTTTTTACTTGCATTTCCCGCTGAGAACGAGGCAATATATGAAGACAGTGATTCGTCATCAGACACAGATGAGGACAAGTTAGTGGTTGGGAGTTTTGACAGTGATGAGCAGTTGTATGAATTTTATGATGAATAAAACTTGAGTTCAGTAACTTTATGTGATACATTTTTTTTTCAAATTTCAGGCCCCAAAATTAAGGTTTGTCTTATACATGGGAGCATCTTACACATAGGGAAATATGGTATATGTTGCATGTCACTCTTCAAAGCAAATGTACCACTGAACAAACTGGCTTGGAGAAAGGGTTTCTGATCGGGGCATTGGCTGTGCTCAGGACTTGCCTTGTCCTTATTCTGCACCTTCTATTCCTCAGTCTTTTAACTTACGTGCATGTAGACTTTGTATCGACTCCGTAGTGTTTGCTATAAGATAGGAATATACAATATGGGTTTAAAAGTGTTCCCCCTGGGCCAGCTGAGTGGCACATTGGTTAAGAGTTGGCTTGGGATGCCAGTTCTGAATAGCAGGGCCCCGGTTCAGATCCCACATGCGGGCCAGTGACGCTGTGCCCTCTACAGCTAAGATGGTGAACAACAGCTCAACCTGGAGCTGGGCTGCTCTGAGTCGCTGGCAACAGCATAGGCTGCAGTGGGGCTGGCCAGCAGCAGGCGTGCGCTTTCATGAGCTGCCGTGAGCCGCTGTGAGCGGCCGTCCAATGGCCAGCGAGCAACTGCCTCACCCGGGAAGAGCGCAATGATAATACCAACATGGACAAGTGAAGCGACGTCCTCCACAACTAGACTGAAGAACAAAAGGACAGCAACTTGTCTGTTCCCCTTCCCCAATTCCCCAACACTGTGCCACTCCTCTAATTCCCCAGTAAAATCTTCAAAAGAAAAAAAAAAAGTTTTTCCCCCAAAGATGGCTAAAATATTTAAATCTGAAAACAATGAGGTTTAGTTCTCTGGAAAAGTTACATCATTTCCCCACTATCCAATTTCAAAGATATCATATAAGCCACTGTGCCAAAAACTCCATGTGAGATTTTTGCAGTTTACATCATGGCTTTCCTTCCTTGATACAGATGACAGAAAACTGTATGTTTGTATATTTAACATAACTATAGAAAGAAAAAAAACACGGTGTAAAAAGTCTGTGGTGGCGATGGATTGAGTGGTGAGCAACGGTTCTCCTAGGATATCAGTCCAATCTGAATGTGGTAGATTCAGTCTGTTAATGACCGTTTATTAAATTGTATTTCATTTTATTTTTTTAGCTGATTTGCTCCTTGAAGGATTTAGTAACTACAGATTTCTCTCCAATGGCTATATTCCCATTCCGGGACAGCAAGACAAAGATAACTTTCAGGAGACAATGGAAGCGATGCATATAATGGGCTTCTCTCACGAAGAGATTCTGTGTATGTGGGATTTCTCTAAGATTCTGATACTTATTTAAATAAGACATAAACTGGGGGTAAATAACCTAAACTAGAAAGTGACTGAGAAACTAATGAGAACTGCCTGTAATTTTATGAAATCCTGAGATTATATCTTACTGAAAAGTTTTGTATAGCTAATTTTTAGCACAAAATAAATTAGAATATGTCTTCTATATTTTGATGCAATATGTTTATTAATTTTTTTCTTTCTATATAAATATAAAGCAATGCTTAAAGTAGTATCTTCAGTGCTTCAGTTTGGAAATATTTCTTTCAAAAAGGAGCGAAACACTGACCAAGCGTCCATGCCAGAAAATACAGGTAAACTGATGCATGCTGATTTTATTTCTAATAGATAGTTTGTTGTTGTGTTCTCCAAGAACATATCTCAGTGCAAGCATAAAAAGCACTCGTGGAGCATTTCCATGAGACTCTCAAGAAAAGAGTGGCAGCCCTGCGTGCCTCCGTGAGGGCCTGATTTCAGAAATGAGAGAGGAGGATGCATGTGGGGCAGAAAGTGGCACTGGAGACGGCCATAGCACTGAGGCGTTAGGAACTAGGGGACAGGAGGAGACATAAGCTGTGGAGACCATGCAGTTCATCTGAAAGGAAGTGGTACCTGCTAAGTTTTAGCCAGTTTTTCCCTTGCCAGAAATATAGGCCCAGTCTTTGTGTTTCGTGGCCTTGACACTTTTGAAGAATAGTGGCCAGTTATTTCAGGAAATGTCCCTCAGATTGGGTTTGTCTGATGTTTCCTCCTGATTAAATTCAGGTTATGCATTTTTGGTAAGAATATCACAGACGTGATGTTGCATCCTTCTTGGTACATCGTATCAGGAGGCTTATCGTGTCAATATGTCTAATTATTGGGTGATGTTAACTTTGATTACTTGGTTAAAGTAGCATCTATCAGGTTTCTCCACTATCAGATTACTGTTTCCCCTATAAGTATTTGGGGGAGCTAGAGAGGGAGGGAGACACTTTAAGACTAAGGAAATCCTGTTTCTCACCAGACTCTTTGACCTACTAGTTTTAGCATCCATTGATGATTCTTACCTGAAACAAGTATTGCTTGTGGTGTATCTCAAATGGTGACATTCTGTCTACATCATTATATTTACTCCCTGGAATTCTACTGTAAGGAAGACCTTTCACTTTCTCATTCATTCAGTTATTTGTTTATATCAGTATAGACACACATGGACTCTTATTTAAATAATTCTATGGGTTTATAATCCATCCTATCATTATTTATTCTTGTCCTTGATTTGGCCATTAGGAGTTGGAGTGCCTTCAGGTTAGCTCCTAAGTTATTTTGATATCTCTCTCTCTCTCTCTCTCTCTCTCTCTCCCTCTCTCCCCCCCCCCCTCTCTTTCTCTTTCTCATCAATTTTTTACTTTATAGCACCACAAACTGTTCTAGGTTCATTTTGTATTTTCCTAAAATTGGCCATTTCTCTACAGTTTCTTTATATTAAAGAATGGTGTTTAGCTACCAATATCTGAGTGCTGGTTGTGCTCACTGGTACTAGGGTCTCATTGTTTCTAACTCCTGTCAGAGGACAGAGCAAAGACACACACACACACACACACACACACACCTACACACCTGTTTGTTCCTACCTACCTCCATCAGTTCCACTCTGTTCCCTTCCTCCATTCTTTCTGCCCTGTTTCCACCCACCCTGTCAGAAATCAATCTCATTAGTTTCTGATTTATTCTTCCTTGAACAGCACTTTTCAGCCTTGCAGTAAGTGTTTAGCATCCCCCCCGCCCCCCAAGGTACCAGCTCTCCATAAGGTGAATAAGATTCAATAATGTTTGTTTAAACAGCCACATTTCTTTATAATAGCATCATAAAGCCAAAGTTGTACTTGCCATGCCCCAGGTGACTCAGCAAATTTTGTATTTCCTAGACTTTAATTAATGGTTGTGATTCATTTTACTTCTGGGACTTTTTTTTACTAAGCCTGATCTTTTAAAGTACATAGTTCAGGAAAGGGAGTAAGAGACAGAAGAACATGCAGAAAGATGTGTGCCTCAACAGTTTAATGGCCAAAAGGGGAGCTACCTGAAAATATCCAGTAGAATGACGTAAACCAAAATATAACCACACTGTGAAGTATATTTTTAGCTGCTAAAATATTTATCATGATACAAACCAAAGGCTGTGGCCATATGCCTTTTGTTCTTCTTTGTATTTTTTAACTTCCCACCCAATACATATGCACGTGCATTCATGCATTAAGTAACAGGAGTCAGGACCTGGTGGTTGGGGCAGAGCGATTGGGAAAAGCCAGTGAGAAGAGTCACAAAGCAAAGGAAGTGCTCCCTGAGGCACAGCCTACCTACCCAGACAGGTCTCCTAATAGGTTGCTAACAATTAGCCTAGATCGGGGTGGTAGGATGAGAACTTGGGTAGGTTATACTTCTAATATTGTACAATTCAAAATGTGCTTACCCTTAGAGAATTTTTTTGTTATTTTAATACTTCAAAATTAATTCTAATAATTTATACGCTTCTTGGACCTTGGGGATAGTAGACAGTAAACTTCTGGTGAGGCAGGTGCCCTAATGCTGATGAGAATCAAGAGTAACAAAAGTAGCTATTTATTGAGTGCTTCATGTTAGCCATATAATCAAATCATTACTTTTTTAAAACAGTCAGATTTCTTGCCTATTAAGATATTATGATCAATACATGAGCACAACCAGTTATCTTATGTTACAGGATGATTTAAACTATTGAAAACACGATTTTTCTCTTTCTGTGTGTTATCCATGGGTTCTAAGACTCAGTAACTTGCCTTAAACTACCCAGAATAAGTAGTTTCTGGCTAACCATCTCTTACAGCCTAAGGATGAGTGTTATTAATTTGAAAGGATTAAGGTATTTTTCATCAGACCAAAACTTGTCTAACTTTAAGATTTTTTATTTAGTTTATTTCTTAATACAATTCAATGATGACCGAGGTTTTTCAAGTGTTTATTGAATATATTATGACTAGATCATAAGTAGAAGTCTAGTATTTAGGAGACTTTTTACACCCTAGTTGCACAGAAGCTCTGCCATCTTCTTGGGATGAATGTGATGGAGTTTACTCGGGCTATCCTCACCCCGCGGATCAAGGTCGGCCGAGACTACGTGCAGAAAGCCCAGACCAAAGAACAAGTACGCTTTTCATTCATTTTTATGCATTTGTTTGAGTGATAAAATGGTCAGAAGACCTTCTGATTGGCATGTAACAAACAGAATCAATTAAAGCTCCATGATAAGGATGTTTCTTGGTACTAATTGGGTATTTTTTTTCTCTTATAGTTTTTTGTTTTATAGAAAAATTTTAAAGGTGACTTTTTTAAAAAAGGAAATGTGAAATATCACCTTGAATTTTCCCCAGGGAGCTAGATTATCCAGGAGGACAGAGCTGTGTACTTCTGGCGCCTGCCCAGCAGGGGGGCGTGCTCCACAAGAATATAGGAGTCAGAGCCACTCATTTCATGGTGGACTCCCTTCAGACTTGAGCAGATATGCTATGCAGAACCCCAGCAGCATAGGGAAGGGCTTGTTTTTACTGAACATCTTTACCTGTCCTTTAAATCAGTTATCTTCAGTTTACATTTAATTGTACTAACACACACTCTGTTGATGTGTAAAATTGAGACAGGATTAAGCAGTAAATGCTATTTCTAGTTTCTTGAGCACTGTAGAACATTAAACTCCATATAACAGCTATTAATGCTTTGTTGAGATCATTTCCAGAATAAAAGGTTGGTGTTGTGTAATTATAGGCAGATTTTGCAGTAGAAGCGTTGGCAAAAGCTACCTATGAGCGGCTATTTCGCTGGCTTGTTCACCGAATCAATAAAGCTCTGGATAGGACCAAACGTCAGGGAGCATCTTTTATTGGAATCCTGGATATTGCTGGATTTGAGATTTTTGAGGTACGTCTCTCTCCCTCCTGCTCTTCCTTCCTTCTGCTTATTTTAACAAATATTCATTAAAGCTCACTATATATATTCACTGTGCTGTGCCAGGCACCAGAGATATAATGGTAGATAAGCAGGTACTGTCCTTGATATTCTAGTAGAGTCAAACGTAAATGACAGATAACCACGAAATTCTCAGATTTGTGAATAATGAAGTGAAAGGTGTGCTGTGATAAAAAGAATTGGGGAGGCCAAATTTAGACAGCTGAGTCGTGGAGGGTGTCTCTGCAGTGGTAACTAAGCATACGTGAAGGATGAGAAGCCACCGGCCTCAGTACGTTTCCAGGCAGCGGTCCTATATGGGAGAGAATTGTCAAATGTTAGAAATTGCTAGACAGCCAGTGTGACTAGATGTAACTGACCAAAGGGAGAGAGTAGCTGGAGACCAGAGTTCTCTCTGGTTTGGGGCAAAAGCAGAAACAGGAAGACCACTGGGGCCGTTGGCCATTGTAGTGGACCAGGCACCAGGTGATGGTGGCTGGCTTGGGAGTCAGGAGTAGCAGTGAGATGGAGAAATGAGGAAAGATAATGATCCCTGTTCTGAAGATAAAACCATCGGATTTGATGATAGATTTCAATGTATTTTATTACTGATCTGACTAGATTTTTGTTCCAAACATTTATTTACCATCAACTAATCAAAGGTTTGTAGTTATACATCTGCAAAAAAGTTAATAAAATTTTGATCTCCTAAATATTTATATCTTTATCTCTCATTTGACAGGCTGACTATGTAGTAAGACAAATACTTCTTGGGATCAGTATGCTACTTTGGCCACTATTGGATATTGAATTGTCTTGTTTAAAAATGAGCCTCTTTGGGCCGGCCAAGTGGCGCGTAGGTTAAGAGCTGGCTTGGGACGCCAGAGGGCCCCAGTTTGGATCCCACATATGAGGGCCAGTGACACTGCCCTCTACAGCTAAGATGCTGAACAACAGCTCAACCTGGAGCTGGGCTGCTGTGAGTCGCCAGTGACGGCGAAGGCTGCAGCCCCTGCTGCAGTGGGTTGCCATGGGCTACCGTGTGTAGCAGGCAGCCCGCGTGAGCGGCCAGCAGCCGCTGTGAGCAGCCGTCCAGAAGCTGGTGACTTAATCTGCCTCGCCTGGGAAGAGCGCAATGATGGTGCCAACTTGGGCCAGTGAAGCAACGTCCTCCACAACTAGACTGAAGAACAAAAGGACAGCAACTTTTCTGTTCCCCTTCCCCCAATTCCCCAGCATTGTTCCCATCCCCCAATTTCCCAAAAAAAAAAAAAAATCTTTAAAAATAAAAAGAGCCTCTTTAAAATTATAAGTCTATCCTAACAAAATCTGAACCATTACTGGTATAAGCAGTTTCATAGGCTGAACTGTCACTGCTGTAATAAAAAATTACTTTAATATGTATTGATTTGTAAATAACTTGAGAAATCATGAAAGGCGGCTGGGTAAATGGACAGAGTTCACAGAGAAGGAAACAGAAATGTCTTTAACTTTAAGTTACATTTAAAAAAATCTGTCGCCTTCCTATATATAAACGATCAGAAAATATAATGAAAGAAAAGATCCCTATTTCCAACAGTCATGTGAACAGATGAAATACCTAAGAATAAATTTAAGAAGAAATGGGCAAAATTAAGTTGAAGACATTTTACAGTGCTACTTAACAGAAAAAAGGTGTGTTGATGCTAAAAATGCAAGGTTCTTTATTGATCATTATTTGTCATGGAAAAGAATGAAAACAGCCTAAATGCCCATCATTAGGAGATTGGTTCAATTTAACTGTAATATATCCATACAGTGGAGTACTATGCACCCATTATAAAGAATCAGGTGACCTTACTTACTAATTTGGAAAGATTCCAAATATATTGTTAAGTTAAAATAAAACAAAATAATACACACATTTATAAGCGCATAGAATATTTCTGGAAGGATCACAACAAATAAGTGATAGCGCTTGACTGTAGGGAATCAGAGTAAGACTTACTTAGTATAATTCTTTGTACTTTTTTGTGTTGTTTTTTTTTTTAGCTGAGCCATCCTGCCACCTGTTGGCAGCTCAGCTCAGGTCGGGAATCGAACCGCTGTTGCTCAGAGCTCAAACTCTTGAGCAAGCTCTTAACCAACTGAGCCACTCGGCCGGCCCTCTTTGTACATTTTTTATTTTATACCATGCATTACCAAATTGGTTATTTTAAAATATAGTTGGTAGCCTAAATATGGAAGAAAAATAGAATTTAAAAAAATACCATCACACATAGTAGCCCAGGCTAAATAGAGAATAAGATTTCATAATCCTAAGGCAAAGCAAAACCATTTACATAAACATGAATAAGCACAGTCGAGCAGCCTGCAAATATTTCTGTGGTTCACTAGAAATTCTGTGCTGAGCAAGCAAACAGTGACCCTGCCTTCCTAGCATGACCTAATTCTAAAATAGTGAATATAACACCTTCATGGGGGTGAAAGACTGAAATGGCTCTTCAGACTATAAATCTATTCCTTGGAGATTGATTACACCTGCCCTAATTGAAGATCACTTTTTATAATGAAAGAGGTTATTTATGGACACATGCTTCTCACGTGAACAGTGTGGAGGCAGAAAAGAAGGTTGAGTACTTCTAATGTAGAAGGTGATTGCTTTAAGAATATATACCTATTAATTCATCCATTCATTCATCCCATCAACAATGCTATAGAAAAAATGGGCAGAGTTCACAGAGAAGGAAACAGAAATGTCTGTAACTTAAGAAAAGATGCTCAAGCTGGTCGAGTGGCACGTTGGTTAAGAGCTGGCTTGGGACACCAGCTCTGAGCAGCAGGGCCCCAGTTCAGATCCCGCATATGAGGGCCAGTGACACTGCCCTCAATGGCTGAGATGCTGAACAACAGCTCAACCTGGAGCTGTGCTGCTGTGAGTCGCCAGCGACAGCGTAGGCTGCAGTGAAGCTGCAGTGGGCTGCCATAAGCTACCGTGCATGGCCGGCAGCCAGCGTGAGCTGCCAAGAGCCAACGTGAGCGGCCGTCAAGTGGCTGACAACCAATCTGCCTCACCCAGGAAGAGCACAAGGATAATACCAATATGGGCCAGTGAAGCAACGTCCTCCACAACTAGACTGAAGAACAAAAGGACAGCAGCTTGTCTGTTCCCCTTCCCCAATTCCCCAACGCTGTTTCCTCCCCCAAATCCCCAATAAAACCTTAAAAAAAAAAAGTGCTCAAATTCACTTCATGAGAGCAATGCAATATCACTTGATATTGGCAGAGGTCAAACCTTTGATAAGAGAAGGGAATGCTTAGCAAAGCAGCCTGGAGCCTCACATTTATTGAGTGTGCTTTGTTTGTCAGGCCTGACTGGGATCTCAGCAACAACCCTGTGAAGCACATATTATTTATCACTGTGGAGCCGATAGCCTCAGTAAATAGAATGGGACAGTACCACATCCATGCTCTAGATGCCTCAAGACTTAGAGTTGTGCTTCCTTCACTTTTCCCCTGCCTTCCCAAGTCTCTTTGTTTTTCTTTTTCATTTATTTCTTATTTCTATTCATTAAGCATTCACTGATAAGAACTGTTTTATTTGTAGATCACTCAATTAGCATACTGGGTTTAGTATTTTCTCATTTTAGCAACTCAGTAATGTGATGTGATCATATATATATATATATATATATATATATATATATATATATATAGTGTGTGTGTGTGTGTGTGAGAGAGATTGAAAGAGCCCCTCCTCAGTTTAGTCNTGTGTGTGTGTCAGAGAGATTGAAAGAGCCCCTCCTCAGTTTAGTCACTATCATTGTTAGATAGAATCAATGTAGTTGATACCTAATTAATAATTTTTAATGAATTTTTTGATAACGATGATTAATTGTTCCTGTTTTTCCTCCCCCTCCCCATGTTTGGAAAATCATTCTTTGAACATTTGTAGCTGAACTCCTTTGAACAACTTTGTATCAACTATACCAATGAGAAGCTGCAGCAGCTGTTCAACCACACCATGTTTATCCTGGAGCAAGAGGAATACCAGCGTGAAGGCATCGAGTGGAACTTCATCGATTTTGGATTAGATCTGCAGCCATGCATTGACCTGATAGAGAGACCCGTAAGAGTATTTACTTGCTATTTGGCTTTCAGCTCCTGTGCAAGCAGTGCCTTGACTTTTCTCTTGGCATAATCTGAGGCAAATTATCCTGTCTAATCAGTGTTAATGTTCTAATCTAAATTTTCTAGGAAGGTGATACTTTGATAAAATACCTATTTTAAAAAGTAAGTAGCGGGCCCGTTGAGTGGCTCACTTGGTTAAGAGCTCGCTCAAGAGTTTGAGCTCTGAGCAACAACAGTTCGATTCCCGGCCTGAGCTGAGCTGCCAATATGGTGGCAGGATGGCTCAACTTAAAAAAAAAAAAGTAGCATGCCAGTAAGACCCTCCTTTGGCTCTCCTTTCTACAGCCATGTTCCTTTCTTTGCATTTGTGAATATGTTGGTTAAAGGACCCTGGTTCCTCCCAGACTGCAGACACCACAGTGGTGGTGGCAGTCACATTCACCATCAACCCTCAGCACCTCTCAAAGGGTGTAGGGCTCCAGCTGGCTCACTTCCTGGGCAATACAGGGACACTTCTATTAGAAAAACTAAGTCATGTCACGTAAATCCATTTTCCAGATAATAAAACTTATCCTCATAAGTACAAAGGTATTTTTATTTTGGCAGATTTTTTTTTAATGTTTTTTAGGTTGAGGGGTTTTTGGGCAGATATATTTTTATAGCAATCTTAGCAAACATCAGATTATTTTCTTTTGGTTCAGTGTTATGTAGAGATACATGAAACTATGTATAACTCATTCACTTACGAACTCTACTCCATATGATCTCAAACAAATATGATTTGGCTATGTATTCCCTGTGAGTTTAGCTTCTGCTCAACAAGATAGTAGCTTTGCTTATTTTATTTTGCTAACTACCAAAATATAGGAAAACTAAATCATAATCAAGCACTGATATCAGTCATTACGTAAAGTTCTAATGCTAGTCAGTAGATGTGTTTTCACAACAGCTCCAGGGTATGTCCTTGGAGTTGCACTAGGCTTTGCAGCAGTTCTTTTTCGTGCTGCTGGGTCTGTGTTTGCCACCTGTGCTCACTGCGTTGAAGGGATTAGAGGGCTGATGCTACAGCCTGAATGTTACAGTACCTGTAGTCAGAACCGGGGAGAGGGGGAGCCTAGAGGACCTTTGCCCATTAGTGATGTAGTTTTAGCACATTAAAAATTGGGGATTAAGGGAAGTAACATAATTTTCGTTTGGCTCATACATGAGAGATCATTTAACTGTTCAGGGCACTGTAGCTGCTTGTTTAGGGCAGAAATCTCAAACCACCTGTAATTGGGAGGAATCTGCTTCTGTGTACCTTGCAGCATTGTTTAGAAGTAACATTCAAGGCACACTACTAGTAATAACTTCCAGTGAACACTCATGCATACACAAACATGTGTCCTTGCTGCTTTATTGCCCCAAAAAGTTGTTTGGGAATTTATATAAATAAGGGAATAGACTATTTCATATAAGTATTATTGATGACCATAGCGTTTGTTGTTTGGGATGCTCATTTATGTGTATCTGACACTGAAAGTCCTGTGTTTTAAGAAAGTATTGACTATGTATCTGCACTTATAATTTAGGGTGGAAGTGAAGCCGTAAGAGTTGCTAAATCAATCCCTTGTCTGCAGGAATAATTGTACCAAAACTCTTCCAAAGGGAAAGTTATCCTATGTTTAAAAAGTATTTTTAGAGGGTTTTAAAATCTGATGGTTTTGTGACCTTTTAATGAATCTTAGGAACGTACATTCTTCTTAATGTAACGCAATGTATTTCTTTTGCTTTATCCTAGGACAAAGTACTTTCTATGCCAATTTTTTTCACTCTCACCTGATGCTTTTATTCTAAATGTGAGAGTGGTAGGGGAAAGTAAACATTTCAACCTTAATGTTTAGCTCACAGCAAAAATAGGTGAGGCAGAGAGTTTGATGGTCACATTTGTAGTGTTTTGTTGAATTTCAGTTGTTTTGTTGGATACTGTTGGATTAGCATAAGATCAAGGTAGCCATAATTTATTGACCCTTCAATGACAGCCTGGAAATACAAAGATGGGGGCGCCGTGGAGATGTGGGGAGCAAATAGTGTGGCCCTGGTCTTTGGGGACCTGATCTTGAAGCCAGAGAACAGAACAAAACATGGCAGTTAGTTCATTGGTTATATGGCTCTCAGGCTAAGCGATGCTCTGAATTTGGAGAAGGTAAAGGCCACAGTTGGCTGACGGTGTCACAGGAGGTTTCCTAATGTAGATGTCATGAAGGGAATAGGATAGCAGTCCAGAGCTACATTCTAAAAATTGGTAGGTGAGCAATGCATTGATAGTGGTCTTGTAGGAAAATTATTCAGTCAGAGTGTTCAGAAAGCACTGGAATGGGAAGGCTATCCAGTTATGCCTATACTGAAGGAAATGAGCAAAATGAATTCCTTCCTCTTTTTCCTCACTCCTTCCCTGCTCCCTTCCTCTATCCTTCTCTCCCTCCCTTTTTCACTCCTTCCTTCCTATACTTCTTGTACTGGCACTTCTAGGCTCTTCCCAAAAAACTTTTAGAATATAACTTTTTATTCCTTGCCTGAGTAGTACTAATTTATAAGAGAGAGAACTTAGAAAGAGAAAGGAGGGAATTCCAGATTGAATGCTGCCTCACTCTTTACCTCAATTATTCTTTAGGATTACCTATTCTACTTATCCATAGAAACATAAAACCTGATTTTAAAAAACTTAAATTTTTTGGGCCGGCCGAGTGGTGCAGTGGTTAAAAACTGGCTTGGGACACCAGAGGGCCCTGGTTCGGATCCCACATATGAGGGCCAGTGACACTGCCCTCTATGGCTGAGATGCTGAACAACAGCTCAACCTGGACCTGGGCTGCCGTGACGGCGTAAGCTGCAGTCCCTGCTGCAGTGGGTTGCCATGAGCTACCGTGTGTAGCCAGCAGCCAGCGTGAGCGGCCAGCAGCCACAGTGAGCGGCCGTCCAGAAGCTGGCAACTGATCTGCCTCACCCGGGAAGAGCGCAATGATGGTACCAACTTGGGCCAGTGAAGCAACGTCCTCCACAACTAGACTGAAGAACAAAAAGGACAGCAACTTGTCTGTCCCCCTTCCCCCAATTCCCCCCCCCCAAAAAAAAACTGTAAATTTTTTTAAACCTTTAAGAGTTTATAATAGTAGGAAATTTAACTATACCATGCAGAATGATATGGGATAATGATTCCATTGATGGTGCTTTCAAAATGGAGAGTGAGAACAGTTTCCAGAAGGAAAATACCTAAAAAGCTACCTTGTGGTGGCACCTTTCTATCCTGTGCCCGTCTTAACCTCATCTCTCGCAAACCCAGCCCATGCCCAGCTTGGGGAAGGGTAGCAGTAGGTGGCCCCTGAACTTGGCAAGCTGCTTACAAAACCCCTGATATTGCCTCTGGCCTTAGACAGAAACGTAACCTCCCAAACTTATAGCTCTTTTAGAAATCCCTAATTAAAAGGAGAAGTGTTAACAGGGAACTTGACATTGAAGGATAAAGTAAGAAAAATAAAAAGGAGACACAATAATGGATATT
This sequence comes from Hipposideros armiger, assembly GCF_001890085.2. Classification (NCBI taxonomy): domain Eukaryota; kingdom Metazoa; phylum Chordata; class Mammalia; order Chiroptera; family Hipposideridae; genus Hipposideros; species Hipposideros armiger. The sequence goes on from NW_017731807.1 coordinate 882,447, forward strand.
CATAATTATGCTGTCACTGAGTCATTTAGAGAAGTCATTTAGAAAAGATTAAATTATATGTGGGATCCTATTTCAGAATTTAGAAATATTTCCATTAAAGGGAATTAAAAATGTAAAAATTATGGTAGAAAGATGAATGTTTTGCTTATCTTCATATTAATATGAAACTTCATTTCTCAAAGTTGTCAGGTGAATGGGGCATATTGAGTTACCTGCCACTCTGAACCTTTGTTTCTCTAGGATTTCCTATTCCTAGCTATCTTTGATTATAGTCTACTTTTAGCTGCTTTGAAACCCTGCAAGTTCTCTTAGGTAGAGGAACCACAAACTAAAGAGCCATGGAGTAAGGGTCTCAGTGCTGGGGCTCATTGCAGAAGTTCTCTCAGCTTCTACCTGCTGAATTGTATTTCACCACCACCTTCGTCTGACCATATTCTTACACTATTTCATTTATATTTAACTATAACCTCTAGTTACTTTTTAAGCCATATTGGCATAAAGCCTTCTCTCCCAGTAAATATTAAAGCCTTGTGAGTTGAAGAAAACTGATCCTAGAGATTTATTCACAAAGCTGATACGCCCTAGAATCAGTACAAATCTTGTATCACAAATTTGCCGTATTTTCAGCATAGCAATGATTAATGACCCAGAAGCACTATAAAATAGACCATCACTGTGTCTATATTTTGTTTAGCTTTCTTGTGTTCTCCACTTTCCTCCAAAAAGGAAGTCATTCCACTGACTTTTGCACTCCCAGAGAATGGCAAGCTCTAGGCATTTTTTTAAATTGAGACATAATTCACATACCTTAAAATTCACACTTTTAAAGTATACAATTCAGTAGTTTTTAGTAGATTCACGAAATTGTGCAACCATTACCACTGTCTAATTCCACAACATTTTCATCATCCCAGAAAAACACTTTGTACCCGTTAGCAGGCGCTCCTTATTTCCCTCCCCCCAGTCCCTGATGACACTAATCTGCTTTATGTCTCAAGGCCTTTTTTCAGTGAACTAGTTGAGTGAAATAAAAATGGGCTCTTAAATATTTGTTGAAAAAAATATAAAGTAATTGATAAATTATTTCATCACCTTCCATATATTCTACTTAATAATAGATTTAAATGTTTCACCAAGTATGAAGCAGTACAGACAATTTGATTTAATCGTCACTTAAACAGAAACCTAAATTGTTTTGGTTATAAAATGTCTGAAGCATTCCACCTAGTGGAGGTTTTTAATAATTTATCCGTCCAGTCATTGGATATAAGCAGTTTCATCTCTCCACCTCCTAGTTCCTTTGTGGCGTCTTTTACTTGCTGTTTTTTGGGGGCCATCTGCTTGGAATTAGTTTACCTACAAATTACATATATGTGAGCTTATGAGATAAGTTACACCCATTGTCTCACCAGTACTTATTTAGCAGTTTGAGATCTCAGTGTTTGAATTATAGATACGGCTTGGACATTACGTTGTATCCTAGCAATTTGTTTGCCTTAGATCTTCATAAAACTCTGTTTTGGAAGTTAAAGTGCCAAACCCAGTGGGAAAAAAATCCTGGTATTTAAAGTGACATGGAAAACTTGACAGTTCTCACTGCCTCTCATTATCAGGCTAACCCTCCAGGTGTACTGGCCCTTTTGGATGAAGAGTGCTGGTTCCCTAAAGCCACGGATAAAACCTTTGTTGAAAAACTAGTTCAAGAGCAAGGTTCCCACTCCAAGTTTCAGAAACCACGGCAACTGAAAGACAAAGCTGACTTTTGCATTATACATTATGCAGGGAAGGTAAGAGTTGAGTAACTTGATTTCAGAAAGCACTGTGAAATTTTGCTGCATTTGATGAAACTGTAACAAAGGTTACAAACTGATAAACATTTGTAAATCCTTGAATACAGTATACATTGCAAATGCATTGCCTTCGAGAAAACCCACTGTTTAGCTTGTTCTGTGGACATTTTTGGTCAAGGCCTAAAATGTTTCTTGTTTTGTGTTTTTGTTTGTTTTTTTCCATCTCACCACGTCTGGCTCTGGTCCGGGCCAGGTGGACTATAAGGCAGACGAGTGGCTGATGAAAAACATGGACCCTCTGAACGACAATGTGGCCACGCTCCTGCACCAGTCATCCGACAGATTTGTTGCAGAGCTTTGGAAGGATGGTAAGAATGTGCTTATATTTTTAATTAAGCTTGGCCAGAATTGTTTATAATTAAGGCTTTGATATGTGTATATGTATTCGACTTTTAAAACCCTTTCCCTAGAGCAGGGCTGCCGTTATATCGGAATTTACCCACTTAAAGAATACTTGGATAACAAGACATCTGCCTTCTTGGTCAGATGCTATGGGGAATGTGGAGACATTCTAGGCCCAGACCCGTAAAGAGCTACACAGGCCTCAGGCCACCCTGGTCCCAGTTAGGTTATAATCCAAGGACACTGAGACACAAAACCCAAGAAGCCCTGTGCATTTTCTCTGGGTTGCGTACAGGTCAGCTGAGCCGCATCCTCAGCCACGTCCAGCCTTTCTCACACACACAAAAAGTGGCTGATACTCTGCATGTGTATCAGTTGTTTTTATTCCCATCAGTCTTCCTCGTTCTTTTGTTTACATGAACCTCCAGTGAAGATTTTGGAGATTTTGTCTTAGACTAGAAGGTTTTACTAGTACCAGAAAAACAAAATCTCTGTGTGTATGCATAGTGGGAACCAGCATCTTCTAGAGCTTAGCTTTCACTGCTACATTTCATCCAGGTTGTAGCCCACCTCTCTGCTTGGCCGCAGGTCATGCAGGGCCTTAGCCTGGATCTGACCCTTGCTAGGCCTTGACCCTGAGGCCAGGCTGAAGTAACCTGGCTCACTTCTGCTTTTCCTATAGCATCTCAAGACCTTGTAATCTAGCTGTCTTCTCAAAGGTAGAGAGAAAGAAACACAGAAAGCAGAAAAGAAGGAGTTCAGACAGTTGGGGGCAAAGAGATAAAAAGAGTGAGCATAGAGAGAGTGAGCATGGGGAAAGGTGACCGTGTCAAAGATAAAGTAGGCAGAATGACGGGAGTAAGTGTGAGGGGACCTGCAGGAGTGGGGTGCACTGCCCACATGCATGCACGTGTCCTGGGAAGAGGCCATGTGCCTGAAAACATTTAAAAGGAGGGATTTGGGGAACAGGTTAGGTTCCAACAAGTCAAACAGGAGCTTTTAATCTTCATGCCTTTGGATGAACGTCTTCAACCAGATGCTGAGTGTTCGCTGTTACTTGCAATGACCCGGTCAGTCGAGAGGTGCTGCACAAGGACTGAGAAGAGGGGCAGGAACCTTATGGGGCATTTGCAGTGGCTTAGTAGCAGAGGGACTCCTGACCCGGTGGGTAGGAAATGTTAGAATGGCATCTGAGAAGCTGGACCTGGAGCGGGAAAAATGACTGAGCTCTGGTTGTTGCAGGGTCCCCAGTGCTAGAAAGACCAAAACTGGTGAGTGGGAAATGTGCGTGGAAAAATGTCACAAAACGAAGAGAAAGGAGTAATGCTGCCAGTCACAACCCCTGCATTCTATAAGGAATCATTTCCGTTGTGACTATATTAGACATGGTGTAGGTTAGAGTTAGCCCATGTTCCTTCCTCCGCCTCCTCCTCCTCCTCCTCCTCCCCTTCCTCCTCCTCCTCCTCCTCCTCCTCCTCCTCCTCCTCCTCCTCCTCCTCCTCCTCCTCCTCACCTTAGCACACAGGAAAGGGAGTGAGATATGCAGACAGAGTGCTGAGTGCCAGAGATACCTGTGGTGAATGCCATGTGCATAGCACAGAATGAGCTATTAGCAGCATACAGCAGGGACAACAAGGGACTGCCTCTCTCCTGAGGTGCTAAGGTAAAATATCACAAAGGAGGAGGCAGTTTTCCTGGTTCTTGAAGGATAATAATTTGTCGAATAAATAAGGAAGGCTGACATTTACTGAGTACTTACTAAATGCTGGGCAGTTTTTCAGCACTAATTTATGCACATTCATGTCCCGATTAGGCCTTAACTATTGAGGGGTGAGTAGGTTTGCATAAGCTCGCTCATCTAGGGACAGGGAGCATTTTTAGGAGTGAAGTTGGCATGGGAGAAGAAGGGGGTGAGCAGATGCGATGGATGATCACATATGAAAGGGGAAAATCACAGCTCAGGATAAGTGTTCCGTTTGGGATTTAGAGTAAGGCTGGGGCAAAAGGGCATGATGTACAGGAAAGGAGGCCAGACCATGGAGAACCCTGATGGCTAGTCTCAGTGGATTTGACATTATTGAATAAATAGCATCAGTAGGTTTGTGAGCCCGAGTAGTAACACAGTATGAACTTGAAGAAGTAGAATAGGCAGTGGTTGGCTGGATGGACTGGGGTGAAAGAACCTGGAAATGGGGAGTCCAGTGCGAGGTGACTGAGGATGAAAGAAGTAGGCATGGAAGGAATGCCTAGGAAAAAAAGGAATAGAGGAAACTAGGATTTTTACTATTAAAGCCTCAAAAACTGATTTTTCTCTTCACTTTGAATGAGAAGAGAGGCAGGTATTTGGGGAATTAATGACTTTATAATAAAAGAGATTAGGTCCTGAGCTTACTTACCGACTCTGATGTTGTGAACCAGTTTTGACTCTTATATTTTAATTTCTTAACCAAAAATGATATTGTGAGAAACCCCTATTGAGCACCTGATGTATTCCTATATCACTACATGTGTGATATATATATATAACCATGTGCTTGCCATATAAGCACATATATAACGATGTGCTTACCATGGATATAATAAGTGAGATCTATTTGGAAATGAAGAAAGACATGGCCCTGCCCTCCAAGAAATTGGAATCTAGTTGAAAACTCAGGATATGCACAGATGCAATCATAGGACACAGCAAGCCTCTGTCTTGTCTCCCAGCTTCCTTGGCTTCCTCCTTACATTCTCCTCCTTTAACTCCATGTCTCACCATACCCAGAAATGGGAGAGCCGTTGGCAGCAGTGGGTCAGAAGTTTCAGGAATGTGAAATTTGGCAGGCAAGGGTGGAGGTGGGGCTGCAATTATCCATGTCACAGATGATGTGTCTTACAGGCAGGGCCATGTCTGGAACGTCCTCGTCTGCCTTTTTGTGCTTTCCATGTGCTTTCCACAGTTACTTATTTAATTACAGAGACGCTGAGAGAAAACGCTTGCTGCCTTGAGGAGCTGCTCCAGTCCTGGCCCGAGCCCTGTCCCTCTGTACTTAATCACAGACTGTCCGTTTGCACAGCCTTGCTGTCACCCTTGCCTCTCTACAGATAGGCGCTTGGGAGCATGTGTGGCCACTTTTGTCAAAGTAGGCTGAGAGAACACTTTTCTACCCAAGTTTGACTGGCCATGCTAGTGTCTGCTCTGGAATATTCCCCCATGTTTGCTCTCCTGATAATTTGCAGGAAGTCCTTTCATCCATCAGCTTAGGTGGACACTATTCAGTGTAATCCGAGTGACAGGATCTCAGAGGTCACTCACTGTTGGGGAAGGGCCAGGCAGAGTGGCTGGCAGTACCATATTTGTCCAATTCTGAGGACTGTGTTTCATACATAGTCAGGGGCAGGCACAGGCTTTTGAGGAGAATTCATCAGTGCTCACTCTGGATATAGAGACCTCTTGGGATAAGGGGAACTTTTTCTCTAGGAAAATAAAATAGCCCTGGAAAAAACATGTAATTATTTTCCCCTTTTTATAGCCACATAAATGCAAAAGCAGAAAATGGCAAGTGGACCGTGAATGTATGACTATATGATGTATGAATATAGTTTGTCTGTGAAGGTGCAAAACCTTGAATATAAAACATTTTGTGTTCAAATAAACTTTGTGGTAGGGCTTTACAGAGTTTTCTCAAAGCCAAACCAGGATAAATAAGATGTTTTGGTGGCAGCCCTGCCCTAGAGATTCATAGTGCCCTACTTTTTGCTAAAAGATGTTTTAGGATCTCTATACCAGCTGCACAGGACTTCTTGCCACTTCTTAGGGCTTATATACAGAAAAAAAAGAAAAAAACCCTAAAAATTGCATTTTTATATAACTGTGCCTCTTAGGATATTTTCATGAGTAACGATGTGATCACGTATCAGCTTGCTTATGATTTGAAGTTATTTTAACATTTTGCTAACAACAGAACTTGAATTTTGTTTTCCTTAATAGTAGTTACCTATCTGTTAGTAATTTGTATTTGAGGTAAATGATATTTCCAAAATCTGTATTGGAAGTAAAATTACACAGCAGTGTAAAAATTCGACAGTAAAAGCTACTAATATCTACACTTAACAGAATGCTCTCACTTACTGCAGCATTGTCCTGATTTGCTCATTACAAGATAATTTTATGAACAAGTCAAATAGTACCTTATTACTCGTAAGAATTCATCCTGCATTTACATGGGGTTACTCATTTAACATTGATGTGATATAATGCTCACACCTGGAGTTGGGGATGTGCTTTTTTGATTCAGATGAAGTTTGCTTGATAAAGAACTTTGTCCAAATGTACAAATTCTCTAAACAGTAATGTTTGCATGGGATCTGCCCGGGACTAGCTACTTTTGTAGTCAGATTTCAAAGTTTACTTGTGATGTCGAATGTCTTTCACACTAACCGAAGTGTTTGTGTATTTGCTCTTCTGTCCTGTTTTTGCTGTTTCTCTGCTTTAGAGATTCAGAATATTCAGAGAGCTTCTTTCTATGACAGTGTTTCTGGTCTTCATGAGACACCAGGTGAATGTACAAAGCCTGTAGGTCTTCCAAAACAGAAGGGTTTTAAGCCCACAGGAAGAACTTGTGGTGGGGGGCTGGCAGGGTGGCTGGGGAGGGCAGGGTATACTGGGCGTGGGGCTGGTTTCTGGGTTTCTGTTTTTGTTTTGCTCATAGACCTGCATGAACCTTTCATTTCATGCTCAGTTTTATTATACTTCAAGGCAATTGTTTGAGTGCATAAACAAGTCAACTGCTGCTGCCTACACATTGCTTCTTATTTTATGCATAGCACTTACAGCACTGCATATTAAAAGGTATGTCACTACCTTTTCCAATAGTGCCATTTTGATACACAGTCCTCTAAGGGAATTGTTAGGAATTGATCTATTAAATAATGTCTCCTTTGTCTTTGAGTTACCCTCAAATTTTCAACTCTAAGAAATTCCAAAGAGGAGTTTTTTGTTTGTTTAAGTCATTAACATTTTATGAACAAATAAGTACATATTTACCTCACATGTGTTGGTCTCATATCTTTTGTTTGGAATTTATGTGCATATCTAGCTACTTGGCTTTTTCTTTTGTACTGAGGATAATGAAACTATCAACAAGACTTGATATGTGTAAGGTGAGACTAAGACAGAGTAGAATGTTGTCAGAATTTGTACACTGAATGTGAAATTGAGCTCCAAACGTATGGGCCTCGTGGTCTGAATCCTAGCCTGTTTTAAGTTGATACAGCCTAATCCTGGCTGGAACCCCCCCCCCCCCCGCCCCAGAAACCCAATATAAAATGAATATCACCCAGCCTTCCAGTTGTTTAGTGAAATTATCAAGTAGTGGAATTCACAGATACAGTTACATTCATCTTATAAAATTTCCTTTATAATTTTTGGAACATGATAATGCTGAGATCTAAATTCATCTCAAAAGTTGTTTTTCTTTTAATATGTTAAAGGAATGTGCCCATTTTCATTCAAGTCAAGAGTCCTGCCATCAATTCTAGTTGGCATCCTATGAAAGAAGTAGATTGCGGCATTGGGATGAGGAGCAGGGGAGATAGATTATGCCAAAGGATATCCCGTGAGCTGGAATGAATATGCCACAGAAGAACTCTAAAGGAAGAAATCTTCAAATTCAGTCATCTATGGCCTTGGGAACCACTGACAGAGTTGAGGAAGTGGGGAGAGGAAGAGAGAGCTAGGAGGTAGTTTTAGGCTTATGGTCGGCCTGAGACTTGTGCTTTGTTAAATGGTTGGTGCTTGATCTTTTAGACTTTCTCCCAAAGTAGAGTGCCCTCTTTAATTCCCTTTAACTCTTTCAGATTTCTAATTTCTTAAGAGAATTCCAGATGGTGGGCTCTCTGTTATTTCCTCAGCAGCTGGCCCAGAGTCGGCACAGCATAAATCAGTCATTGAGTGAAGGAACTGATGGGTGGGTCGGTGTTCCACACCCAGTTTTTAGATACTGCGGCTTTGCCTGACATGCCCACTGCAGCCCGTCCCTCTCCTACAGCATGGATGCCCCTGCCTGTGGGACCATGGTCTTCAGTATGTATGGACCAGGTGTTTTCTGTACCACCAGGATCAAGGACAGAGCCACTCTTAGATGGCACCATTCTGGCAGGGAGTAAGCCCATTCACCTCACCACATTCTCTCCTTGGCACTGAAAACATGCCTGGTTCTGTCTCTTGCTAAGGTGTCTTTTGGTTGAGTTACTCAGCTGAAGCAAGTATCAGGGGGTCAATCTCTACTTCTCCTTAGAGGTCTTTCCATGCACCATGGCTTAATACGGTCTTCGAAGTTGTGTATAGTATTTCTACAGCAAAATGTTTTTCTCCTCAATATGTGTTTATGGATTCAAACTCCAGGGAAGGGTAACAGATTTTTAATGAAAACAGGCTTTGGTATTTTCACTGATTTCTCGTGAGATGACGGATGAAGGAGTTCCCAGGGATCCTAATTGTGATTGCCTCTGATGGTCACATGTAGAGAGCATCTCTCTAAATGAAATAACACAAAACTAATATGGACGCTATGCTTCTGAGTACATTCATAGTGTTAGGAAAAGAGCATTATGAACAACATGCAGGCTTTTGAGGATAAAACTGAGAGATGGGTAAAAAGAAGCTTCCAAAATCATCAAAGGACGAGCGCAGAAGAGAAAGGAACAGAATTCCTAGAGGCAGTATAAGGAGGTCATACAAGTTTCTGTTACAAATCAAATGACTGTTTTCTTCCAAATGTACAGTATTTGAAAGTCTAGACTTCTGAGATAATTAGTAATGGAGGATGCAAGCAAGCTCCGTGAACCATCAAAGAGGGATTGTAACCTCAAAGTTATAGACAGGGTTTTTAGACTTAAAGGCTCTGTGATAGGGGCTATCCATGGCCGTAGTCCTGATCCAAACTGTGTTGGACGGACAGTTAGGTATAACCTGCCGTAACTCTAGCTTATACCTGCAGCCTCGTCCACAGAGTAGTACCATTTAGATTCTCTGGACCTTCACGAGTGCTGGATGGCAGCTGACAGATTTGGAAAGGTACCACCAGAGAAAATGTGAGAAGTACACGAAAAAAATTTTAATTATTGGTAGAGAAGTCTGCCACCCTTTTTCAATCTTTCGTAGAAGCAATACTTGAAATATGGTAGCTGCAATTGAGACTGAGGCTCATCAAGCAGAGGTTGGTTACTGCTGTAGCAGGGCTTCCCATTTTTAACAAGCTCTTTTGGCTCTCCCTTTATCTTTTAATATCCACTGAATTTCTTACCTACCTTCTTGTCTTAATTTAGGGGGAAAGCTTTTACCTTAGCCATGCTTCAGACAAAGAAATGACGATATTCTGACTTTCAAAACTTTGAACCAGTCTTTTTATTTTAGTCCCAATAAGTTATTAAAGGAAGTCCCACTTAGAATCAAGTAGCATGACTGATAAGATGATAATCACTTAATCTCCTTATAGATTATTATATCATTTGGTCATAAATCTCTATTTTTAGTGCCGTTTTAGGATCTGTGGTTTAGGTCTGACATGGTTTATGTGCTAAGCCAATGGTCATCATTTTCAGTAGATGAAAGTTCGTTGTTGATGTTGCAGTATATTCTACTCTTGTATTTTGTCTTGAGTCTTAGTAGGAGTTGGGAGCTCAGGAGTAGCAGCTTTCAGGTACTGCAACTTGAGTTCCTGAGGTCAAGTGGGGACAATGACACTTAGTTCTCAGGGTTCCTGGGAGTATCGAACGAGGCAATGTGAGCCTACCCCTGGCACACAGAGGTGCCCAAATACCTGATGTCTGGTGGTGCGCTTGCCATGGCCGCCTCCGCAGCCATTGCAGTTGCTGTTGCACCCTTGTCGCTGCCGCAGTTGTAATTATAAAAAACAGAAAAATCAATTAATGTTTATTTCCCTGGCTGTTATTTAGTGCAAGCCCACTTTTATTCATAGTGTCCCAGGCCAAGCGGATGAGCAGTCATGCTGCACAGCCCAGTGCCAGCATGGATTAGGTACATGGGACCTGCAAGGGGAGAGAGCAAGAGACATGCGATAGAAACTCTGGGACGAATGGGGCTTCCTGTTTGCCCAAACAGCTTTGACTTCTGCCAGAAAGGGATGGGAAAATACAAATGAGGGAGGTAAAGAAGACAAAGTCAAGTTCAGCTGATACTAGTGCTTGGGAGAAGGAAGATTGCCTTTAAATCACGTGCCTCCTAGCAACCTCTAGACTTCCTGGAATTTTTCTAAAAATTTTCCAAATACCCTACAACAATTAACAGATTGGGTCTACTCCAGTTATGTAACCACTGTAGATTTGTTATTGCTGTGTAAAAGGGATAGTATGGAGATAAACTATTCGGTATTAAGATTGTTTCTGGGAACTCATAGCAGTTAAATATTTGTTTCTGAATCAGTTTTCAATTTTTAGTAGCATGTTAGTGTACATTAGAGTA
>NW_017731807.1:896310-902845 GCF_001890085.2 Hipposideros armiger
GTTTACTTCATTTATTCACTAACATATATGTATCAAGCCTGTTACATGCCAGGCATCATGCTAGGTGTGAGGGTTGCATGTTGAGTAAAAGCAGATATGACAGGCACTTAACAAGAATTTGTGGAAGGCAGAGATGCCTTTGAGACTTCTAGGTGGAGAGGAGAATGAATATAGGTGTTAGTGACTGGTGCTGGATGGTCAAGGATAGCTAGTTAAGGTCACACATGAGATCACCCAGGATGAGGCTATGGCTTGAGAAAAAGCCAAAGGTCAAATAATGTATGCCTGCACTTGTATCTTGCCTTATTCCAGCAATAGAAAGATTTCAGGTGAGTTGAGTTTGGATCTCTAATGAGGGCCATGGTGTGCAGGAAAAGCAGAAGAGAAGTCATCAAGGAGGCTGGAGAGGTAGAGAGGTAGATGGGGTTCATAAAAGAAGCCAGGAGTGGAGAGGTTTTAGAATGCTGCTGTGATGTCAGCAGGTAAATGTACCAGGGTCAAGTAAAATAAACACTGGATGGAGTCTGCTGTTAGCAATTGACTGTGGCTGCCTGAGTAATATCAGGCAGGGGGAGGAGGGCGGGCCAGAAGCCAGTTAGCTGCACAGTGGGAAACTGGTGGGAAAGGATGAGGAGTGGAAAGTGTGTGAACTAGACGGGCCAGCCGAGTGGCTCAGTTGGTTAAGAGCTTGCTTAAGAGCACGGGCTCTGAGCAACAGTGTCGCTGGTTCGATTCCCACATGGACCAGTGAGCTGCACCCCACCCGAGCTGAGCTGCCAACAGGGGGCAGGATGGCTCAGCTGGTGAGAGCAAGTGCTCCTAATGACAAGATTGCCTGTTCAATGGTGGGCTATGCCCACCTGCGGCTGGGACTGAACTCCTCACCTTGAGCTGAGCTGCAGCCCGGATGGCTCAGCGGATAGAGCGAGTGCTCTTCACAGCAGGGTTGCCAGTGTGACTCCCGCATGGAAGGAAGGAAGGGAGGAAAAAAAGGAGGGAGGGAGGGAGGAAGAAAGGAGAGAAAGTGTGTGAACTACTGTAGAAAGAAGCTGGGCTCTGAGGAGACAGAGAAGGAAATGAATACAAGGTCAAGGGAAGTTCATTGTCTCATGGCTCATGCAGGGGTGGGGTTTGGTACTGTTTTCTGCTGGAGTGAGTGAAGAGGGACGGGTTGAAGGCCCAGGAGAGAAAGGTTGTCTCTGAGGTGGATGGTAGAGAGACTCCAGAGCACAAGCAAAGCAGAAAGAGTAGCTTTGACTTAAACCCCTTGAGTCTGGTGCCTTCACTTAGGAGAAATTGTAATATAGTGTGCATACACAGACCTGGTAATTAATCCGATTTTATCCTCCCCTCTCCCAACTTCGATTTAAGACCTGCAGAACTTGGACAGTTACCTTACCTCCTGGGTCATGGTTTCCTCTTCTGTAAAAACCTCATTGGAAATGGAGACTTGAATGAGATCTTGCTCATCAAGCACTTCACACAGTGCCAGCCCCCACATGCTTTCTGTCCTGGGGAAGAAATGAAAGAAACAAAAGGTGGCTGTTAGGATTGAAAAGGGCATTAGTAGGGGTAGTTCGATTGATATTTTGATTGCTTTTTAAACTTTTCATTAATGTGTTTCGTTCATTTAACGATATTTTTAAACGAGAGCATGTTATACACCAAATGTTTTGCAAGTGGCTGGTGCACTATGTCAGACTTCTGTTTATAATCCGTCATTAGAAGTGTTAGGTCTGTGTGAATAATGTAAAATGTCAGCTGCTTTAATAAGAGCGGAGCATCTGAGAAGTTTCACCATCGTTAAACCTAGCTTGGGCACTGCTTTTTAGGAGGCTCCTTCCTATTTTGTGTTCTTGCCCTTTAATAACTGTTACCCATGCTTTGAGGAGAGAGCTGAAGTTCACTCATTCCTAAAAATCTGAACTAATGTAACCTCACCTTCCTGCAGCGTGAATGACTTTTTTCACTGAAATTCTCTAATGCCTAATAAGAGAGGACCCTGGTCCCTAATCCCTGAGCATACTCATGTACTGGATTTGCTTTGTACAGTCGCATATTTTTATAAGCCATTTCCCATGTTGAGACTTGTCCCAGGATCAGTTTGTGTATCAATAATGCCAATAATTGTATACGTAACAGGCAAAATGTTATCAGACACAGTGACTTCCTGAAAGTAGCAGTGGAGGCATCTGCTGGTGCTGGTATGTGGTAAAGCACTACAATATCCTGCCATAGAAGTGTGTGGCTGTTAGTTCCACGGCTTGTGCAGTGTCTAAATATGCTGACTGCCTTACCTATACGGCATCTCTTATCATTTGTTCCACAAAGCTTGTGCTGCTGCACTTTCACTGTGTCTTTCCTGTCCCTGCTGAAGAGTTAGGCTTGGCTTATTTTCCTTTTCCTTTTTATTTTCACCAGTGGATCGCATTGTGGGCCTGGATCAAGTTACTGGTATGACTGAGACAGCTTTTGGCTCCGCCTATAAAACCAAGAAGGGCATGTTTCGCACCGTCGGACAGCTCTACAAAGAGTCTCTCACCAAGCTGATGGCTACCCTCCGCAACACCAACCCCAACTTTGTTCGCTGCATCATTCCAAATCACGAGAAGCGCGTATGTGTTAAGCAAAACGTATGCTGGTACTTAAAACTGATCTCGGTCAGGGTATACAGGTGAACGTATAAAACTCTCCTTCCTTTGCTTGATTAGGCTGGAAAACTGGATCCACATCTAGTGCTGGACCAGCTTCGCTGCAATGGTGTCCTGGAGGGGATCAGAATTTGTCGCCAGGGGTTCCCCAACCGCATAGTTTTCCAGGAATTCAGACAGAGGTACTGCTGACTTTTACCTTTTTTTCATGTGTACCAAAGCTTATCTTACTATGCATCAAAACGGTGTGAGATAATGAAAATTTTCTCCTGTTCCCTGGATAGTTTCAGTTTTCTTTTCATATAGGAAAGCGATAATCATTATTACCTTTATGATTGGTCAAGAGTATTGAGTGCCTACTTTAGAGAGGGGTAAGGTGCTTGTAACTGCTGTAGGTGCTTCAAAGACTGTTCTGTCTTCAGAGCCCTGAAGTCCATTGTGCGATAAATATTTAAAGCCGAGGACTTAGTTACCTCATTCAGACAGTTGTATCTGGGATTTAATTATTTTTTTAGTTGATTTTCAAGAATACAGTCATGTGCCGCATAACATTTCAACAATGGACTGCATGTATGATGGTGGTCCCAAGGACTAGAATGGAGCTGAAAAACTCCTATCAACTAGTGAGCTCATAGCCATTGTAAGGTTATGGCAGAACGCATTACATTCATGTTTGTGGTGATGCTGGGGTAAACAAACCTACTGCACTGCCAGTCATACCAAAGTACAGCACATGCAATTATGTACAGGATATAATACTTATAATGATAATAAATGATTATGTTATTGGTTTATATATGTTCACGACACTATACTTTTTATCATTGTTTTAGAGTGTATTCTTTCTACTCAAAAAAAAGAAGTTTGCTGTTAAGCAGTATGCCGTGTTATGCCAGTAGCAGCCCCATACATCTTGTGTTTACTGTGTCTCTTGAGTGCGTCATTTCTCTGTGCTTGATTTAATCTCGTGTTATTTTGTACAGTGACATACGCTGTACAGGTTTGTAGCCTCGGAGCAATAGGCTATACAATATAACCCAGGTGTGTAGTATGCTATACCACCTAGGTTTGTGCACCCTAGGATGTTCACACAACAACAACATCGCCTGATGACACATTTCTCAGAACGTGTCCCCATCATTAAGTGGTGCGTAACTGTATATGAGTAATGTATGTTCCATTTGGGAAAATTTGAAAATACAGGACTGTCTCTTGAAAACATTTTAGAATATTTATTTCCATCTTTCATTGATTATATCTGTGTATATGTGTTTATGTGCGAATGTATGTATTTTTTTCATACATAGTGTATATGTGCACGAGCATATAAGCATGTGCGCTTATAGTCCTTTTACTAATACAGAGTAGGGAATAGGATAGATTAGAAAAGAAGGATTAAGACAAGACAAAAGAAATGAATGCAATAGNCAAGCCATTCTTTGCCCTGAAACCATGTGTTATGAGACCCTTGGAGGTTTCAGGAGGGATTTTAGGTCTTAGAAGGAACAGTGCCGCTCTTTTCAAGAAGCTGCAAGAATCTTATCTTTGCATTTTTCTCCCTTTCTTTGATTCCTGTTCTAGCCATTTTTAACAAGAAACTATTTTTGTAAAATAGAGGTTTTTGTAGGTCTTGATTTTTGAGTGAAATCCTGTATTATTAGCGTGGCCCAAATCATTTACTGAAGTTCCCAAAGTATCTCTCTTTTACCTACAAGATAATTTTGCTCATTGGTGGAAGCTAACCCTGAGCTTAAATTTTTGAATTAAAATCAGAAAGAGCTGAAAGTCCAAAGCATGCTGAATATTTAGCTTTGGATCACCCTTCTTAACAATAAATTTGAAGATCAGGTTCATTATGATTATATCTTTTGTTTATTATTGTAAAAAGCAGCCCCTGCCCGGGGCTGCACTGTTACACCACCATCACCTTGTGTGGCAGAGCTGCGCTTGAGGCCAGAGCACCCCAAACCAATGCACTGAGTCCCCACAGAGGAAACACTGCGCACCTCCCCTTTTGTTGGGGGGGGGTACCTTGTTCTTGGGGGCAATTTTGTGTTCAATCAGCAGAGATATTTATTAAATAGCTACCATGTGCCAGGCCCCATGCTCAGTCCAGCATTGGGTGGTGGGGGAAGGCAGAAGACATCATCTGAGCTGGTGGGCAGGGGGGTGCGGAGACACGGGTAATGGCTCTCAGAGCCCTGCGTGTGTTAGACGCTGGACAGACGTCCCCAGGGTAGTTCAGTCCATCAAGAAGATACACAGAATACAGTGATGTTGTCCCAGGGATCTGGTGACGATTTGCAGCCTCGAAGAGGGAGTAGCATTTAGTCTAGAGACAGGGTGGAAACTGGAACCTAAGAAGAGGTAATTAGGGAAAGAATGGAAATTTTAAAGCCATTAAGCATGTGCCAGGATGGCTAGGAGGAGGGGTCGGTATTCCAGGCAGAGAGAAAAGTATGGAAACTTGAGGTCCTTGTGTCTATGAGAAAATGCACCTGATTTGTACGATTGGAGCTTAGGCATATGTGGAAACATGGCAAGGGAGGTACCTTTGTGAAGCTCTTGAATGTTTTCCAGGCACATCATGATTCTGTGAGTTGGGTCACATTAGCTCCGTTTCACGGAGGAAGACACTGAGGCTTGGAGAAGTTGGGTAACTTGACGCCAGATCACACAGCTCACGAGTGGTGGGTGTGTCTGACTAAATTGTGAGTCTTTAGTACTGGGCTCAGTTATTTGGACCATATCCTACAACTGTAGGAGAAATTAAAGGATTTTAAGTATAGGAATAAATAACTTTAGTTTCATCTTTTAGAAATACCTGTTAATCATTACGCTGGGACCAAAGGCATAAATGGAAAGAACAGTGTGGCGTCAGGGGGAGAGGACGAAATGGAAGAGTGAGGCTGGAGGAAGGAACCAGTTAGGAGGTTATTGCAGAATCCAGGTGAGAAGTTAAAGCCCAAAGTAGGGCAGTGGAGAGGAGGGGATGGATCGAAGACATTTGGAAGTTTGGCTTGACCAGTTTTGGTGAGCAGCTGGATGTGAGGGAGGAATGGAGTCTGACTCCTGGCTTCTGGCTTGAGTAACGGTGGTCACATCTGCTCAGGAGATACGGGAGGAGGAACAGGACGGAGTGTAGGGGTAGTGAGTGTGCTCCAGTTTAGGATATTGACCTTCTGTCCCTCCTACTTCTGTTCATTTCTCATCTTCCTTATCTGTCTCTTCCTCATCTCTCCAGATCCTTGGGGCTTGGTCCCAGGCCCTCAATCTCTTCGTTTACCTGTTAGGTGGCCCATCTAGTCCCATGACTATAAACACTGTCTGTAAGTCGACAGCCCCCAAATGTACCTTCCTAGTTCAGACCTCTCTTAGCAGCAAACTGGACCGTTCAGCACTCCACTTGACATCTCATCTCCACCTCAATGTCTCACAGGCACCCCACTTACACAGAGCGTGGAACCCATCTTCCCACCCACATAACCCACTTCTCTCCCCTCTTCCCAGTGGCACCACAAGCCTCTCAGTTGCTCAGGCCAAGATCCTAGGAGTTACTCTTGACATGTCCCTCTGCCTGATTTTTCATATCAAGTTAATCATTAAAGCAAGTCAGTTCTCCTCCAAAATACGTCTTGAATTTTCCTTCTCTGTCCTTCTCCTCTGTAATCGCACTAGTTCCAGCTACTGTTATCTTAGAGCCTGGACTACTCCAGAGGCCACCTACCTGCTATCCCTGACCACCTCTGTGGTCTGTCCTATAGACAGCAGTCAGTGTGACTGTCCCTACTCACAGTGCTCCATCGCACTAGCTTCCTCCACTTCTTCCTGCCCATGGCCCTTCACACATGCTGTTCCCACCGTCTAGAACATTCTCCTCTCTA
>NW_017731807.1:907708-911334 GCF_001890085.2 Hipposideros armiger
GCCCTTATTATGGCCCCATTGTATGATAAACAGTCTGGTAGATTTTCACTTTTTATGGACAGGAGAAAAAGGAGCATAATTGGCATCCAGAGTACAAAGTTGATTGATGTAGCCAGGATTCGTCCTTTAGTATAGCCACTGTCTTTTTGCTAAACTTTCTTTTTATTGAGATGTAACCTACATAAAGTGCACAAATCTTAAGTGTACAACCCAGTGAATATGTGTACACCCAGACCAGTGCTAATTATGAATGTCATCCTGATACTTTCTAATGTTCTAAGTAGAGGCCTCTGAGCATTGTTCTCACAGCCTTTTCTGTGATCTAATAAATGCCTACAAATCAACGTGCAAAGAGCCAGATTCTCCTTGCATCTCGAGGATGTGAACATTTGGGGGGAAATGAAGAAAAACAAAAAGGTTTTTATAAATGCCATGCTTTTATGCTTCTCTGCCCCAAGTCTTCTTTTTTCGATTTAATTTTATTATTAATTAAAAGTATACAAAAAATGATTAGACATTTACACCCCTCACCAAGTGATAACCCCACCAAGCCTACTACCCTCTGACATCGTACATAACTATTACAATACCATTGACTATATTCCTTATGCAGTACTTTACATCCTGTGACTATATGTATATATATATATATATGTATATATAATATATATATATATATATATATATATATTATGATAGTTGGCATTCAGTATTATTCCACATCAGCTTCAAGTGTATAGCGCAGTGGCAGGCATCTACACAGTCTATGAAGTGATCCCCCTGTAAGTCCAGTACCCATCTGATACCTTACATAATCTTTACAACATTATTGATTGTATTCCCCATACTGTATTCCCATGACTATTTTGTGACTACTAATTTGTACTTCCTAATCCCTTCACCTTCTGCCACAGTTCTTAAACCTAGTCTTTGACCTGGGGAAATTAGCCTCATATATTCATTTTGTTTCTTATTTTAAGAAACAAACTAGATCTGCAAAAAATCTGATAATCACCTGGTCACTTCTTTACTCTTAATTTGACAGGATTGCCTATTGTATTATTGCCTATGAGAGAAAGTAGAACTCACAGTTGGTAGGTAAACATTTTAACAAATTTTTACCAAAAAAAAAATATTGGCTGCTTTCTTACAGATATGAGATCCTAACTCCAAATGCTATTCCTAAAGGCTTTATGGATGGTAAACAGGCTTGTGAGCGAATGGTAAGCTTTTCTTGATTTATGGACTGGTTTATGGACTATTGATATAATCTTTCCTATAGCAAAAAATAAACGAACTCTTTCTCTTTTAGATCCGGGCTTTAGAATTGGACCCAAACTTATACAGAATTGGACAGAGCAAGATATTTTTCAGAGCTGGAGTTTTGGCACACTTAGAGGAAGAAAGGGATTTAAAAATTACCGATATCATTATCTTCTTCCAGGCTGTTTGCAGGGGTTACCTAGCCAGAAAGTAAGTGGGTAATCATAAAAAGGAGACAACTGTTTCTTCTGGGACAGATCAAAAGAAAAAGAGGGAAATAGCTAATAAAGGAGGAATAAAGAACACCAGCAAAGGGAACCTATTGTCGTATTGTCTTCATTGTCTCAAGAAAGTAGGGGATTCGTGCATATCTAAGAGTTCCGCATATGTGCGCATGTGGGTAAATGGCAGAAGAGCACTGTCTCAGGCAAGAGCTATGAAGCAAATGCAGGGAATCCGTGGCAGATGCTTGAGGTCACCTGAGCATCAGTTGCTACATACTCAAGTGGGCAGTCCCACTTCCCCTTGCATTTCACCCGAGCACTTGATGGATGTACCCCATCTTAGCCAAATAATGTTTGCCTTTAGGAAGTACTCTTATGACAACAGTTATTCAAACACATTGTTCTTTGCATAATAAGTTTTTCTCACTGTTCTTCAGGGCCTTTGCCAAGAAGCAGCAACAACTGAGTGCCTTAAAGGTCCTGCAGCGGAACTGTGCAGCTTATCTGAAACTCCGGCACTGGCAGTGGTGGCGCGTCTTCACGAAGGTGGGCTTCTGTGCTTCTGTCTAAAGAGCGGCGTTTGACCAGTAAGAACCCATGGGAAGGAGATGTGATGATAAACGGCTTAATTTTGTCTCAGGTGAAGCCGCTCCTACAAGTTACTCGCCAAGAGGAGGAACTTCAGGCCAAAGATGAAGAGCTGTTGAAGGTGAAGGAGAAGCAGACAAAGGTGGAAGGAGAGCTCGAGGAGATGGAGAGGAAGCACCAGCAGGTACGCGCATTGACTTCATCAAGTCACAGCCTGCCCTGAATTGGTAGGAGAGCGCCCACTGATAGGAACTCATACACACTGAGTTATGAATAGCTATGCCCACCAGACCATCTTATGTTATGTGTACCGTTCACTCCTTTCCAAAGCAGACATTTGAGAATGGAGGTAACAGAGACATTATGCCATGCATTTGGGTTTCTATAAACCCAAATCAACCTTACCTCTTGCATTTTTGCCTTTGTCAAATTCTTTGGACACACAGATGACCATGTTTGGTCATCTGTTTTCGATAAGACTCCCAGTGTTATCGCCCTTCCATGGCTGCTCAGGTGGGAAATAGGAAAAGTAAAAGGATGAGCTAGTACAAGGCCACCACCTACCTCTTCTCCAATGACAGTGGCCTTGAATCATTGTCCCTCTCCTAGGCAGTTGTGGCTCATGGACAAAGCGGAGGCTCAGCCAGTGTTTATAGAGAACACTAATAGAATTGTAGTGTTTAAAGCCAAAAAGATAAACAAGAAAGGCCAAGAGTATCACTTGATCCCAAACAGCTTTCGTAGTCACTGTGAACTTTATTGCACTTGAATATTTTCCCTCTCCAGTTTTTCTGTCCTTTGTAAATTACTAGAAGAACTGGAGTTCTTAAAATAGCATGAACGTAATGTGTATTACTCAGGATAATTTGAAACAACCAAAAATGTTTTCATCTAGCTTATTTTGCTCCAGCCGAAGATACACTTGAAAGTTTTGCCAGTGACGTTATATATTTTTAACTCTTAGTTTCTTTGGTGAGGTACATTGACCATTGAACCCATGGTGGCTTTGTCTCGTGGGTACACTGGGGCAAATCATAACACTGGACACTTTATTGTGATTACAGCTTTTAGAAGAGAAGAATATCCTTGCAGAGCAGCTACAAGCAGAGACTGAGCTCTTTGCTGAAGCAGAAGAGATGAGAGCAAGACTTGCTGCTAAAAAGCAGGAATTGGAAGAGATTCTACATGACTTAGAGTCTAGGGTTGAAGAAGAAGAAGAAAGAAACCAAATCCTCCAAAATGAAAAGAAAAAAATGCAAGCACATATTCAGGTATCTGTGATCGTTTTTATTTAGAATTATGTTTTGAGTTTTCCAAATGGATCTATCAAATAAATAGAAGCTATGGGTTTGGATTCTTATGTGCATTGAGGAGCAAAAGGAGTCTAGGTTAGAAGTACCTACACTTAAAAATAAAATAAAACAAAACACTGAATTTAAGGTGAAAATAAAATAAGTGCCAACCCTTACAAGATGACCATCATTCAAAGCACACATGTAATAAGTTTTCTTCAAACAATAGATTTGTTATTTTGAATAGGAATCTTTTTTA
>NW_017731807.1:911584-912268 GCF_001890085.2 Hipposideros armiger
GAATGCCCAGTAGTTATTCGACTGTACCCTAGGACACACCCACCTTTCTCCTCGTCGCCCACCCCTAACCCATCTAACACGCTCTTGAGTGTCAGGGCTCTGTATCCTCCCAGCGTTGCTTTATGGGTCCAGTACCAAACTTTCTTTCTTCCATGTCTCTCTCTTCATGTTTCTTACCCCATAACAGCAAAACAGACTTACTGCAAAACAGACAACTCAAGACATTTGTGAAAACCATAAAAGATATATTGCTTCCTTGGCAAATACCCCATATAGTAAATCATCCTTCAAAATAAACAGCTTTCAAATACCCATAATAAGTTAACAGAATATCACAAAAGCTTAAAAAGTATATAACCTTTAATTCAGCAATTCTAATTCTAGGACTTCATTCTAAGGATAAATCAATGGAAGCCATCTAATTATCTAGTATTTGTTGATTATTAAACCATGCTAATGCTATACAGGTATAAATATAAAGATGTTTATTTTCATGGGTATTTATAATATATTGATAGTCACAAGAGTATAAACAATCAGAGCTAATTTTAAATATATAAAATATAAATTTATATGGATGACTTTATGTGGGAATATACAGAAGATCTAGAATAATGTTCACCAACAACGAGTTTTCCCTGGTTAGGTATTATCAACAGTTTTTATTTTCTTTGTTTAAGAACA
>NW_017731807.1:915508-988178 GCF_001890085.2 Hipposideros armiger
GGAGGCAGTGCCAATATTACTTGTTTTCTGAATTATACCAAACCTTAGTTGTTATTTTGAATGCCTTTTCTGAAGCACTTTTTTCTATTCAGGAAAAGAAACTCATGGAAGATCGCATTGCTGAGTGTTCCTCTCAGCTGGCTGAAGAGGAAGAAAAGGCAAAAAACTTGGCCAAAATCAGGAATAAGCAAGAAGTCATGATCACAGATTTAGAAGGTCAGTGTTGGGGACTAGAAGAAATTAGGACTAGGATATGTGAGTGTTTAGATTTTACTTTAATCGGAACACACAATAATAGAAAATTTTCATGGTCGTTACTAATAGTAAGAGCCTTCAGCTTGTGTTCAGTTATTAAAATAGGTCTAGTCACCACATATTTATGATCCTTTAAACTTTTACTTTTTTTAGTTAGGTCCTGTGGTAAAATACATTGCCTTTTGGTACACATATTTGGCATCTAAATTAAGTTTGAGCCGAACAGGCCATTGGATTTTGTGTGGGTTTAATCTAAAAAGTGCATCTAGGCTTTACATCACAAAGGGACTGCTTCCTGACCCAAAAAACAGGCAGGGACTGGAGAAACTGCTGAGGATAATAGTGACTCACTCTGATGGCAAAAGTAATGTTAGGAAATCCTAGGAACTTGTGCAAAATGAATCATTGCTTTCTTCAAAAGAAAGAGAAAAACAGGGTAGACATTGAAAAGAGAATAGAAAACCTCCCCTTTGACTAGCAGCTAGAGGCTGGTATGACAATAGAGATGTGACACAAGGGAAGAACATGGTTTTTAACACCCTAGGGTCATAAAGGTCTGTACAAGTATCTGCAGGGGCATGACCACTCTTTCTTAATGCATTGCTTTTATAACATTTTTAAAAAATACTTAGGGTTTTGTTGTCCTTCGTATTGTTTTTAGTATATAGACAAAAGAAGGGATGCCAGTATGAAATTATGTTCCTAAACCATTTTTACCAGTATATGGGATTCTTCTGCTAAGGAAGTACACATAAAGCAGATGTGCTTGTTCTTTTCTCACCTGTTTAATCAGCCTGTGATACTGTCTCATCTTCTCAGCATATTGGTTCCTGCTGGAGAACACAAAGGCATATAGGTTACATTGTAGTGAGGAAAGCATTTGAATGGAACACATCACTGGAGTTAATGAAGGAATCACTGCAGAATTTTAGACGGGAGGGCAGGAAAGATGCATAACCCTCTCTGTCCTCTCTCCCCCAGTGCTTGGGAACTGCAGTCTAGGTTCAAACCAGGGTTTCCCAGTGAAAAGAGGGTGGGGTTACAGGCAGTTACACACCTGCCCTGGCCTCTGCTGAACTCCTCTCCAAACCTGGGCCACAGTGATGGTCGTGACATGAGAAGATTCCAGATCACATTGGCTCCAACCGTGTGGGCTTACTTCCCATGAAAGGACATCCTTAGAATCCACCCAGTTTCTTCCTTAAAATTTCCTTCTCCCACTAATTTATCTTCGCCTTCAGTTTGATCATAATGGGTTTCAAATGACTGAGCTAGTGGTACAGTGGTATCAAGGCAGTGACATGCTTTTGAACAAAATGGCTTATTTTCAACTTTAATCAGTTGATATTTGGAATTTGTTCATGTGGTGTGTCATTCAGTGAGTTAAAGAGCTTGTGTCTTGCCTTAAAGAACGCTTGAAAAAGGAAGAGAAAACACGTCAGGAACTGGAAAAGGCCAAAAGAAAACTGGACGGTGAAACAACTGACCTGCAGGATCAGATCGCTGAGCTCCAAGCACAGATCGACGAGCTCAAAATCCAGCTCGCCAAGAAGGAGGAGGAGCTGCAGGGCGCACTGGCCAGGTCCGCGCCTCCGCCAAGGCCTTTGCATTGGACATGTCACTGTGGGGGCTGTTTTCAACAGAATGTCTCATGTAGGATCAGACAAAACCCCTGGGACAGTGACACGTCCTGGTTGTTGGGTATGACATCAGAACCCAAAAAGCCCAGGAGTACATCATTTGTGTCAGGGTAGCAAGAAAATCTCATAAACTGTTCCCAGGAGTTACACTTAAAAAATCATTAATCATATGAAATCCTTGGAAATTCACACCAGAACAAGTGATTTTACCATATCCAGTGTTTTGGTTTCTGCACATTACAGATTAATTTCAGTATGTTTTAGAAGTTTAGAGGAAATCACTTTTCAGAAAATCTATCCCACACACACACTTATAGAATGATTTGCTATTCAGCTCTAACCCATTCAGTTTTAGAAGGGAAATCATATATAGTAAATATATTTATATCTAATATTTTTATCTCTTTATAAAGAATAACTATTTGACTACATGGTCATAAAACTTACAGTTTAATTTATAATTTATTGCAATCAAAATCTTATAACAAATTTTTCTCTGTCATCTGTCACTGTTAGTTTTACTTTGGCCAGATTTTCTGCTTTTCACTTACAGAGGTGAAAACTAGAATCTAGAATTAAAGTTCTCCACCACTCGCTCTCATGTCCGTCAGCTTTCCCCTCCCTCACCACAAACATCCCAACTATTCCCAGTCAGAAAATCTACCAACATTAAATCACACACGTTAGCAAAAAGATGCACTATGGGAAAGATAAAGTGTAGGGTAGAAGGTGTACAGGTGGTGTGTCTCTTTCTTCCACAATGTGTTCTAAGAACTTCTTTGAATTTGCTGATTGCTGTAGGCTGGTACCAGTTTGACACCCCAGCCTGCCACCTTGAGCAGTATTCTAATTATAACAACATTTTACTTGAGGGAATTTTTTTATATTCTAATCATTAAAGTGAGGGGGCCCTACCTTTTAATGGAGATATTTAGCCCATGGGAAAGGGGGCTGGGCTCAATTCTGATTCTAGCTCTGCCATGCCAGCTTTCGGGCCTTCAGTTCATTGCCTGCAAACCTCCATGCCTCCCCGGCAGGCCCTGTGCAGCTGCTGCAGCCTCATGCCACAGACACAGGCACGGGACAGTGTAATCGGCGCCCTTGTGGAGAGGTGCTTGGGGTTGGCTCACCTGGGAAGCAGTCCATTCTGCATCAGCTCTGAGTGCTTCTCGTGCCTGGGTGTTTTAACAGGGGCGACGACGAAACGCTGCATAAAAACAACGCTCTTAAAGTTGTGCGAGAGCTGCAAGCCCAAATTGCTGAACTTCAAGAAGACTTTGAATCTGAGAAGGCTTCACGGAACAAGGCAGAAAAGCAGAAACGGGACTTGAGTGAGGAACTGGAAGCTCTGAAGACAGAGCTGGAGGATACTCTGGACACCACTGCGGCACAGCAAGAACTGCGGTGAGTGGGGAAGGCAGCGTGGCGTAGCGTGTCTGCTGAGCTCTCCCGCAAGGTCTGGCCAAAATGCTTGGGGTGTGCTTGCCCTCTTCACGCTGTTGTTTGGAGTTTCCTCTCTCCCTCCTGGAAATAATGGCAGAGGAACAGGAACAAAATAGCAGTGGTTACAAACAAACCAGCCTACACAGGTAGGTAGATGGACCAATCGACTGAGGTGCACAGAGTGAGACATGATCGGAAAAGCCAGTCAGTGATGGATATCTAAGGGGACAGACACACACACACACAAAGGGCTGGAAGGAGATTTAATCATAGACCAAATAAGAGACAGAGAGGACCAGGGGGAATCGATGGGACAGACACAGAAGAGGAAGAGATACATGGTGGGCAGGCATCTGCCGGCAGCACCAGTTGGTATGAACAATGGTAGGCAAACATGAGAAGAGAGGTGCACATTCACAGCGATGAAAAGCAAGGCGAGTACAGGTACGTAGATGAAGGTGTGCACTAGGCAGAAGCATATGCTGTAACAGATGAGCCAACAGCCAAGTGTAGGCAAGAAGAAGGCGACAAGCACAGGCAAACTCAGTCGGAGTAGTTTCATATGACCTTACCATGTCAGCCTGCGGGAAGTCTCAGGAGCGCTACAGCAATGAACAGGTGAGCAGAGCAGAGCAGGCAGTGGGGGCCAACTTGTGGCTCCTGCCGGCACACAGATAGAATCCTCATTAGTCTCCCAGCGTGCCCTCTTCCTGACAATCTGCTCCCTCCTCAAGACTCAAGCTGCCAGGTGCGTGCGGCCCACCCCAGGTTGCCTTGGCTAGTAGATTTGGCTGGCTGTGCATGTGTGCACACCCGTGAGTGTGCGCACACACACACCTGCCAGCTGTTCCAGCGTGTGAGTGATGGGAATAGTAGCCTGTCACTCTAAGAAGGTGGCTAAGGTTAAAACAAGAAGGCCGGACGGGATGATTTATGAAGTCAGGTGTGGTGAGAGGCAGGAAGTGACCTGGAGCAACTAGGAGGGAAACGCGTTGTGGTGAAAGCCAGAGGTGCTCTTCCCTGGAGGACAAGGGTGTGCTCACCCAGGTGCCTGGACCTGGAGAGAATGAGGTCACCAAGTCTGCAGAGACGCTGCCCTGAGCGGTAAGACTGAGGTCAGATTGTAGGTGCCAGGAGTGTGCAGTGGTAAAGAAATGGAGCTGGCGAGCGTAAGTCAAGGACTTACCTATGGATGTGTGAGAACAACAGCAACTCAGAGGTTGTGCCCCAAAGAGGGCCGCCGTCTCAGTTGGAGCCCATCTGAGCCAGGCAGCGTTAGAGGCTTCCTACCCGACTTGAGCAGAGTGGCTCTGCTTTTAGCAATTTGAAGTCCTGGCCTTCTCTTTAAAATACCTGCTTTTTTAAAACCCAGAAACCACTAAACTAGATTTTGTTGAAATATTTATTCTCAGCTGGTCTTTTGTCCACAGTAGGAAAAAAAAGTTCTGATCATTTCTTCCATTCAACTCTTGAAAAAAAAAATTTTTTTAAGACAGTACAATTCATCTGTACATGTTTATTAAAACCATGAATATGCTCAAATACAGCTCGCATTGATTCTGTTGTGTGAAGAATTGTGGCTGTTTGCAGCCCTAATTGTTAGTATGCAATGTGTACCACAGTCTTCTAGGGATTTAGGCCATTCCCCCACCTCTCCACTAGTTCTTCCCCAAGGTATGTATAATGTGATTCGTATAAAAGTAACAGTCCTCCAGTGGACTCAGTCTTCAGCTGGCATCTTAGCTGTCTTTAGGACTGCTGATGAAGGCTGCAGAGGGCTGGGCCAAACCAATGCATGTCTTTCACCTCTGGTGAGCTTGTTGCTGAGCTAGACTGGACCACAAAGAATCTCTAGTGATTGCTTCTGCCTGGCTACATGCACTGCACCGCCAGCAGCCGCCAGGGCCCCTTTTCTCCTGGCGCAGCTGATCTCAGCCCTCTAGATCTCATCACTCTACCAGTAAAGATAGGTAAATGTGTCCACACAGGAGTCAGCATATAAGTCACTGTTCAACTGGTCACTGGTTTAAAGTATCGAGTTAAATGGCTTTAAAGTATAGAGCAAGTTTGCCAGAGTTATGCTTCAGGATCGTTGTAAAGTTACAGCTATTTAAGCTGTTGATGTTCAGACAGCTCTTAGCAGGAGTGATATTTACCTTACTGGTTTGAGTCTTTGTCAAGCTATATGCTTAAAGATGGTGCTTAATCGACAGATTTAAAGAGTGACTTGTCATGGGGTGTGAAGTCTCTTGTAGTTAGTGAAAGAACTGGCTTCTCAAGTTATCCTAAATATGTTATAGCAAATTATAAAAATATTAGAAAGCCATGTAAAGACATTTGATACTAATGTGACCTCCATATACAAGTTAGATAAATGCAAGTTAGATAAAACCTCAGTTTATCTCCAGACACTTAAACTCTGTGGTCTTGTACCTGCTGTGTTCTCATATCAAACTCTAGAGACCCTTTCTGAACCTGGCATGCGACCCTGTAGCCTGCCTTCTAATTTTCCTATCCCTCCTCACAACTTTAAGCCGTTTCCGGATTGAGTTTTGGGAGGATGTTAATTTACTGTTCCTATTCCCCTTGAGTGATTTATAAGACAGGCTCCTGCTTTTGTCAGGGTGCAGCCTTCTGACTGACTCAGCCTTTAACCTCCTTAGCTTTTGAAAGCCTCTGGGGTTTATCCTTTTCCAGCTTTATTGAAATGTCTGCTGGTGTTGTAACAGGCAGTTTGGCATCTGTTAACCAATTTCTGACCTACAATGCAACAAGACTGCCCAGAACAGTTTGAAGACACTTAGGGATGTTACATTGTCTTGATTGTAAGTCAGATGTGGAATGAGAGTTATGCTGGTTCTGGAAGGATTCCCGATACCACAGTAATGGAGGCACCAGCCTATTGGAAAATAGCACGTCAAATAATTGTCAGAGGAATTAATGTAATGTTTTTTTAAAGCAGCACTTAAAATACATATATTTTTTTAATTTAATCAGTCAACTAATTCTGAGCTTTCTTTAAAAATATGTTTCTCTAGTACAAAACGTGAACAAGAAGTGGCAGAGCTGAAGAAGGCTCTTGAGGAAGAAACTAAGAACCATGAAGCTCAAATCCAGGACATGAGACAGAGACACGCAACAGCTCTGGAAGAGCTCTCAGAGCAGCTGGAACAGGCTAAAAGGGTAAGCGTGACCCTGCCACGTCTTGGAGAAAGTCAACCATGATACTTCCATCCAGTCAGTACAGATTAATTCCCAACCTTTGTACCACACTGGTGGACTGATGGAGGACCAGTAGACCACAGGTGGCTGCTGTCTGAAAACACACTGCTTAGCTGGAAGAGCCATTTGCCCTTGGTCGTTGTAAAGAACTGGACAGATCCAGCTACCAGCTCAAATCACATATTCCTCCCAATGTCTTCTTTCACTAGTGTCGTTTTTCTCCTGAGGACTTAGCTCAAAAACCTTGAATAGTTTGAAGTCATTCTCTCACTCATCTGCTGCCAGCAAGTCCCCAAGTCCTGCCAGGATTTCAAGCATTCTTTATACTCCTTTCTCCCTTCTTTCAGTCCCTGCCTCTGATTTCACGCCACCATACACATGGTTGCCACTCATTTCATTGTGCCTTCTTTTGTATCTCCTATATAGGCTTTCCATTCTGATAAAACGTAATTTCATTTACCCTCTAACGCAAACTATCCTCCTAGGCAGACTCGTCTTTGTCAGTATTTCCCAGTTATCCTTTCCTTCAGGCTCTTTGTTCTTTCTCTGACTTCCCCATCTTTCTCTTCTCTGCCTGTCCACGTGTCACCTTTTCGTTTATACAGCCATATTAACATTTGCTGAACATTCGCACTGGTATGTGTCAGTCACTGTACTAAGCACTCTGCGGGCATCGCCCTCATTAGCCTGTTACAGTCCTATGGGTTAGTCTCTATCATTTTCACTCAAAGGATGAGGATGAACAGCATTGAGAAACTAAGCCAGTGTCACATAGCTAGTAAGTGGGAAGGCAGATCGAAGCCAGGTAGTGTGGCCCCAGAGGCCCATGTAACCCCCAGCGACACTGCTTTGAAAGCCCATCGCAAGTCCCGGGTCAGCCCTAAGGTGGTCCCCGCAGAGACCCAGCCGACTGTCACCACCTTGCACCAACGTGCAGTGCTTACTCATGTTACGTACTAACTACCTTATTGTTACTCAAATGTGGTCCCTGTGTTATCCCAGCAACAAGATTTTCAGCTTCTTACTTAAAAAAAAAAAATTAACAAAACTTGTTTCATACAAAGGATGACATGAATGAATGATTACTCTTAGGACAGATGTGTTCAGCTTTTTACCCCCAGCCTACACTGAGTGCAGTGAGCCCCTAAATATCTGAATCTAGCACCCTAAGCAGTGTATACAGTTGTGCCCCCTTCTATAGAAATCTTCACACTCAGCACAACAGATGTTTTTATTCATTCATTCATTCAACAAATGTTGGTTGCAGACTCACTGTGTCAGGCACAATCCTACAGAAACAAAAAGCATGCTTCTTATAGAGTGCTATAAAAATACGAGTGAATTATTTTTCTCTTTCCTAGTTCAAAGCAAACCTGGAGAAGAACAAGCAGGGCCTAGAGACAGACAACAAGGAGCTGGCGTGTGAGGTGAAGGTGCTGCAGCAGGTCAAGGCCGAGTCTGAGCACAAGAGGAAGAAACTTGATGCCCAGGTCCAGGAGCTCCACGCCAAGGTCTCAGAAGGAGACAGACTCAGGGTGGAACTGGCCGAGAAAGCAAATAAATTACAGGTGAGCCCAGAAAACCTTTGCTCTGGACGTATCCTGCAGTAACGTATCCGTCGTTTACGCATTTTATCCCTCTGTGACCATAAAAGACACGCAGCTAATATGCTATTTAATACCTGACGATTGCCATCAATCATAGTTCCCTGGTGTATATATTACTATGGGTGTTAAATAATATTTTAGGAACAAGGCAGCATGAATTGGCCTTAATCCTCTGTTGGGCGCAACTGATCTCACAGATGCATTGCACACAAAGATGCCGCTATGAAATACATCTTTCCTGTACTAAATCACAAACACGACTGGCAATAGGTTACGGTAGAGGGGGAAGATACAGAAGCGTAGAGTCACGATACTTAAATGTTAGATATTTGAAAATTTGTGTGCAATGAATCTGTGAGATCAGTTGCGCCTGACGGAGGGTTAAACCTAATAAATTGCACATTGACTTGTGGGTCTAGTTCTTTGAATGATTTTAAGCACAACTTCAACTTCTCCCATTAGTCTAGTCAGTTAAGAGAATAGGAACAGTGGGTGAAAAGAATTGTATCTAGTTTTGGTGAAGATTTGCAAAAACTGATTTTTTTTATACACTATAGTTGAAGTATAAATTCATTCAACCTTTTCTAAAGGATGGTTTGGCAGTTTTAGTTAGTGTCACAAACCTTAAAAATATGAATAGCCTTGGACCCAATAAATTCATGTCTAGTAATTTATCCTAGGGAAATAATTAAGGATATGAACACCGATTCAACTTTAAGACTGTTCATTGCAGAAGTGTATAAAAAAGAACATAATTGGAAAAAATTGTATGTCTAAGAATGGACTTAAAAACAATATAGTAAATGAGTATTTGTTAGTGAGAGAGGATGTACATTGCTGCACTGAAAAATATTACAGAACTGTGTTGTCAGAAACCCAGGACCCCTCATGGTTCAGTCATTCACTAGAATTCTCAGGGCTCAGCACGAATCCTATGCATAATTCAGGCACAATGAGCCATCTTGCCATTTAGGGAATGGTAGGCGCCCTCCCGAAATCTCAGTTCCCAGATGCCAGCCAAGGGCCAACATTACAAGCAAGGCTTTCTAAGGAGAGCGTTCTCAGGCCTCCTCTGTTAACTGTTTTCTGCATATATATGGACTGAAATGGTGCTCACAAATCCAGAAAGATTTTCCTATCAGTGTTATTAACTATGTACTGTCGGGAGGCGAGGCAGGTAACATTCACGGGCCCTATGCTGCCTGCTCCAGCATACATTAGGCTCCTTGGGTATGCTTTCCAATTAACCCTCTGGGTGCCTCTGGCAGATGAGGAATGTGAAACTCAAAGAAGCTAAGTAGCTTGTATCCCTTGGTGACTTCTCTGGCAGTCTGCAGAGCTAGAGTTGAAGGCAGGAGGTCCCAGAGCCCTCCACCACACTGTTGCCAGGACTGATCAAGGGTAAGATCACTGAAGGATGTTGCTAAAATGAGTAAAATTAGAAATGCCATTAGCTGGAGTAACATGTTTAGATTTGTACTCTATATGCCTTCCCTTTATTAATCTGACCAGAGGACAAACCTGAACAAAGGGGCCCTGTGGTCCCTTCTGAGTCCCTCTACTTCTTATACCCACTGTCCTCACAAAAAAACTGTAAAACATCTTATATTATACTTTGGGGGGGAGGGGGAATATATTAGAGCTATCATTAACTGAGGAGGGAAAAAATATATATATTTTTACCTCATTATCCATAAAATCTGACCATAAGAAATAGCTAAATATTCATGATAAATATATACCAGATTTTTTGTTTTAATTTTTTATTAAAGTATAGTTGGCATACAATATATTAGTTTAAGGTGTACAGCAAAGTGAGTCTACATTTATATACCTTATGTCATCATCACCACAAGGTCTAACCATCTGTCACTGCAAAGTTATCACAATCTTACTATAGCCCTTGAGCTGATATCAAATTTTTTTAAAGCTTAGAAAAAATTTGGACTGTGAATAGTAGAACTTAAACTTTGAATCTCTATAATAAAGTTTTCACATTCTATAAGAATATGAATTACACTTGCCTTCCCCCCCTCCCCCAAAGCATATTGTTACTGCATCTTAGTATGAAAAAGGATCAAAATCGCACACCTGCTATTCTCAGATCCTCTTCACATGGGCTAGCAGCCACTGTTTCAGAGGATTTGGTATAATTTTTATCTCTTCATGATTAAAAAACAAGGTAGTAAACCAGTCAGGAGAACCCCCCTTCATGCGTAGGCTCTACCATTTTGAACAACCTGTCTTTTCAGTGGGTAGAGACTATTATGTCATCTATGGTGACTGGTACAGGGCCTGCTTCCTTGGGCATTGTTTGGAGGTGACAAACTCTTGGTGGTGAAAGTCTTCCTTAATCGAATTTGGCAATTTTACATTCACCCCTCCCCCCCAAGTACTGCTGTTTTTTGTTAAGAATGGTGATTCTGGACCCTGTTCATCTGCTTACTGTTTAAGTGCATTTAATCTTTTACTCCTCCTTGCAGAACGAACTGGATAATGTCTCAACTCTTCTGGAAGAAGCAGAAAAGAAGGGTATTAAATTTGCTAAGGACGCATCTAGTCTTGAGTCTCAACTACAGGATACACAGGTATTCTAGGGGGAGTGCCTTTAATAAGAACTACTGTTTCTGTACTTGATAAGTTGGTGAAACATACTCTCCCAAGAATTGCCTTATTATCTCCTCTTTCGGATTTTATGCTGTACGTGTATTTGGAGCCATCTTGCATTAGAACTGGCCTTGATACTCAGGAAATCTCTGAGGCTCAGTGGCCCTTGGTCCCTGAGTCTCGCAGGCACTGGAGGCCTGGGAGGCGGCTCCTGCTGGCACCATGGGTGCTCCCTGGGGTGTGGTTCACCACGTGGCGAGCCTGTCACACACATGTGTATTGCTGGTCATTTTAAATAAGATTGTTTTGTTGTGGTTGAAATTTCATGACGCTGACCTAGGAGAAACAGTCCATTTTGTAAAAAGGTGGGTTGAAGCTTGCTTATCCTACCTTTTTAAGACTTGTGTCACTTGTTAGGGATGTTTTTAAGTCAAATGGAAGTCAGGTTAATGACTCTGATAACATGATAATAATGTAGCAATTGTCTTGGAGTTCTACATCTTATTTTTATTAAACTTGCAAACTATATGGATGCATGTTTGCTAGGTCCTGGGCTAGGTGCTAAGGATACAGGGCAAAAAATTTCAGACAAACAGAAAGTGGAACAGGTAGGCAGTTGGGGACAAGTTCATTGTAACTAGGGCTTATGCAGTGACAAGGCATATCCTGGTTAGTGAGCTTAAAGGAGACAAGGGCCAGATCGCAGAAAGCTCTGTATGTGCCTTTGAAAATTTTAAGTCTAAACATAATGGGTAAGATAGGTTTGCATTTACATTTTAGAAAAATTACTCTGGCAGAAAGTATGAAGGACAAACATTTGAGGGGTTGCCCAGTACTGGAGCTAATCCTGAGAAATGCAAATGCCCGGACTAAGGCAGGGAGGGGCAGGGGCATGAGTGGAAGGGATTCTAGAAGAGAGGAGATGAGGAAGGTGGCTGGGACCACTCACAAGTCCCTAGGCTGGACCCTGAGTGGACGGTGCTGCAGTCCTCCTGAATGAGTTTAAAGTGATATCGTGTTAAGAACTTTTATAACATTATCACGTGTGTTTTAAAATCATGTCTGTTTATTAATATCACTGGGCATTTCTCATACACTGAAGCACTCTGTTGTTTATGACTTTTTTTTTGATGTGTTTTGTTTTGGTGATGAATGTAACTCAAGTATTGACCTTTTATAAAAATCAACAGGAGCTTCTTCAGGAGGAGACACGCCAAAAGCTTAACCTGAGCAGCCGGATTCGACAACTAGAAGAGGAGAAGAACAGCCTCCAGGAGCAGCAGGAGGAGGAGGAGGAGGCCCGGAAGAACCTGGAGAAACAAGTGCTGGCCCTGCAGTCACAGGTGCGTGTGTCCTCTGAGCTGTGCTGGCCTAGATGTGTGTATTCAGCAGTGAATGTCCCTGCTCTGCTGGACTGCTTCAGTTCCATTTGGGACAGTTAATTAGGTTGTACTAAATAAAACCCATAATTTATTTGGTTACTTGGTAATTTTATTTTTTAAGTGTTTTTTTTTTTCTTTGACCTGCTTAATGCTGATCCTATGCTAGTCTTAATGTGGGAAGCATTTAAAATAAAGACGTAGGACTGTGTCAACTATGTAAGATTTTAATCCAATCATTTTATAGGTTTTTTGCTAAGAAATTTACAGTCTCTAAGATTAATTTGCTCAAAATCATATAGTATTGATTTACATTATTTCTTCTCACAAAATATTGAAAACACGTTTTTCTTTTTGCCTCAAATGCGAAAACCAGTTGAGTTCTTTAACACTGGTCTTTTTTCTCTTTACATAAATCCTAGTTGACTGATACCAAGAAGAAAGTAGATGATGACTTGGGAACAATTGAAAGTTTGGAAGAAGCCAAAAAGAAGCTCCTTAAAGACGTGGAGGCGTTGAGCCAGCGCCTAGAGGAAAAGGCTCTGGCTTATGACAAGCTGGAGAAGACCAAGAACCGCCTTCAGCAGGAGCTCGACGACCTGATGGTGGACCTGGACCATCAGCGCCAGATTGTCTCCAACTTGGAGAAGAAGCAGAAAAAGTTTGATCAGGTGGGTTGCCTCCCAGACTCCAGGACCAGTGCCACACATTGTTTCCTCAGGCTAAGCTCTCGCTTTTATTGTAGTTTAAAATAATGTTGTCATATTTCAAAGCAATACACATTTGTAACAAAACGGGAAAGCAGAAAAGCAAAAGGAAGGAAACAACACCCATACTCCTGGGGTAGCGCTTAGCACTGAGTCACACACGTGATGAATGAGAAGAGTTCGTGTTGCTTCTAAAATCGTTTGTAATCTTTCCCATTGCCATTCCCGTGTAGCTGTTAGCAGAAGAAAAGAACATCTCTGCTCGCTATGCAGAAGAGCGGGACCGAGCCGAAGCAGAGGCCAGAGAGAAAGAAACCAAAGCCTTGTCCCTGGCCCGGGCCCTCGAGGAGGCCTTGGAGGCCAAGGAGGAGTTTGAGAGGCAGAACAAGCAGCTGCGGGCAGACATGGAAGACCTGATGAGCTCCAAGGATGACGTGGGGAAGAACGTGAGTGTCCCTGGGGGCCGGTCCCTTCAGAAGGGGAGCGGGCAGGTCCTTAGGAGTGCCTGAAGGACCTGGGAATGCCTACCCCAGAGCGAAGTAGTCCAGGGATTCAAGCCTGCTGGGATAAACTCAGGTTTTCTGCAGTCTGTTCTCGGTGAGGAGCTCTTATAGCAGCACCTACAGGTGGAGAAGCTTTGTTTATTCTTGTCGCTTTCCCAGGCCCTCCCTGCCCTAACCTGCATTCTGCCAGGGGACCTTTAAACAAAGGATTTCACTGTTCCTGGGTCACAGGTAGGCACAGGTCCCCTCAGATCGAGGGTAGCAGGATTTCTCTCTACAGAGTGGGCACCTGGAGAGAGCTGAGAACTGCAGCTCTCTCTGACCTGGGACTTCCCAATGAGACCCCATTGTTTTCTCTGAAGACTTCAAATGCTTTAGGAACTTATTCACAGTTTGGAAATTCTGTGATACTATTAATCCTTCCACTGCGTACATCGTCTACAAGAGCTGCAATAGTTTTTATTTACCCTACATCCCTCCCTTAGTATATGATGTGTCGAGGACAGAGAAGTGAGCCCAGGCCTAGGAGTCAAAAACAAGTTCAGGGATTGGCTTTTCCACCAGCTTCCATTCTAACCAGGAGAACCCACTTAACCTCTCTAAGCCTAAGTTTCCTCGTCTGTCAAATGGACATTATACTTGCCCAGTTCCATGAAGCTACTGCAAATGTGCTTTGAAAAGTATTGTCCTCTATAAAGTCTCGTTTTCATGGGCTATGGGCTGTCTGGCCACGTCATATGGGAGGGAAGATGGCCTACCTTCTTCCTACTGCGTCTCTCCTACAACCTCGTGCCAGGGGACCAGCCCCGTGGACAAGAAGCCACCTAGAGTAGAAATGGCTGTGATTCCATAGTAAAATGTAAAGAGAGAGAACACCACAGTTGATTCCGTTTTCTTGTTCCATTTTAGTTTTCTCTAGAAAAATTGAGTCACACATTTATTCCACAAACATTTCTTCTGTGTCTATGAAGTGCCAGACACTGCTAAGAGACACGGGCCCTCCTCATGTCATAAGTCTTTCTCCTACCTGCCTCTGTGAGAACTGACATGGCCATGAACCCCAAAGGAATACATAATAGCACCTACACGTGCCTGTCTGAAGGGTTGTCGCGGGGATCAAAGGGGTGAGGCGGAAGCACTCAGCGCAGCCCTTGGCACAGAGAACTAGGTCAATGTTTGTGGTGGGGATCTTTGTCCAGAGAAAGGTCAGACTTTTTAACTGTACCCTGCTTTGCAGGCCTAACACACCTTAATATATGAATGTTTCCACATGTGCATTTTCAGTACAAATGATCTTTTCCACGGCAAGAAGGGATGTACTGTATGCGGTACCTGTTACACAGACAGCAAGGAAATAGTCAGCAGACAAGTTCCTCTGACACTGTGCTCTTTTCATTGTTCTTTAAAGCCCTCTCAGGGTCAAAGTGATCAGAGACTAATTTATTGGTTACAGAGCACATGTAAACAAAGAAGTCAGTACTGTCATTTAAATAAAATACTCTGAAATGATGAGTAGCAGCAGCTATCGAGGAAAAGGGAAGGATGTGAGTGCTGTGTCAGGAAGTTGGCCCAGGGGTGCCCAGAGCAGCCGACGTGCCGTGTGGGGCCTATAACACAGGAAGACTGCTATCCTCTGCCAAGGGGCAACTCTCTCTTGATGCTTCCCGTGGTGTAGGTTCATGAACTTGAAAAATCCAAGCGGGCCCTAGAGCAGCAGGTGGAAGAAATGAGGACCCAGCTGGAAGAGCTGGAAGATGAACTCCAGGCAACAGAAGATGCCAAGCTTCGCCTGGAGGTCAACATGCAGGCCATGAAGGCCCAGTTCGAGAGAGACCTGCAAACCAGAGATGAGCAGAATGAAGAAAAGAAGCGGCTGCTGATTAAACAGGTAGGTCGGAAGGTGTGGCCTTCAGAGCAAGAGCTTGTTCATTCTCAGAGCCCCGTTTGGGGTCAATATCCTGTTCATTCACGTTAGAACACATTAGCTGGAGTACAATTGATGTATTTGGTTACTTGATAATTTTATTGTTTTATAATTTAATGTCATTGATTTTGATTTCCTGTTTCTCAGATAATATCATTGCAAAGCCCTCAGTGGGATCTCAAGGGAATATGTAGTTAGATTCAAGTTCTGTGAGTCTTAAAAGTAAGGGTGAAGGAAAGAATCAAAACGCACCTGACAGGGTGATTCGGTATTTCTGAAGTTCAGATCACATGTCCTTGTTAAACCACTCTTCAAAGGAGAAAAAACCAGATATTTACATTTTTTTTATTTTAAAAAGTTGCTGGGCACTTAGGATTTGTATTCTTTTCTGAATGTATGTTGAACTTCTAAAGGTTTACTTTAAAATTTATTAGTGGATATTTTGACACACCCTTGGAGTTCATGGTGTCAAGTCTTAAATCTGGGATATGTTTAATATTTATTGTATTAGTCATTTATTGCTAGCTAACAAATTAGCTCAAACTTAATGGCTTAAAACACTTATTAACTCACAGCTTCTGTGGGTCAGGAATCCTGAACTGACTCCGCTGGGGGGATGCATGGCCCAAAGGCCTGCTGGGGCTGGGGGATCCTCGTTCAGCTGGCTCCCCACGAGGTGCTGGCCCGAGACCTCGGCACCTCGCCACGTGGGTCTCTCCACAGGCTGCTGGAGTGTCCCTGGAGGGAACTGCCCCAAGAAATTGTCCCATGTCTTCAATTTTGTTGCATCACTAGAATTTGAGCTTGAGATCAGGGACGCTGCCTTCTTAGGTACCCTTGGAATAGTGGGAAATGATGTGAACTGGGTGTTGTTTTTAAAGATCTATCCAAACAAAATTCAGCTACTGTGCTGTTGTTAATAGTAACTGCTGGGTAGCAGAGAGCACCTGTGCAGAGTAACCAGAGCCCTTGTATGATGACAGGCTGCCTGTTCTGTGTGAGAGGATACTGTGCCTGACCAGGCATAACCCCATATCATCTGTTAGGTGCGGGAGCTCGAGGCAGAGCTGGAGGATGAGCGGAAACAGCGGGCACTTGCTGTTGCTGCAAAGAAGAAAATGGAAATAGACCTGAAGGACCTTGAAGCTCAAATCGAGGCTGCAAACAAAGCGAGGGATGAAGTAATCAAGCAGCTTCGCAAACTTCAGGTATGTGCAGCCAACCTTCAGTCTTTGATGGTGTCACCTGGCCCTGCTGAGCTCAAACACGACAGGACCTGTGACACTGGGGAGGAAAGCTCTGTGCAGCACCCAGCCTGCCATCCTGCCAGGGAGCACAGTGGAGCTGTCACCTCTGGCTGTGGGTTGGGGCAGCAGGCCATAAAGATGGCACATTGTGTACCTCCAGTGTCTACAGGATGTGCTTGGCCCCACTTAGCGAGTCTTGGACAGGTGGGGCACCGCCCATAGGAACATGCTTGTCGGGCTCTGAACAGCTGCTGGTGATGCTGAATTAACACGGCCACTGAGCCGGCCGAGTGGCTCAGTTGGTTAAGAGCTCGCTCAAGAGCTTGAGCTCTGAGCAACAGCAGTTCGAGTCCAGCCCGAGCTGAGCAGCCGTTGAGCTGTCAACAGGTAGCAGGATGGCTCAGCTAAAAAAACAAACAAACAAACACGGCCACTGAGCCACCAGAGGAAGGTGATGTTGCCTTCCTCCTTTATGCCATGAGCTTTAGTAACCTTTTCAATCTTATGTAATCATCTCTTTGGCTACTCAAATGACGTGCCGGTCTTCACTATCACAATGACAGAAAGTGATTTCTATAATGCAGTATTGGCAGGATGTAATGTGTCCTTCTCATATAATAGGCACAGCTTCTCTGGGGGGAGGTTTGTCAGTTATGACAAAAGCTGTAGAAAACTTCCATCCTTTAGACCTTGGTAATTCCACATCTTGAGAATTTATTCTAACAAAATATAAAGGTGAGAAGAAATATTTATATACAAAGATCATAGCTGAAATGTTATTTCTGATAGCAAAAATGGAAACCACCTAAACGTAAGTGGACTGCCAGCCATTTAAATGATGGGGATATGTATGCAATGACAACAGGGCTTAAATGAGTAAAGGAAGGTACAGTGTAGGGCAATTTATTTTTGCATATAGACATGTAGGTATACATACTTAGAAAAAAGGTTTAGAAGGAAAAGTCATCTCAGGATAATAGGTTTATAAGTAACTTATTTGCTTCCTTGTACTTTTCTAAAATGCTAAATACAAAGGTTTTTATTTTTACTAGCTAATCACAAAGGTTATTATTAAGCTCCTCACAAAAAATATAAAAACATTGATTTTATATAATAGCTTTATTGAGATATAATTCACATACCATACAATTTACCTATTTAAAGTGTTTTCAGTGTTGTTGTTTTTTTAGTAAATTCAGAGGGGTGTACAACCATCATCACTATCTAAATTTGGACATTTTGGTTCCCTCTAAAAGAAACCCTGTCCCCATTAGCTGTCACTGCACTATCTCTGCCACATCCAGAACTAATCAACCACTGATCTACTTTCTGTCTGTCTAGATTGGCCTGTTTGATATAAATGGAATCATACAATCAATACTTAGGATAATGTTTTCAAGGTTTCTCCACATTATAGCATAAATATTTCATTCCTTTTTATTACCAAATAATATTTATTCCATTATATGGATATTGTACCACATTTTATTAATCCATTCATCAGTTGATGGACATTTGGATTACTTCAGCTTTTTGGCTACTACGTATGAATAATGCTGCTATGAGCATTCACATATTTGTGTGTACATGTGCTTTCAGTTTTCTTGGGTATATACCTAGGAGTGGAATTGCTAGGTTATATGGTAACTATTTAATTTTGACAACTGCCTAACCTTTTCAGCAACTGTACCATTTTACATTCCTACCAGCTGTGTATGAGGCTCCAGTTTCTCTACATCTTCACCAACACTTGCTATTGTCCAGCTTTTATAGTCATCCCAGTGGGTATGAAGTGGTACCTCATTGTGGTTTCAATTTGCATTTCCCTAATGACTAATGATTTTGAGCATCTTTTCGTGAGCTTATTGGCCATTATCTTGTTTTGAAAACGTCTTTCAAGTTTCCATTCATCTTTTTGAGTTGTCTTTAATAATTAAGTTGTAACACATCTGTATATATTCTGAATGTTTCTTATAAGATATATGATTTCCAAATATTTTCTTCCATTCTCTGGACTGCCTATTCACTCACTCGATGGTATTGTTTACAGCACAAAAATTTTTAATTTTGATGGAATCCAGTTGATTTTTTCTTGTTTCTTGTGCTTTTTAAATTATATATGAAACTACTGCCTAATCCAAGGTCATGAAGATTTTTTGCTATATTTTCTACTAAGAGTTATAATTATATTTCAGCTCTTTCTTTAAATCCATTTTGAGTTAATTTTTGTTACATGGTTTGATGTATAAACCTAACTTCCTTCTTTTGGATATGGATATCCAGTTGGCCCAGAGCCATCTGCTAAAAAGACTGTTCCTTCCCACATTGAGTTAATTCTATTCCGCTGATTTATATGTCTGTCCTTATGCAACTACCACAGTCTTGATTATCGTAGCTTTGTAAATTTTGAAATTAGGAAGTGTGACTTCTCCAACTTTGTCATTCTTTTTCAAGATTGTTTAGCTATCCAGGTTCCTTGCAATTACATATGAATTTTAGGATCACCTTGCTAATTTCTGGGGGAAAAGGGGGGACTGTTTAGATTTTGATATTGTGTTGATTCTATAGATCAATTTGGAGAGTATTGTCATCTTAACTATTAAGTCTTGCAGTCCATGAACATGGCCATCTTTCCATTTATTTAGCTATTTAATTTTTTTCAGTGATGTTTTATAGTTTTTTATGTACAAGTCTTATGCTTTAGCTAAATGTATTATTTTATTCTTTTTAATGCTATTTTAAGTATAAATGCTGTCTTAATTTTTGGAATGTTTATACTTAATATGTAGAAATACAATTGATTTTTGTATATTGATCTTGTATCTTGCAACCTTGATGAATTCGTTTATTAGTTCTAATAGGTTTTTAATGGATTCCTTAAGATTTTCTATATACAAGATCATATCATCTGCAAATCGAGTTAGTTTTATTTCTTCCTTTCCAAGCTAGATGTCTTTTATTTCTTTGTCTTGGCCTAGTTGTTTTTACTAGAATCTCCATTGCAGTGTTAAACAGAAGTGGCAATGTCAGACATCCCTCTGTCACTGCTAATCTTAGGGGAAAAGCATTCAGCCTTTGAACATTAAGTATATAATAGCTGTCAATTTTTCATTGATGCCTGTTCTCAGAGTTGAGGAAGTTCCCTTCTATTTGGTTTATTGAGTGTTTTTATAATTAAAGGGTATTGGATTTTGTCAAATGCTTCTTCTGATTTTTGAGATGATCATATCGTTATATTAATTCCTTCTTTGTTGTCAAACCAACCTTGCATTCCTCAAATAAATCCCACTTGGATGGTAAGATATAATGGCATATGCTTATACATGGTGTATATTTTTTTTATATGTTGATGGATTCAGTGTGCTATTTTTTGAGGATTTTTGTATATATGGGGTATTGGTCTGAATGTTTTCTTGTGATATCTTTGTCAGTTCCATATACTTTTATATTTATAATAACTGTAGATTACTTTAATAATCTGGAAAAAATATGTTTAAAAACTATGAATGAGAACTACCCCAAAACCTTCTTCCTATTTATCCTTAGGCCCAGATGAAGGATTACCAGCGTGAATTAGAAGAAGCTCGTGCATCCCGGGATGAGATTTTTGCTCAATCCAAAGAGAGCGAAAAGAAATTAAAGAGTCTGGAAGCAGAAATCCTTCAATTACAGGAGGTTTGTTTACTTATTCATCCATTTGTTCAACAAATATTTGTCCTGGCAATTTCTCCAAGATCCCATATATATTATATATATATATATATATATATATATATATATATATATATATATATAAAATATATATGAGTTTATATATATATAATATATATATATATATGAGTTTATATATATATATAAATGTTTTTGTAGCCTAGTGTAATTTCACTACCGATTTTTAATGTTAGTGAACCATCTTATTGCTTCAGTTTGACAAAGTGGTCACAGTTTGACTGCTCATATATATTCATCAACCTGGCTGAAGGCAGAGGAGCTGATTAGTAATTTTTAAGCCACTTTCCAGGCTTGTTCCATGTTTAAGAAAACGGAATGATATTTATTTAGTGTTGGTAAGCATCAGGATCATTTAACTCTGAACTCTGACCTAAGTGACATAAGAGTGAAGCACTATTTGTGTGATACTTAAAAGGGGAAAACTGTGTTTCATTGAATTCCTAAGTGAGTCATTTGTAATCCAATAATTCTTTCATTTATCTCTTTTGTGAGTTCTCATGGAGAAGGATTGATGAAGGATTACATATAGTATGGGATTGATTATATCAGTGTTAGGCACACTTGAATACATATATTTCTGTTTATTTTTAAAAGCTTTATTGAGGTATAATTGATATATAAAGAATTGCACATATTTAATGTGTACATAAATTCCTATATAAGTAAAGGATGATCAAATTTATTGAAACCTAGAAAGAGCAACTTAAGTTGAAATGTTACCAGTTAGTATGAAAAAACTCCCAATACAAACACCAAGAAATGCTGGATAAAAATGTTACCAAAGAACTATAAATGCGGACTTGAGCCTGTAAGAAAGGGAACTCCCTACTGTCAGGAATGAAGAAGGAACTGACAACCAGATGAGTAAACACTGAGCAGAGCCTGAGATTACCCTGAGAGCCAGCTTTTGGTTTTGATCCTTCTTTGTTTTCTGTTCCATTCATTTTTGCTCTTAGCTCTATTTCCTTTGGATGTTTTTTTTCTTTTTCTGACTTCTTGAGTTGGACAGTCATTAATTTTCAAGCTATCCTCTTGTCTAATACATTCATAGTATACTCTAAATTCCCCTCAGTCTACTGTTTTCACTATATCATATTTGTTGTCATTTACATTCTAAATTTTTCTCATTTCTATGATGATTTCTTCTTTATCCCATGAATAATTTAAAAGTGTGATATAAATTTCCAAATGTGTGACATTTATTTTTTTCTTGGTTAATTTCTATTGGGTTGTCGGAAGTCATGACGCATTTTTGCAACGAAAAACAGAGAAAAATATGTCATGATTTTTCCAACAACCCAATAGTTTTATTGCGTTGTGGTTAGAGAATATTGGGAGTCGGACAGCTCTAGGGACTAGAATATTGTCAGCTTTTATAAATATTCCATGTGTGCTTAAAAAGAACATGTTCGTCAATGAAGTAGAATGTTCCAGATCTATGGAGTTGATCAGTGAGTCTCCAGTGACGAGGCTCTAGGAGCCTGCTTCCTGGAGAGCTCCTGGGGCATTACCTAAGTATCCAAGCACCCTGCAGCCCCACACTCCCGTTTTTTCTTCAGAAACCTGAAAAGTGTTTATTTTAGACCTTCAGACAAGGGATCATTGCATTAGGGAGAAGAGACTGATCTGGAAAGCTGGCCCTGCCCCTCCCTGTATTTCTCTATTTCCCTTACCTCAGACACCTTTGTCCTTTGTTCATCTGGCTTATGAGCCCTAAGGTCCTCTCCTTTCTCCCATGGGCCCCGCAGCCTGTCTGCAGCACACCCAGCCAGTGGACAGCAAGGAGCCCTTGCTGGGCCCAGGAGAAAGAATACCAGAGGCCAGATGGTAGAGCTGATGCTTACAGTGTTTTGTTAGTCAGAGGCCCAGAGTATTCTGCCTGCTGCCGTCACATCCTGGACTTGGGCCCTGGGTTCTGTTTGCTAGAACCCAGGCCTTCGGAGGGCCTGCGTCCTGTACACTAATATAAGAGGCAGGTGCCCGCGCAGAGCACACACACGAACTCCTTTCATGCAGCCCCGCTCCTCAAGCATCTGAAGTTGTACTCTTGCCAAATATGGCATCTTTTGGAAGGGACTGCTGGTGGGAAGAGGCCCTGGATGGGGAGGGAGTCAGAACCCTGAGTTTCTGCTATTCACAGACCTT
The DNA here is from genome assembly GCF_001890085.2 of Hipposideros armiger. Lineage (NCBI taxonomy): Eukaryota > Metazoa > Chordata > Mammalia > Chiroptera > Hipposideridae > Hipposideros > Hipposideros armiger. The sequence goes on from NW_017731807.1 coordinate 937,920, forward strand.
GAGACTTTGGGCAAGTCAACCTCATCCATGTGGGCCTCAGTTTCCTCATCCATAAAATAAGGGAGATGGTGCCTCTCTCCAATTCTGAGACTATGATCTAAGTCTTGACCCAGCTGGGGTGAGAAATTCACCCTGACTCCTGCCTGTGGAAAAGCAGCCTTCAGGCAGCTCTTCCTCCAGAGGGCTGGCAGGCACAGGGCTGTCCCCTTGCCCTGCTCAGTTCTCTGAGAGCCCCCTGCAGAGTCTCAGTAGCCTGACTGGCCAGGGCTCCCATCTCCTTCAGAAAGAGGCCCTGCTTATCACAGAGGCCCAGCTCTCTGAGCCCGAGGTCACGCTCCACCCACCTTGTCTCCGTGGGAGCTGTGATCCTCATTGTCCCGCACAATTACCTTATTTTTTGGTGCCTTGATACAACTCACTGGTTTATCTAGCTAATGTAATTGACCTCCAAACTGTACTACTTGTATATGTGATGGATACTTCAAGACTATGAACTGGTATATAATTTGGGGTTTGCATGAAGTTTGTGCTGTTTATGACTAAGAAACACCAGCTTTCTAAGGAGGGCAGGAATAGAGCTGCTGCTTAAATTAGAAGGAATAGCCAAGCCCTTACATAAACTAGGACTTCCCTCTGTGGACATTTTTGTATAAGGATGTTAATGTGGCACATCAACCGGCTGACCTGCATCCAAACAGATTCTCATCAGCAAACCTGCCAGCTTCATTTCTCAGATCTAATTGCCATTTGAGGCACTCATGGAGTGCCTGCAGCAAGGTGGCTGCAGCCTACAGGCATTGTCAGATTTCACATTTGAGGAAACCGTTAACAGCCTGGGCTTAAATCACATTCTAAACTTTTTAGGAACTTGCCTCATCTGAGCGAGCCCGCCGACACGCCGAGCAGGAGAGAGATGAGCTGGCTGATGAGATCGCCAACAGCGCCTCTGGCAAGTGAGTCTCCTGGCAGCTGGTGGGAAGGGGCGGCATCCAGAAATCACCGGTCCTCTTGAGCACCTGTCGTTCATTCCCCTGGGACTTGCCTGCTGCACTGAGAAGGCCTTGGGCGTTTGGCATATAAGAGTTAGTAATTGGTTTGCTCATCAGTTCAAAGTCAGGAAAGACGAGCACAAGAGGCTGAGCAGCAGGACCCAGGCAGGTCACACCTCCCTGTGACAGTCATGCCCACAGTACGTGTGAAGGCAGTACATTCAGAACTAGCCTGGTTTCCATAGACTGCACAGCCTTGCAGTGCAAGTCTTCACTGTCAAGTTCATTAGGTTTGGCAAGTAGATTCTTTAGACTTACCTTTCTCTGAATGTATTTTTCATTCAAAATCATCCTTTTTTCCAATGAAGAAGTTGCTTTCTCCATTTAATTACTGTATTGAGGGTTCATCACGGTCATTTTCTAGCATGACATGATGAGGAGTTGGCACTTTATCTCATGCAGTGGAAAACCAGTAGAGTTAGAGCTAGGGAATACCAGGGTTTTTTTGTACTTTTGAATGCTGATGTTGCCTTTGAGAACAGATGGCAGCAGGGAGGTGAGCTGGAAGACTCCCGTGGTGGTCCAGCCACGAGATGACGGGGCCTGGATGAAGGTGGCAGGCATGGGGAGTGGGTGGTGGTTGGAAGTGTGGCCAATAGGACCTGATAGACTAAGCAACGGGTAAGGGGGACAGAAATCAAGAATGGTGCTCAGTTTCAGCAGTGGGGTGGGTGGAGGAGCGCTCCCTGGGTTTCCCGAGTTGTGTAGAGCCCATACTGAGCAGTCACCTCCCCCGTGCTCCACCAGGTCTGCGCTGCTGGATGAGAAGCGGCGCCTGGAGGCCCGAATTGCACAGCTGGAGGAGGAGCTGGAAGAGGAGCAGAGCAACATGGAACTGCTCAACGACCGCTTCCGCAAGACCACACTGCAGGTGGCCCAGGCGGCAACCATGACTCGGGGAGGGTTGCGCTGCCCCTCTGCACAAGGGACTAAGCCGTTTCTCCTCTCCAGGTGGACACACTGAATGCAGAGCTGGCGGCTGAGCGCAGCGCTGCCCAAAAGAGTGACAATGCGCGCCAGCAGCTGGAGCGGCAGAACAAGGAGCTGAAGGCCAAGCTGCAGGAGCTAGAGGGTGCTGTCAAATCCAAGTTCAAGGCCACCATCTCAGCCCTGGAAGCCAAGATTGGGCAGCTGGAGGAGCAGCTTGAGCAGGAAGCCAAGTAAGAGGTTTTGCTGTAGTAAACCAAAACTTACAGCGTCTCTGCTGCAGACCAGGCCCAGGCTCAGCCTGTGAGCCAGAGACAGGAGACAAAACAGGCACTTGCCCTAGGGGAATTCCATGGCAGGGGAAAAGATGACAAGGACACAGGTCACTAGAGTGGGAGATGGGGGACTTGAGCCCTCAGGGAAGGCTGGGCTCGCCTGTCAGCTCTTCTAGGATTCAGCTGATCATACCGTCCCCACAATTTTCTAGGTGCCACAGTTTACATCTCTACCCAAAACTGATTTCTCAAGTTGGTGGCATCACATGATGCCAATTTGTTGGCAGAGAAGAAATGCAGTGACAAAAATAAAAGCTTTTCTTCTCCCATAGGAAGTGACTGCTTAACAGTTTCCATTGTTTTAGTAAACCATTCTGAAATTTGACGAATTGCCCAATACAGCTTTTGGCAGGCATTTACAAAGTTATTAGACCTTCAAATTCACCCTCTCAGTGGGGCGTTGGGGGCCCAGAAATGCAGGGCCTGTGCTCAAAAGCCCAGCATCCGTACTTCCCACTCCACTCCTTCAACTTCACTGCTCTCAGATTAAACAATTAAGGGTTTGTTTGTTGTTAGCTGTAATTAACATGACTCGCCCTTTCAGCTAACTCCATCACTATCCATTTTTGCATAACATTTATCAAGGAACAAAAGAACTTTTTTCTGTTTTTAATGGAGTTCACGAAATAAGTTATCTCTCCTACAAAAGGAACAATGTAGGCCTGTCTGGAAATGGTGATTTGTTTGACTTCTAACTAAAGAGTGAGTGCAGGAGTTTTGTTTTATTTTCAGTGTTAACTGCTATAGCCCCTAGCATCATAGTAGGTGGTCAGGTGATTAAAAGGATCACTCAATAAACTGGGTCTTTGTTTTGTTTTCCAGGCTGAGAAGTTAGGTGATAAAGAGTAACCGACTAAGGTTTTGTCTTCAAAAAGTCTGCAGTCAATATAAGTGAAAGGTAGCTTGTATATAACATTTGATCTTTAGAAGATTACTAAATTAACTGATTAATAGCTACACATGAAGGAATAACAACACTTTTTCTACCTATCACTATTAGAATACATTAAAGGCCATCCATATTGTGACCAGAGGGACAAGTTTCTGGGTCATATTAATCATGGTATTCGGTCAGAGAGGTCCTGGAAAGCACTCCAACATGTGTCATCTTCCAGAGGAAAAGGATTTTAAAAGTGTTTTCGCCATTTCAACTGCCGTTTCAAGCATTGCAAAGACTAACGGGTCAACCCTTTTCACAGGGAACGAGCGGCAGCCAACAAGCTGGTCCGCCGCACCGAGAAGAAGCTGAAAGAAATCTTCATGCAGGTTGAAGATGAGCGTCGACATGCGGATCAGTATAAAGAGCAGGTGAGGGAAGGAGGCGGACGGATGAAATGTCTTCCACCTCAGAAATGCTTCAGCAAGGAGATGCACGCAAAATGAGCCAAGCGGTACCGTTTGACTAGCTAAATTAAGACAGTGCTATTTGAAAGTCTTAATTCTGATGTTTTACAAACGTGCTGTGCTGGTTCCTGCCAGGCACTCCTGGGTGCTGGGGATACGGAGGTGATTCAGACATGGCCCCCACCTCTCGGGGCTCTCCCAGCCCCGCAGAGAAAAGAGGAGGGGCGGGTGAGAGCTCACTGGGAGGGTTTGAAGTGCGAGGCCTGAACTGAATCTTAAAGTTACCATGTTTCCTCCGCTAGAATGTACGCTTCACGAGTGCAGAGATTTCTGCCACCGTGTCAGTGAGCCTCGCTCCCCGTCCTCTCTTGAATGCCTAGGATAGTTCCTGGGCACAGTTGGCAGTCACTGTATATTGGCGGGACAGAGGGGTGCCTGCAGGATGTTGAACAGAAAGCGAAAACAAATACACTGCCTGCGGCCCTGAATGCTCTTCTCGTCTGCATCCAGGCATCCTTTTTAGGCTTCAGGGGAATGTTCTAATAGCACTGTGGCCAGGGCTGCCGAGGACACTTTGGGTAGCTGTGCTCTCCCTCCACTGCCCACCCCCCGACCCCCCACTATGATGAGACTCGCCGCTGCAGGCACTGGGAGGACAGGTGTACGGAGCTGAGGATTCTGGTGCCTTCGGCCCAGACCCCGCCCTTTTCTTTCCCTGCTCCAATCAGGCACCCCGGCCTTCCCTTCCCACCCCCACCCTCAGGGCCTAACAGCACTGAGGGCAGTTCTGAGAGGGCATGAGCTGGACCTGCAGGACACTGGCCAGTCCCAGTATGGCCCAGGAGTGAATGGTCATGTCAGGTCTTCCAGAGCGGCTTTGGACTTGAATCAGAATATAACACCTGAAATGCCCATATTAAAAGGAGGTGTAATAATGAATATACCACCTCCTGGGGCTGGAGACTGTCCACATTGCTAGCTCTTCTGTATTTTGCAGGAATAGCAATTCCCTTTCACAATCCCATAGGTCAACTCATGTGAGGATACTAAACTGTCATTTTCTGCAAAAAAAACTCATGGATGAAAACAGGATTTTAAGTTTTTAAAAATTTCCTTTAGCATAGTTTGCTCTGTAGACACTTCCTTTGCTGAGAAGGGCAGGCCAATCTAAAGGCCTTAGATCAGCCCCAGTCTTGCGTGTGTGTTTAAGTGCACACACGTGTACTTGTGCACGCGTGCATGCTCACATGGCTGACAGGGCAGAGAGCTGTGCTAATACACTCAGGATGCGGCGATACTGCACTTGGATTCATCAATTTGATATGACTTGGTTCATGTGACTTCCCTAAGATGGAGAAGGCCAATGCCAGGATGAAGCAGCTTAAACGGCAGCTGGAGGAAGCAGAAGAAGAAGCTACACGTGCCAATGCCTCTCGGCGTAAGCTCCAGCGGGAACTGGATGATGCCACTGAGGCCAACGAGGGCCTGAGCCGTGAGGTCAGCACTCTGAAGAACCGGCTGAGGTGAGCAACCTTGGGGACTTCCTTGAGAGGCGCTGGGTCTCATGGAGTCCGTGCCCAAAGCCTGCAAAAACAGCCCAATTTGTAGGCTTAGGTTTACTCAGTGGTTTACTCAGATTTGTGTAATTTCTCATCTTGCTCTTAAATCACTTCCTGTGGACCCATTCAGGATTTCTGACCTTTAATAGTCCTTGAGGAGAACAAAAGAGGAACAGGCCCATTCAGGGTTTTTGCCATTTACTGGTGGACCATCGGAATACACAAGGCCTGAGAGCCAGGTCAAGTGTCTTTCCATGTTCAGACGTCCACAGTGAGGAAAGGAGGGTTAAAAAGCAGGGTAGGAGCTCCTCGCAGGACCTGGCGCCATCAGCCCTCCTCCCATCCTTGTCGCCACATTAGATGTGGTGCGCACCAGGGAAAGGGCAGACTATGGGAGAGCTGAGGCCAAACTTCTTTCTCCCCAGAGGAGGTTAGTACAGGTGTCGACAATCTGTGGCCTGTGGCCACATTCTGATGTGCCCTGCTTTGTACAGCCAGTGAGCTAAGAATGGTTTTTATGTTTATAAAGGGTTATAAAAAAAATTAAAAATAAGAATGTGCAACAGAGACCTCACTAGCCCACAAAGCCTAAATAAAATATTTACTGTCTGCCCGTTATAGACATGCTGACCCGTGGTAGCAGGTGGAGCTTTGCCTTAGTCCATCTACCTCCTTACTGTTTGCCGCAGACAGCCAGGATGGTACCCCACAGGCGGGGGTGTAGAATAGGTGTCCACTCACCCCAGGTCCTGTGTCCTGAGGCCGGGGTGGAAATTTCAAGATTCAACAGCCTGACAGCCACACGTTTTTGTGTATTTGCCCACATGTCTCCTTTCTGTTCTCTCTAGGCGAGGCGGCCCCATCAGCTTCTCTTCGAGCCGATCTGGCAGGCGCCAGCTGCATATTGAAGGGGCTTCCCTGGAGCTGTCAGACGACGACACCGAAAGTAAGACCAGTGATGTCAATGAGACGCAGCCGCCCCAGTCAGAGTAGAGTCACGGGAAGCCAGTGGAGGCGATACAGTGGGACACGCAGGAACTCACCCGGCGCCAGCCTGCCTTGGGCCTCCTACAGACTTAGGAAGTTGGCAAGCTACAGGATTCCTTACTAAAAGATCAACTGTGTCTTAAGGCTTTCCAGCCTACACATACTGTATCCTGCTTCTTCAGATTTAGGTACAATTGCTCCCCTTTTTATATATATATATACATACACAAAACATGCACATATTAAACAGAACGTCTCATCATTGCATCTATTTTCCATATATTCATCAAGAGACCATTTTATAATAATACATGTTAAGAAGAGAACCCTTTTTCAAACAAACTCCAGACCCTTGTTGCCAGTCGCTGGGTTATTGGGGCAGCCCCGCGGTTGCTCATTCGCTCTGCATGCTCTCTGTCGTACAGACAGGTAACTTAGCTCTGTGTTCATGTGGCCCCCGACTCCTCAGCCACATCAAGTCTCTTAGAACATTGTGGAACTTAAACTGCACTTGTATCTCTCATTTCCTTCGAATAATGATCAACACTATTTCAGTGAGCAAACTGTGAAAGGGGCTTTGGAAAGATTAGGAGGGGTGGGTCGGATTGGGGGACGCAGCATCCATTTGGGGTTACCGTGCCCATCTCCCTCGAGTTGGTGGTGTCCCCGCATCTCTTCATGTGAACTGTCCTTGGCCAGGGCTGGTCTGTGCATAGAAAGGATAGTGGCCATGCTGCAGCTGAGGCCCCAGGGGGCAGCAGTCACATCATGCTGACTTTCGGATGGCGTCCGGCTCCTCACTTCAGGAGCAAGCAGCTGCGGCTCCTAAGCACGAGTTACTGGAAGGCCCTCCCTCGCCAGCCAGGCTTTCATTCTGACCTTGCAAATTCAGCCGCTGCTTTGAGCCCAAAATGGGAAGATTGGTTTTGTGTCCGAGACTTGTTCCAAGTTTGTCGATGAGGTTTACAGGACCTCAAGAACAGATGCCATCTGCCTGAATGCTGACATGCCAGTGGATGTGAATCCTTTTTCATTTCTTCTTTTCCCTTCCCCGTGGACAGTGTTACAGTGAACATTTAGCATTCTGGTTTTGGTTGATAGTTAAGCAAACTGACATTACAGAAAGTGCCTTAGACACTACAGTACTAAGACAATGTTAAATATATTATTTGCCTCGGTAACAATTTAATGTATTAAGTTTTGACTGTGCTTCATATCATGTACCTCTCTAGTCAAAATGGTATTATAAACATTCAGTGACAATGAATCAGTGTTAATTATAAATCCCTGATCCTCTGCAACGTGCTTGAAAACACAAACCTTTTGGGTTAAAAGCTTTAACATCTGTTAGGAAGAATTTGTCGTGTGGGTTTGGAATCTTTGGTTTTACCCCTTTATGAGTTGTACTGGCTGTTGACCACCAGACACCTGACTGCAAATATCTTTTCTTGTATTCCCATATTTCTAGACAATGATTTTTGTAAGACAATAAATTTATTCATTATAGATATTTACGCCTCCTGCTCTATTTACTTGGAGGAAAAAGCACCCGTTAAGAATAAACAGACCTCAATAAACAAGAATAATCATGTGAACATGAAATCTGTCTTCTCACCTTCTGTTCTCGATTTCCCATCTGTGATCTGATTGGAGGTTGGGAGCTACACAGACTTAAAATGCTGACAGCCAGGCCCACTTTTTATGAGGGTGCTGCGCTCCCAGAACTGATTCTCTGGGCAGTCTTGGCTACAATTCTCACTCTCACCAGTGGCCTCTGTAGATGGACGCATTGGGGAGGACAGGGCCGCTGGGGCGCCACACCGATTGTCAGGTAAAGGGAGCAGTTCAGGGCTGCAGAAAAGCCTTTAGGAGGGTTTTGGTCACGAACCAACAAAGCTATTCAATGGATATTAAGAGATCCAAGAAGTTTCAGACTGCATTTTCAGGCAAGGTAGACACTGAAAATGATTTGGGGAGGATTCTGTGGTAAGACCCAAAGGCAGCCTCTCTAGTGAGCCAATTCGGACGGGCTGGAGAGAAAAACGTAGGGGAATGCTGGTTTTTTATTCCATATAAGTCTTAGCTTAAGCTGGTCCTGGTGGTATAAAGTATATGCTCAAGCTTCTTGGCTGTGTTGGGGATGTAAAAAGGGGGCAAAAGTAAGTGCTCCTTTTCTCCTGTGTTACTACTATGGAAGAAAAAAGTGGGTTGCAGTTACCATGTTTCATGTGTGTTTTCACCCTTGCAGTCAGTATCTTAGTCCAGGTTTTTGGAATTCAGAGGCTGGTTTTTCTCCAAAAGTAAGAATACTTCCCACCTGGCTAGTTTAGCTGGTGTTAACATCACTGTTTCCCAGCTACTCAGCCTATCAAGAGAAACACGTAATCTACATGGACTGGTTCCAGTTCCTGATTGCAGAGATGCTAACTAGAAAGAACCTTTCTTTACTAAACAAACCACCACTTTGTAGTCTGAGGAAAAGTAGTTCATAAAGCCTTTGTTGGGCATTTAAAGCGCAAGGAAGACAGTTTATGGGAGCTGGGCTTTGAGTGTGTCCAACTCAAGAGAGGCTGGCCAGCTTCCACCCAGCAAGACTGGTTTCATCATGAGGAATTCAGGCAAGACTTGGGAAAGCCTTATGCTTTGTTGAGATGAAGTTCAAATGAGATGAGACTCAGGAGGATTTAACTCGGAGCTGTCATGTTAACTAAACGCTGGCTGCCTTTGCCACATCATAGGCACCTCTTTTTCTAATGCTTACACTCCAGGGAATTGCTTCAGTAGGGATAACACACCTATTATTCCTAGCCAGGCTGGCTTGAGGGAATACTTCTGAAACCCTGACATCAGAAAGACTAGAGCTCTGTCACATTTCCTTTCTGTCACCAATTTTCCCCATCCCTGGAAACCTTGGCAAAGATGAAGTGTGAGCCGGAAGACCAAATTGTTCTCACAGTCAGTCTGCCCTATGGCTCTAGGTGTGACTGACCCATGACCCCTTCCTGCTGGAAACCAATGTTGCTGGGACACAGATGTGTCTGTGTCAAGACTGGGAAAGAAAAGAGCTCAAAGTTGTCAAACTCTAGGAGGAACCACCACTTCCTTTCCCACCCTCAACCCCCTTTAAAAAAAAAAGCCAAAACAGGCCATAGGTTGGAATCTAGAAAGTGGAGAGGATGGCTCCTTCCCCTAGTTCCAGGCAGGTCTGAGGGAAGCCTGTGGATAAAACCCAAGAGGAGTCCCCATCCACAAAGGCTTCCCAGTCACTCTGGGAGAGACAACATCTGTACCAAATTCTGAGCCTTTGCTAGAATGCTATGTCCTGCGCCAGCTGTCAGGACCAAACAGAGCAGTCCACGTCCTTATGTAGCCTCACGTCATTTGAGAATCTAGCAAATCATGTGAAGTGTCTCACGCTTGTCAGAAATCTAATATGAAACTATCAATAAGGGTATACTGGCATGATGCCAGTTTTCAAAAACAATGTTAGTTGTAATTACAGTACCTAGGTACCATATGCAAAAAGTGGGACGTCCTTCAACCCTTACCAAGACTAGAAATACATGTTTGATTCATTACAGCACTGAGGTCTATTTTTTCAAAGTAGCCCAATAACGGATTCTCTCCCTGCTGACTGGATGTCACGAAACCTCGTTCGAGATGTAAAGTGACATAATCTGACTATTAAATTCAGGGTCTGACAAACATCCAAGCAGAGCACTGCCTCCTTCAAAGTACCGTGGGGCAGAGGTTCTAAGACACCCGTGTTCTCACTTGTATAAACGCATGCATCTCACAATCACCGCCAGTAGGTGGCAGCTGTGATGTGGTTGCCATGGCCTGCCTGCCGGTGAGGGGAATAAATAGAGCCCAGCGTCAGATCACACAGAATGGGTGTCAGCAGCTTAGAAGAAAATTCTGGAACCAACAGAATATGCTTTTCAGAAACGCTGCATCACCAATGCTCACCGTGCCACAGAGGATGACGTTGCTTGGGAAAACAGACAAGGACAACTCAGTCAAAACATGGTTCAGAATGTCAGAATCACAAATGTGAAGTTTTAAGAATCTCACATTTTCCTTCTTGTATATGAATTAATTGTGATGTAATGAAAATCTGGCTAAAGAAATCTAAAAGAGCCCTTTCAATAAATACAACAAGTCTAAATGATGAGCATTTTCATCATTCTAATCAGCACATTTTTCTTAATGGTTCAGAAAATAAAGATGTATCTTCCAATTGCTGGTATTAGAGATTCTGTGAAATACAGTACTCTCCTCACTAGGCTGGTGCTGGGGTGGAGCCTGAGGGAATCTGAATTTTAAAATTCCCCCAAGTGTGACTGAGCTGGTCACCCAGTGGTCAGGGAGCCTTGTGCTACAAATCTCGGAATGTCTCAGCACAGGTCTTCAGGCAAACTTGGGTAATGGAAAAAAAATAAGAAGAAAAAAAAATTTTTTTAAACATGAATTTGGGCAACTTTATAGAAAAAAATTAGAACCCCAAAGTAGTCAATGATTTGTATCTTTTTACTTTCTGATTTTTTTTAATAAAGCTTCAATTAGCATGTTCATCTATTTTGTCCTTTTCCCATCGGTCATTTCCATTCCCATGTCCACACACTTAGGTTTCAGTGGCTCTGTGGTGTCCTATTCAGCTGATTAAGTCATCCTGACTATTCCCCCACTATCAGACACTTATTGCTACTGAGACTGACTTTATTTGTTCTTAATACCACGAATATTAAACCAAAAGTAGAAAGAGAAGAGTTGTGTTGCTTATCACGTTCTTTGATTCAAGGCTTACAAAGAATAGTGGCACCAATAATGTAAAAGTGTACCTATTCCCCTAAATTCTAGGTGACAGTGGGATTTGCTAACTTTTTACCCTAGTTAAAACAAGCACATTTTTTAAACCAAAAAAAAAAGTGTTTCTTAGCTCCAGCTCCATTATCTACTGACAGGAAGCAACAAGGTCTGAGCTAATGCAGACATCACTCATTTGACTGTTTACCCAAGTGTGTGCCAGAAAACCTGTCCAGGCCTGCCAGGCCCAGCACCCGCCGCCCCAGGCCGCCACCTGCAAATCATGATCCAGGCAGGATCTCCGTATTTTAATGGGGCAGCAAATTTGATCCCTGATTACAAACACCCCACAAATAAACAAGTTCAATTTTAGTTCTGTATGCATCATGTTTCCCTTGGTGAAGGCTTCAGAGCTGACAAGAAACCCTAACGTAACTCCCTCCTACGGGTGCAGACATACAGCAGGATACAGCATGACTCCAAATCATAACCCACATGGCACAAACCCACTTGGTCCCCCAACACCAGCCCTATAAGCTTTGTTCTGTTTTCACATCTGCCTCTTCACATGTGCTATCTCATAAAGGAAGTCTGTTAATATTTACTCAAGACTATTGTTTTTCCTTAACATTTAAAAAGGGCTACTGTATCCCTATAGATCGCATTTTTAATAGTCGTAGGACCAGTTTTCAAGTAAGATGCTTTAAGTCATAGGAAGATGATTTACAATACAAAGATGCCTCCTCCCCTGCTCCCATTTTTAGGAAAGAATCAAGTAAATGATCTAAAATTTAAAGGCCAAGCCAGTGTTCTCAATTTGTGTCAACCTTTAGGGCAATCAGAGAAAAACAATCCTTGAAGTACAAGTTGGAATGAGGAAAAAGCTAACCTTAGTATCTTCTAGGGAAACAGCGAAAACAACTGACTGCTTGGACCCATCCCCTTTCTGGCCTTGTCCCCACCGGCAGCCGGCCTGGCTGTTCTCAGTTTTAGCCTGGCAGGATAGATCTGGCTATAGATGCTCTCTGAAGCTGTGGCTCCACCCCAGGACACCTCCCCTTCCCCAGAGGTGCCAGCTTCCATCTTGGCTCTCAGAAGATGTCAATGGCATCCCTGGGACAGCTCCTAAGAGAAGCACAGTCAACACTCGACAAACACAGGACTGAAAGAGAAGGGGCGAATGAGCCATAGTCCTCCTGCTGCAAAAGCTGTGCCGGCCCCACAGCTCATCATTGCCAAGCGTTCAAAATCAGCTCACCTCCTGAGGCACACACGAAGGCCAGCAGGGCCTCAAGTCTGTAAAGGCGGAGAGTACAGCAGAAAAAGCCACCGAGCTCATTTCCAGTCCTGGCTTTTCTATGAACCAGCTGTGTGAGTTCAGGCCGGCCCCTTTCTTTCTGGGTCCCCCTTCCCTTCTGTAACAGGTAAAACCAGCTCATCCTACCTTCAGGTCACCTATACCTAGATCTCACATGCCTCACCTGTGATTCAACATCCCAACTGGCTCGTAACTGAGTCAGTGGCGTACAGTTTCTGAGCACTCTGGGCTCAGAAAGGAAGTGGAGCACTGGCTTCTCATGCAGGAAGATATTTCAGGAGCAAGGGATGGGACTGGGTCATAGTGACATGAAAACATCTGGATACAAGAGGCCTCACCACCTAGAAGATTCGCCCCCTCCATGCAGGGGAGACCACCATGCAGACCCAGCTCAGAGGAGGGATCATTCCTGAAGGTTTCAGTGAGAGCCAGGCTAACCTGGACATTGGGCAGCCCTAGGAAGAAAACCAACTCAGAGGCAGGTGGCTGGTAGGCAGTCTTTAGCTAGATGGGCAAACAGTATGTAAAGTAGCTTTCACGCCAGGTAGCAAACGCTCTACCTGAACAAGTACAAAGAAGCATCTTGAACCAAATAATCCAAACAGAAAGCTGAAAATGAGGCCAAGGGAGCCAACCAACTTCCTCACGAGGCCATATGCCAAAGGCTGCTGCAGCTACAAAAAAAAAAAAAAAAGTGGGGGTCTCCTCCTGAAGGGGCTAGAAATAAGACCAGTAGCATACTTCTGCCCTTTCATGGAACTGGCCCGCTCTCTCCTGAACCCAAAACAATGATGTCCAATGAATGACACGTGGGCCCCTGCCGCCAGGGACTTTTCCCCCTGCCATCATGACTGAAAAACAACTAACAGAACCATCTGAATGAGATGACCCCAGGGGTGTTCAGCTGGAAAGGAACTGAGAAATCACTGGGGAGCCAGGGACAAGGATTCAGGACGCCAGAACTCATCCTTGCTTTAACTGGAGTAGCCCTACTTGTTATGTGTTAGATTTAGGGTTCCTGCATAAACAAAGAGGTCTGATGAATGTTTAAGCCTCTAATCCAGTCTTTCCAGTGATAGTTGGGAAGGAAGCTGGGAGTTGCTGTCCATCAGTAAGAACTTGAAGTTTTCAACTGCTCAGCCAGCACAACTGGGCACAGCAAACACCACTGCAAGCATCTCTCAGTGAGTCAGCTTACGACAAACTCTCTAGGAATAACTACTAGAAGCTATTCCTGCCCATGTATTAACAGACCAAAGAAACTTTTGAAAATGTATACTACTTAAAGTTTATTTACTTAGGTATTTAATTCACTTAAAGTTTTAAAACTATACACTATACTGTTTATGATCTTTGTTATAAGCACTGTTCAGAATCTGATACATTCATACAGACTCTGTTTACATGCTCCTCAAGTCCAATCATTGTGTCTTGCTACCAAACATCTGGCACTTTCTCTCACTTGCCAATGTCAATCTGAGAGACAAGCAGCCCAGACCTGAGAAACCTCTAATCCCAGAATACCAGCACAGGTCATGAAAGGTAGCACAGCTGGAGGACCAGCTCCTGGACCCATCCTGATTACTCTGTGACCTAACAAGCTGCCTCTCTCAAAGTCCCAATCCTTCCAGATTTGCACAAGGGGCCTGGGTCATTCTCAGGCTGCTCCTGGAAATCACAGCTAAGGGAAACCAGCACAGAGAGTCAGCATGAGAACGTCCATCCGGTGCGTTAGACATCTCCCAAGACTGCCTGAACTGTCTGCCCCATCCCACAGCTGCTGCCCACCCACATGTGCTATGTCAGAACAGAACTGACATCTGCATCTCCAGCTCTTCTCACACAGGATGGCAGGAACTCAATAAAGCAAACTTGATACATTTTTTTTGTGAAATTTATTGTTTCCACATTAAAAGATTTTTTTGAAGGGAAGTATTTTCTTTTCCTTTAAACCACATGATGATCCTATACAGCTGCCCAGAGTAGGACACCATCGTAAGTCATTAACATGCCATATGAGTTCTGAATAAATAAAAGCTACAAAGCCCAAGTTATATACAAATATCTTAGGCAATAATGTTTACAAACCTATGTACAATAAAACAAATGTAAACAGTAAATGCAGCATGAGAGTAATCAGAGGATGCACAGGGACAACCACTTATAGTCAGTCTGCCCCCCAGGAGCTGGCACCGGCCAGGCCCTGGAATCAGGCCACTCAACCCTTCCTAACACAAATGGACAGGCCCTCGGAAGACAAAACAAAAAAGCTCTGAAGATGTCATTTAACTGAAGGACCAGAAAGCTGGCAAGGAGCTTGCACAGCCTCCACCCCTAGTCTGAGGCACACGGAGGAGAAGGAGACAACACAGAGGCCCAGCCCCGTGTGGACCCAGGCCCCAGAGGCTCCTGTCATCTGGGGCTCAGACGGGCATTTCGCTGCTCTGGGAGGCAAATCAAGGGAATGCTAACAGCTAACATAAAATCAGAAGGTGCAGAAAATGTTCCCTAATTCAGTGACCTTCCTGACTCTTTGCCAGCAACAGGCCCGAACTGTGTGGGGTGGACTTGGGGGGCACATGATCATGAGCACTGAAGATGCCTGGGTGGGAGCTCAGGAGGGCACACATTGACCTGATTTGGGGGAGAACTTCTAGAAGATTTGCAGTGACCTAAATACAACTAAATCCTATCAGTACAGCAGGGTAGGGGCTATGAGGCAGGTGTGATGAATGGGTACTTCTGCATCCAGTGACCAAGTAATACACGTATCACCTTGTGACCCACAAAAGTGCAATCATGTGAAACCAACGGCACTACGGCGAGAAGAGAAAATAGCCAGTATTGATATCGCGCAGAGTCCTGGGCTGGGCAGGGCCCAGCAGCCACCACGGCATGCAGCCTGCCCTCTGCCAGCCACGGAGAGGCAGACAGAGGGGCACGGGCTGGGCCCAGGCACCGAAGGGTGAGGCGTGGGTGTCCTGGGTGTTGGAGGAGGGCAGGAGGCCCCCCCCGGAGGCTGGGCACTCACACACTGAGAGGCAGCATACCAGGCGCGGACGACGGGCGCGAGGAGCCCAGACCAGGAGGAGGAGGAGCTGGGTCAAAGCCGTTTACTGCCCTGTGGGGTGACCAGGGCAGAGAAGGGGAGGAGAAAAAGAGAGACTGTCATTTAAAATCAATCGACACACAGAAGAAATCAATTTGCTCTCTAAAACTATTCCTCTCCCTGGCCCACAGTGCAATCCTAACGGCCCAAGGGGGGTGGCTGCCTAGAAAGCATCAACTGGTGAGGATTCAGTGGTCCTGGGGTAATGAGACTGTGTGCTCCCTGCTCGGTACCTTCACCACACTGGCCGCTCAGCCACAGCTCAGATTCTTCACCCACAGAGCAGGTCTAAATGTCTGCCAATAGGGAACTGGCTGACGAAATAATGGTACACCCAAACAATGAAACAGCATACAACCATTAAAAACACATTGCACAAAGTCTTTAATAGTACGTAAAAATATTCAGAATGTAATTAATACTAGGTAGAAAAAGATTACCAAATTCTGTATGTTCAATGAAGTAAAGAAAAAAAAGTAAGTAGTATAGATTCTAGATTATAGCCCCTTATACAGATACTTTACTATCTAGGTAGCTAAATCTAGAATGTGCAGGGATACACACATATACGCACACACGCACACGTATATACAATCATATATGTTATAGAAGGAATATTTAACAATAGTCACTTTTCTTCTCTCTGGCTTATGGGTAAATTTTATTTACTATGTTATACTTTGTTTTCCAAATCCCCTCACATACATGACTATCTTATCGAGCGGGGAGCGGGGGAAAGTAGCTTTATTGTTAAGCAAGCAAAGCGGGATGGGCAGGCTGCCATGCAGACTCCTGAGCAGCCAGCCCAACCGGGCGCAAGGACCTAAACCAGGACCCAGCACCGAGGCCAGTGATGCGGAGCACCCCACCCACCTGGCAGTGCAGCCACAAGGAAGCAGTGAAGAAGTGAATGCAAGAACTGGAACCTCTCTCAGGGAGCCACTTCAGCCTTTCCATCCTGAAAACTTCCTGGGAAAATCTGTCCCACTAGCAATTTGGGAGATGCAGCCAACTGCAAGAGGCGACAATGCACCACACCTGGCCACCACTGTCCCCCCAACTCACTCATCAGAGGGGTCCAGGGAGTGTAGTATAGACTCATGGAGAGAGGTTCTCTTATAAAAATGCAGACACACATTCCCCACCAAGATAACCTTTTCATACACTGAAGAGGTGAGTGCAATCCCATAGAGACGCAGGCATGCAGAGAGACTTGACAATGACCCTTGACTACTTTGAAGAAGCAGAGTTAATGTCTGAAGACACTAACCTCAGAGGATAGATTTTGAGTTTGAAATTAAGCTACCCACACACAGGCCAAGAGCTACAGGGGGGCTCTGACACACGTAATTTCTCCCTGCTGTACATTTTCCTACCTCAGTGAAGTACACCCCAGATACTCCCTTTCTTCTGGGGGCTAGGGGAGGTCTGATATTTGAGCCTCATCACATTTGGAAACTTTAAATCATCCCTCCCTATTCTGCCAAGGCTATATGTCTGTGCCCCCTTGGGGGGCAGGCGCCACATCCTGCATGCCACTGCAGCCCTCACATAAGCCCCATCTGTCTTTTGTCTGACTAGTTCCAGAGCCTCAATGCAGCCTGCTTCTAAAACCTTGGGGAGAACTAGGCAGGCCTCACAAACCTCAGCTTTAAACATGTGAACATCACATTCCCAGCCTCCCAGAGCATGGCAGCAGGGCAAGGCAGCTGTACTACATACAGCCCACAAAATTCGGCAGAAAGGGAATACTGTTGGGTGCCAAGAAGAACCTGGCCCCCATTCCACAGGGCGTGCAAAAGCAGCATCCATAAGGTTGGTTCCGCATGTAGGTTTAGGACTGAGACGCAGCATTTTTGAGCTAGATGGATCTTTAAAGAACATCAAGTTCATCTCCATCGTTACATTGCTAAAAAAACTACAGCAGGAGACGGTCCAGCCATTCACCTGGGCTTGCTCATGAGTCCATCAACGGGGAAGCAGGGCCCGTAAACGGCCTCCAGACGCCCAGGTCACTATCCTTCCCCTGTCTCCTCCTGGGCAGGGGACACCTGACAGCCCTCAGGGAGCAGCCACGTTGGTGATCCCAACAGGTCAGCTCTACTGGGAAAATAAGCAGTGCATCCAGAATATAAAGGAAAAACAAGAAACGAAGTAATTTCAACTGCTAGGGTCTCGCCTAGCGCCTCTCTTCTTCAAGATGTGAGAAGTAAAGGACCAGAGGGAGGAGAAAGGTGACCCTAGAGGTAGGATTGTCAGTCTGGTGAGGTCCCTTCAGGGACCTGCAAAGCTGTGCAATGGGAAGAGGTTTCCAAGAGAAGAAACACCTCCATATTCGCTACATTTGGTTTCAGGGAGCAGCTAGAGCTTCAGGGAAATGTCCCAGTGGACAACACAGGACTGGCTGGAGAGAGAATGGCAGGGATGGAGATACAGATCTGGGAATCATCTATATAAAAAAGATTCCAAAAACTATGAAATTTCATGGCCTTACTACCAAAAATCTACTTAAAAAGTCTGAAAAACAGAGAATCCAGCTGAGAAAAGGAACTAAGGTCAGTTGTAAAATGGCAACAGAAGTGAAAGGGGGAAGAACCAAGGCATGTTTACAAGCTAGTGAGGAGGACAATAAATCAAACACAACAGAGATAAAGTATGAACACTAAATCCATCGAAGTGCCAAGGTAGAGTATACCTGAGAGGGCAGTAAAAAAAGGACTAGAGTGGATTAGAGCTAATTCGGGAGACCAGGCAGACACACGCCAGACCCCTGTCTCCCTAAGACGAGTAAATGGAAGCTCAGAGCAGCTACAGCCCTCAGCCCAGGCTCTGCAAAATGAAATGTATCTCCCTGGAAAGTAAGGCAGTTCCTATCTATACACATCCCCATCTACTATTCCAATGTAATTTGGGAAACAAGAGTTAGAGCAGAGGGGAAGAGTCCCCACACAGCAAGGCTCCGTAATCATTAGTGCCTGCTTTGAGAAAATAAGGCACACTGGGTAACAGGGAGAATCCCAGTCCCACAAAGATAGTCAAATGTGGTCCCAGGGCCTGCCAGTGACCCTTGACCTCCCCACCCCCAGACTCCTAACATCATCACTACAGCACTTGACCCTACATCATGATTGCCATCAGGCAGGCCTACTATGCACAACTGCCCCGGGACCGCTACAACTAATTTGTTTTTGTTTTGCACAGCTGAAAACAGTCAAGTAAAACAGGAACTTGAAAGCTCACTCATGGGCGGTAAGTTGGTTAAAGCAGAGTCAGCCCCATGCAGTTAGTAAAACCAGTTAGTTAATATATCTTCCACCACACAGAGAAAGAATGAAAAAGAGCACAGCAAACAAATTCAGTTACCCATGAACAACGTGGGAAATATGACTTTTTCTTGCCTAATAAAAAAAAGGAAAAAACATTAAACAGCAATACAAGTACTATTTACACATTGTGCCCTAAAATTAGACTCTGCCCACCTACCTACACAGTCCAAAAGAAATCAGACTGGCTTACAAAATTAGGGTAAGTGATACACATAAGAAAGTAAATAAAAGCTATGGAGAAAAGGAATGCTTTGGAGAGAGCTCAAGTGACTATATTACACATGAAATTTGTAGCCTTTTAGATGAGTGATATGAAGGGCTATTAGTGGTTGGAGGAAACAGCCAACACCTGATAAGTAGGCCCAGCAAGTCATATCTTAGGAACTAGCAGAAGCGATCACGGACTAGATAAAATCCTGATTCCAAGAAGCCTTCAAATAACCAGAACTTAAAGAATATTTTCAAATCCCACAAAGTAATATATCGTAAGGTATATTGTATTATGTATTAAGGCCTCATTGCATCTGAAGATGTTGAGGGAGGTGGGAGGGCTAGGTGTATACACATACATTCACATACATGCACACCACACAGCTCTTTCCCAAAAACAATGCTCCTAAAGGTCTCTAGGAGTGCTAGGAAAACTACAGCGACAGTGTCACCCACACAGTTTTTAGGAGTAAGAGGTACGGCAGACACATTCTAGAGCCAAAGACTTTTTTAAATGAAGAGTTTTTTCTCATGCTGAAACTATAAGCTACACTTCTAAAAGAACTGGCATTTCCACTCTTAACCTGCCAGATTTAATAATGGAGCTGGGAATTGGGATATCTCCCCCCTCCCTTTTGCAGCTGGTACATGCCATCATGGTTTTTATCTAATCAATAGGTTTGCAGGAGGAAAGGCCACAGGTAAAAAGCCAGGCAGGCCAGAAGGAAGCCAGAATCAAAGCAAAGCAGCAAGAAAGCCAAAACACAGCAAACCCAACAGAAGAGTATCCTCAGGAATATGGCAACTAGACAAATGCAACTCTAGCAAGAGGTTACTATTTGAGTGTGTATATACAATCCATTTATCATATAAACTAAACACTTAAGGAAAGACCAGCCCACAAAAGCATATTTAATTCTTAACAGAAATAGTACTATTAAAAAATTGTACTATTTAAGCCAAAACTAAATACCATCTGTAACTTTCTATTGGGAAGCACAACTAACTCCAGGTTCAGTTCAGGAAATACGGCCTACACCTGGCTCTAGGGTGCTCCTCGGGGACAGGGGTGTCCCTGACAGTGCCCAAGGCCCACTCTTGGTTCCAGGTTACTCTGAGTCCTCTGCATCTAAGACTGGTTTCCCCTCTGGGCTATGACTGCCCTGGTGCTCTGCAATCGGGGTCAAGTGGAAGCCAGTCTCTACGGACGACAGGAGCAGTGAACCTGAACTGACAGTGTTACCCTCCTTCACTGTGACTGTTCTAAGGACTCTCTATGTGCAAAGCCATCTGTCTGACCATCCACTTCTGGTTCATGCCTCCTCTCACGTCATAAGGCACCCAAGGCAAAAAATGTGATTCCAGATACAGGCTAATAACTACTATTGCAGGTAATTACAAGTTGCAGGAAAAAATAATTAGGCACTGTTTCCATTATTCAGGAAGACTACCCACCTAAACTTTCCCTGTATTGTTTGGGGTAAATGGCAACTTTAATGTCAAATACCTATCTATTTATTCCATTTACCATTACAGTATAAAAATGAGCAATCCTCAAGGTTGCCTGAAACTCCTAAACCTGAGGAAAATTAATTTTATACTTACTCCCCCTGAGGAACCCCAATGGTTAGAATAAAGTTCTGATTTACACACTGACATTTTAGAATGTGCTCCTTAATGAAATCCGTATACTTCAAGGTAGAATTCTCTAAAAGGAGAGAAACCAGAACACTCCACTCCACAAGGGTGGACAACAGGAAGCTTTCTGGAGTGCACTGTATACCAAATCGGGTCCTCCATAAATGTGCCATAGTTACTGAGGAAAGCAGAACCTATACAAGAAATTGTGGAAATTTCTAGAGTTGTTATCTGTGCTACTTTCACAGAACAAGAATGAGTAGCCTCTATGACTCAAAGCAGAGACAATGGCAAGGGATCATGGTGCCTCAGTTGCCGTTCCAGTAACAGCCACCTTAGGTAACACTGTCAGCATCCCCAGACCACAGGCCTTAACTAGTTATCTAAATTAAAGCACACCCATACAAGAGTATAACCATGCAATATTTTATTTTTTTAAATTGAGGTAGAACGATACGTACTGACATGAAAAACTATTGGCAATATAAGTCACGATAGGCATATTGCAGGACAATATTTAAGGTATAATCCCACCGACTTTTAAAAGCATACAGAAGATACATAAAAATGATTTACATGCCTGAGATTAACTGTAAGGATGCAAAACTAGTGTGAAAACAAAAAAACTTCCTTTTTCCTTTATATACTTCTGTACCACCTGAAATATTTTTGCATTAAGGATGTATCACTGCTTCAATCTTAAGACAATTTTTTTTAAATTCTCAATTCCCCAAAAACCATCTTCACATTATACAAAACTTGTGTCTCCTAAACTGTATTTGATCCAGTGGTTTTATATTTTTCTAAAATCTTCAGACGGATTTGTTGCAGAGTCTGCATAGATACTTGATTATGATGTTCTCTTCTATTCTCAACAAATATTTGCTAGGAAAGTCTACTAGCCTGTAAGTACCTTGAGTGTAAGGACCATATCACAGGCATCTTTAATCCCCAGAGCCTACCACTGCTGACTTTTAAGAGTCTGCTTCCCAAGACAAAGCTTCAGAGTCCGAGTTCCCCTGGCAACAGGCTCCATGGGGACTAGGAGGCAACAACAAATTTCATGTCCCCTGAGACTTGAATGATGACAGGCTTCAGGTAGGTTTATCAAACTGAGTTTACCTTTTCGAAGCTTGAATAAGCACACTTAATAATATACAACTTTACAACTCAAACAATTATTTAAAATTTCCAAAACTTACCCTTTGTCGAAGAAAGACGTATGCCCTGATCTAGAGAACTTTGTACCGTTGCTATTCATCACCCCACAGTTAACATTCCCTGAAATATAGGATTTTCGCGATGCTTGGTCCTTTGCAAAATTCCTGCAAGCTGCTAACTTGGATTCTAAAGCCTACAAAAGGAAGAAGGAATGATATGGTTGTCAAAACAGTAGCTGCACATAAAAATTTGCATTTCAAACCATTTCTATTTCAAGACTCAAATCTTATTCTTTCAGTTGATAATGGTGGTATAATGGTGGTTACTTTAGCCATAATCAATCACCTTTCTAACAGAAAAAGTAACTGTTTATGCTGACTCCCTTTCTAATGAGCTTAGAATATTTTACTTATTCCTCTCAATATTACTGAGGGATACAGATATAATCCTCACTCACAACTAAGAAAAATGTGGCACAATCAGAGTTGGATCCCAGGTCTTTTGACCCCACCCATTATTTCTTTCTGAGTTGTAGACTGTTAGTTGGCTAATTAGGGTGGGTGTGGCCGTGTGTGGATGTATTTTGGGAGCAAGCACTATAAAGAATGCAAAAAACATCACTTGAGAATGTTTTAAAGCAGCTACTTATTTCCACAGGGCTTCAGTTTAGTTATTTCTACTGCATCGGAATGAATAAGAGAGCATTTACAACATCTCACATGAAGTTAAAAGCTATTCTATCTCTGAGAACACAACGTAAATGTCTAACTGATACCCTTCGTCTATAATTAAATAATTCACGTGAAAATGACACCAGCCCTTTAGCATTTACCTCTAAATTGGGTAACCTTCTTAGCACCTGTCACCATAACACCTGGCCAGTGCCAGGCTCTACAAACAGATGAGGTGAAAAGGAGTTCCTCATCTATTTCCATTACACACACATACCACCAACTCTCCCTTTCCCATAAACACTTTGACCCCTCTCCCCACCAAAAACAGAGACAAAAAAATAGTGCATTCTTATTACCCATGACACTAAGAGATTAGGAATGCATAGATAAATTATCCACAAGTAACAAATTCACTGAGAATACTCCCCCCATAATTTCAATAAGAGCCTTTAAGAAACAGCAACAAGGGCCAGCAGAGTGGCGCGATGGTTAAGAGCTGGCTTGGGATGCCAGAGGGCCCCGGTTCGGATCCCACATATGAGGGCCAGTGACACTGCCCTCTACAGCTAAGATGCTGAACAACAGCTCAACCTGGAGCTGGGCTGCCATGAGTCGCCGGCAACGGCGTAGGCTGCAGCCCCTGTGGCAGTGGGTTGCCATGGGCTACCGTATGTAGCCAGCAGCCAGCGTGAGCGGCCAGCAGCCGCCGTGAGTGGCTGTCCAGAAGCCGGCGACTGATCTGCCTCGCCCGGGAAGATGATGGTGCCAACTTGGGCCAGTGAAGCAACGTCCTCCACAACTAGACTGAAGAACAAAACGACAGCAACTTGTCTGTTCCCCTTCCCCCAATTCCCCAGCACTGTTCCTATCCTCCCAATTCCCCAATAAAAATCTTAAAAAAAAAAAAAAAAAAAAAAGCAACAAAAACAAACTTCTTTCTCCTTTTTTCCTATAACTAAAGTACCTAGTAAATGACCTAGTAAAATAATGACAGAAAGAAGAGAGGTAATGACCTTGTAGGATAAGCTTGAAGTAAGCATTTCAGCAACTTGTTAAATATACACATACACAATAAAAATTGAGAGCCATTAATTTCCTATATTCAAGACACTCACTCATTCATTCAAATATGTGCTGAGCACCTATCACATAGCAGGCACAAGTTGTGTCTGAGACATCAGTGAGACAGGCATCCAAGTACAAGTACTGTTTCTGGCACTCAAGGGAAAAGAGTGGCCTAGAAATCAAGAGTTGGAAGATATCTACACCAGATAGTAGACAAAATCATTGCTGCAAATAAGAAGGTCAGAAAATTAAGGACAGAGCTCTGAATAAAATCAACAATGAAAGGATGGGCAGATGAAGACCCAACAAAATGACAAAGAGGAATGGGTAGGAAGGTGGGAAGCAGACATGACACAGCATCAAAGAAGCAGAGGAAAGAAGGTATTTTAAAAAGAAAAGTCAGTGTTGAATGTTTCAAGTAAAATTAGGACAAAACAGCTTCCACTGGACTTGACAGTGCTCTAAGATCATCAATGAGCAATTTTAGTGAAGTGAGCAGAGACCAGAGCCCAGACCAGGATGTCTGGGGAGTGTGCATGCAGTCAAAAATGCCAACAATAAATGCAGGCATGCTTTCAAAAAGCTTGACTGTGAAGAGAAGAAAGAAATAGAATGATGGCCTAAAGAGAAATTTAGGGTAAAAGGAAAGAATAGCTGCTTTTATTTTTGCTTTATAAGATTAAAAAGTGTGTATGTAATGTGTAATACATAAATATTACACATAAATATTAACATAAGAGAATAAAAGGCTGCAGAAGATACAGGAGACAAGAAGATGAGAAGGCTGGAAGGAATGGGATCCAAAGCACAGAGGAACAAAATTAGCCATGGCAGGAATATGACACTTCTACCACTGAAATAAAAAGGAAGAATGGCTACAAACAGAGATAGTAATAGGAAAGTAATAACACAAGGTAAGGAAAAAACACGAAATTTTAAATCAGCTGGCCTTGATTTCTCAGTGGAAGGAGACGCAAGAGTGAGGATGAGGCTTCCAAGTAGTTCAAGTCAGTGGACAAGGTAGTACAGTTAGTAGAAAATGAAATATTCATAAAAGCATGCAGGAGTGGCAGACACCAGCAGACCAAAAGTTTTGATGACATCTTGTAAGTCGGACTGTCAGCTAAATAGGTAAACCATGTAAGGACTCCAACTTCAACTTTCATGCACCATTTCTGAATAAATTATGTAACAAACAAGAACAAAGAAAGACGGCAAGTTGGGGTACAGGAATGGGCAAAACTAATCCAAGAGTGTTATAATGAAGAGAAATTCAAGGGTGACAGTGGCACAGCAGCCTCAGAAGCACATCAGAGCTTTCAGCAAAGACAATAAATAAGAAGCTGGAAGATATGAGACATTACAAAGAAAGAGTGGATTTCTTCTATCCACAAGAAAAAAGGGTAATTAGAAACGCCAGAAAAGAACAAAGAGACATGCAAGTCAACTCTGACACAAATATGAAAAAACCTGATATAATTTTGAGTAAACAGTAAAGAACAAAATCCTTCAACCATCTGTTGAACAGCACAAATAAAATGACCCTAGAGGCCAGCCTCTCCTCTATAATTATGCAGTAATATATACATAAGTATAATATTATAGATGCTATTGACTAATTTTCAATTTTCAGAACCAAGCAATGGAGAGTTCAAGAAGGGACAGAGAGAGACACACACAATAAAGAATTAAGATATAATCTAATACATTCAGAAATTTTGTATTTTAAATTACAGCATGAACTAACAAGAACAAAAAATAAAAAATTGGGAAGATATAAGTTAAATTCTTCATCTTTTTGCTTAAAGTTGATAAGTCAAGATACAGAAAAACACATTATTTCAAGGTATAAAAAATAAACATCATAACTATTATTACAAATAGGATAAAAAATGGTTATCTTAAGAGTGAAGAAAAATTAGGTACTGCATGAATAACTTGTGCACATTACATTTTACAGTAACTTTTAAATGCAGATTTAGTTAATCTGGTGGTTAAAAATAATTTTATGAGTCAAAAGGATAAACATAGGACCTTGTATCTTGGCCTCCCATTTCTACATATAAAGTATAATGCAATTTCTACGTTTTTCAGAAAGTATCTCAAAAAACTAAGTGAATGGGTGGTGGATAGAGGGAAGTTTTAGGGGTAGATTACTGAAGAGAGAGGTTCAAGTCACAGAGAGAAATAAAGTGAAATGACTAATGCTAGAAATGCTAACTTTATAGTGGCTTAAATCCACGCAGTTATATAATTGTTGCCATGATCTAGATGAAGGAAAAGAGAAGTCCAATTTCTTGACTGATCCAGACTGCAGGTCTCCTCCATGGCCAAAAGACTATGACCAACAGTAACAGGGATCATGGATGAGTAGTAACAAAGTACAAAACAAGAGATCGATAAAAAAAAAAAAATACTTCTCTCTTGATAAGGTCAAAGAGGATTACACAGAGAAAAAAATTGAACAAGCAAAACAAAAACTGAACTGAACTAAAACTGAAAATAAAAACAAAACAAATAAAAACACAAAGTTTAAAAGATAAATGTCACACTGAGAAATACAACATATATAAGAGAAAGGGTGACTATTTATAATGTATTGTGAATGCCCTTGCAAATTGATTAAACAGAAGACAACCCAGCAGAAAAAAATGCAGAGGATAAAGAGATGATTTCCAGAAGGAGAGATGGAAATGGAAAATAAAAGCAAAACAAAAACTGAAAATAAAAAACTGAACAAAGTACAAAACAAGAGATCAATAAAAAAAAAAAATACTACTCTCTTGATAAGGTCAAAGAGGATTACACAGAGAAAAAAACTGAACAAGCAAACACAAGTTTAGTATTTCAAAAGCCAAACTGTTCTGAAATACAAGGTTAGAGCCAAGGAGATGGCACTGAAGTTGAGGTGGCCAAGGAGCAGTAAGACAGGCCCAACTACAAGTAGCAAGTCATGCCAGGAGCCAATGATAAAGTCCTACAAAGAAAAAGCTCAGGGATCACCAGGAGGATGGTAGACAGCAGCAAAGAACAGGATTAAAGGGCGGTATAAGACATACAGCAGGAAGTATTTTAGAAAACAAATGGAGGAGTAGTGGAGCTTCAGAAACAGCCGTGGTGAATGCGAAGAATGCCCAGTGGGAAGTTAGCTCAGCACACAGGACCTTCTGCAAAAACACCGACAAGCCCAGGCCCTGGAGGTATTTATCTGGACCAGTCTCAGCTGGTCACTGGATGCTTTTGCTTCTCAGCTTAATTACAGCCTTTAGCCCAAGAAGGTATCCTTTTTTCTTCCCTCACTTCAGACTAAGAAATAATTCAATACCTTGGCAGCTGAAATACCCAGTGATAAATAATTGAATGCTTACCCCTACTTTCCGTAAGAGATCCCCAACGATGTTTAGTGCTGATATTCTAGCAGAAGGAGTTAGTGGACTGGTACCAAAACCATTTGGTATAGCTAGAGAAAAATAAAATACAAATGATTACACATTCAATTCCCTTTACATTGGGGTTCATTATTATTACAAATTAATGTGAACAATTAATATACATATTATACCAAACTATGGATAGAAAGTATAAAGTGGAGATACCATAAATATGTTTAACCGTTCTCCAATTGATGGATATTTAGATTATATCCAATTTTTTATCATTACAAATAATGCTAAAAGGCCATATATCTTTAAAACATCTAGAGGAGTATTTCTGAAGAAGAGATTCCTAAAAATAGAACTGCTAAGTCAGAGGATATGCCCATTTTTTTCACCTTAACAGATAATTGCCAAAAGACTCTCTAAAAAGGTTATGTCAATATCAGCAACTTGTATGGTAGTGTCCTTGATAATATTAGACCTTATCTTTTTTATTTTGCCAATTTGATAGTCATTTTGTTTTCATTTTTATTTCCCTAATAACTAGTCATTTCCATCTCTCCTTCTGGAAATCATCTCTTTATCCTCTGCATTTTTTTCTGCTGGGTTGTCTTCTGTTTAATCAATTTGCAAGGGCATTCACAATACATTATAAATAGTCACCCTTTCTCTTATATATGTTGTATTTCTCAGTGTGACATTTATCTTTTAAACTTTGTGTTTTGGGGAGGAAGCCTTTGGCTTTTTCACCTCAATATTATAAAAATGTTCCCCATGTTTTCTCCTAATGGTTTCCTAATTTTCTTTTTCACACTTACATCATTTAATTCATCAAATATCTAAATTTTCCCTCCAAATGAATATCCAATTGTTTTAATACCATTTAATGAAAGAGAATTATCTCATCTGAAATGGCAGTAAATCCATATACTGAATTCCCTATATATTTCAAGTTCCATTAAATTATGAGTCCATGCCACCAGAAAGATGCTGCTTTAGTTATTATAGTATTCAACTATCCTTTTGGTATCTTGAAGAGCAAAGCCTTTTCTACTAACCTATTTCAAAACTTTTCTTGGCTATTCTGGAACATTTACTCTTCCAGACTAACTTTAAAATCAACTTGCCAACTTAAAAACTGTTAGAATTTTTATTAAAAATTTAGATTACTGATTTGGGAATAATGGATATTGCAATATTAAGTCTTCCCATTCAGACTCATGGTATTTAGTATAGTCATCCACATCTTCTTCCATGTCCCTCAGCAAAGGTTTTCAATTTTGCACATTTCTTCTTCAATTTATTTTTGAGATAATGTAGCATAACGGTTAAGAGCTCTTGAGTGAAACTGGTAGATACAAAGCCATCTCTGCCATTTTATAACTGTGTGACCTTGAGTAAGTTACCCATATGTAAAAGGGAACTAATAATAACACCTAACTCATAAAATTGTTGTGAAGTTTAAATTAGTAAATATACTTTAAAAATGCCTAACATGGTAAGTACTCAATAAATGTTAGCTATTATTTTTTATGTTTTCTAAAGGGTGCTAACAGTACATAAAATGCTTTTGTTGTGCTGCTGTCTATTGTCCTGTCTGTCCTCTAAAGTGTAATCTCATTGAAGGTAGGGACTGTCTTATTCACTATACTCCCAGCATCCAGAATAAGGCATGGTGTATAACAGGTGCTCAATGTGATATAAACAAACTGCTTTGGCAGGGACTTATGGATCTCGTTTTTCCCTACTATTCCCAAATTTTGGACTTTAGGTATTATAAACCTGTGTTTTTATGATAAGTTGTGTTAAGTGCTTTTTGGAAATAGGCATTGTATCAATACAATGCAATTAAAGACAGACCATTTCATAGAGATCAGCTCTTTTTTTGTTTAAAAAAATAAACTTTCCTTAAAAACCTTAAACTTTTTAAAATCTCAATATATGAAGCTGCTCTTGTCTCAAATGTAGCCATCATCTCATTGTTTCCTATGTCTGAGTAGCCTAGGAAGACAATTCTTTCTTCTTCACACACTGCTAGATTTAAACAACTTTTATGCTGAAATTACTGCTTAAACTTTAGCAACCTCCGCCATCGTCGGCCAACACCCTTAAGTTGATAATCTACCATAGGTTTAAAAAGAGGAGACATTGCAAACCTTTTGGTGAAGGAAAACTGTTCTCTGTTCCTTTGCCAACAGGAGTAGCTGGCAAAGAAAGTGATGCTTGGACAGCAGAATCCATCTTTTCACAGTCTAGAGTTGGAGAACTGGGAGCTGACTTTCTGGTTACTTCCTGTTGTCTTTCCCGAACTGCTAGTTCTTGTCTTAAATCTGTAATATGTTGCAAAGGTAGTAATACTCACTAGAGGAAGCAAATGTATCAAGCGAACTCACGTGTGAAATGCCATAAAGACTTTCTTCCTAAATTACTATTTCTCAAAAATGAACCTCCTATTTAACAATTTTTATTTCTAGGGGAATAAAAATGACAGCCGTACTGTCAAAATGATCTTTTAGAATTTAAAAATGCTATAACCAAGAAGTGGTATAACCTAAGAGAACAGTGATCTGTGCCATATGCAAAAAGAAACAGAACAGAATCCAAAGTAGAACTCGGTGAACATATGACATAAAAATAAATATTCTACACCAACTTATTTGCTTTTATTTTGACATGATGTAGTTTGAGGATTATCAATGAAAGTGCATTTTTATCTTTTTATAGGGGTTTTTTTTATTAATTGTCACTATGAAATGTTTTGCTTTAGAAAGGAAGTAGTCAGAATAGTTGCTAATATTTTTCTTGGTTTCAAAATTTAATTTTCAACCCAAAATTAATGTTTTCTTTTCCAATTATGCAACTGACACACAGAATACTTATGTTAAAAAAAATACAGGCTGGCCAAGTGGCTCAGTTGGTTAAGAGCTCACTCAAGAGTGTGAGCTCTGAGCAACAGGGTCACTGGTTCGATTCACCGCCCAAGCTGAGCTGCCGCTGAGCTGCCAACAGGTGGCAGGATGGCTCAGCTAAAAAAAAAAAAAAAAAAGTAAAAAAAATACAAAGTTATGCCACATCTGGCACATATGCAAAAGAATTCAAAGCAGGATCTCAAAGAGGTATCTGCACACCCGTGTTCACTGCAGCATTATTCACAATGGCTAAGAGGTGGAAGCAACCCAAGTGTCCATCCGCAGATAAATGGATCAGAAAAATATGGCATATACATATAATAGAATATTATTCAGCCTTAAATAAAGGCATATTCCATGCTACAACATGGATGAACCTTGAGGACATTATGCTAAGTCACATAATAAGCCAGTCACAAAAAGACAAATACTATATGATTTCACTTATATGAGGTATCTAAAGTAGCCATACTCATAGCAATAGAAAGTAGAGCTGACTGCCAGGGGCTGGGGGAAGTGGGGAATGGGGAGTCACTGTTCAATGGGTATACTTTCAATTTTGCAAGATAAAAACATTTTAAAGATCTGTTGCACAACAATGTGGATATAATTAACACTACTGAACTAGATACTAAAAACTAGTTAAGATGGTAAATTTTATGTTATGTATTTTTGACAGTTGTAAATAAAGATGTGTTATTTGATACATTATATAAATTAGGAGTTCTTCAAATAAAGTTCTTCAAAAAAAAAAGGAAAATGCATGAGAAAACAAATTTTAAACATCTGACAAAAAGTTTCACAAGTATTGGGTTGTCTGAAAAATCATGACACATTTTTGCAACGAAAAACATAGAAAAAATACATCATGACTTTTCCGACAACCCAATAGTTTAAAGAACTACAAATTAAAAAACAATGATACCAAAACACCAGGTCTACCAGAGTAGCGTGAGGGAGGCCACAAATTCTGTTTGGAGGTATATCTGAGCTCACTGAATAGGCACCAAGAGCAAAGCTCACCCTCCCAGGTTGAAACAATTTATGGACAAGAAGTTATAATTAAAATTAAATGGTGGCAGACATGTCCAAGGAATATTGCGGGGATTTGATCCCTTTATCAATCTTGTGACAGATGAATGTATAGAGATGGCAACTACTGGGCAATAGAACAATACTGAATCGGTGGTAATTTGAGGAAATAGTAGCATCATGTTAGAAGCCTTGAAACAAGTATAAAGAATGGCTTTGTTCACCAGAGAAATTAACTGCTTCCACATGTCCCCTCTCCATAGTACCTGTTTTACTACAATATAAAAATTGGGTCATGTACATTTTCACACTGAACTTTTTTGTTAAATCAACTTATGTAATAGTAAAAAAAAAAAAAAAGATACCAATTTTCAACTTTCAAATGGATTTTTAAATAATTTTCAAATTCACTTTTATTATTTACAATGCTACTTAACAGTGTGAGGAGGACACTCAACCACTGCCACAAGGAGTGTAAAGATACCAATTTATCTAAAAAAGTAATTTAACAACAGTGCCTTTTATGACCACTAAAGATATTTACAGCCTTTTCCACTTCTAAGAATCTATTCTAAAGAAATTATCAAAGATATTCCTAAATATTAAGTCCAAGAATCCTATTCACAGAACTATTTATAGCAAAAAATTAACCACAAATAATAATAAAGGACCCACTAAATGAAATATATATAGAATATTATGCATTTTTCAAAAATTGATTTAGAAGATTTTTTAATGGCATGAATTATATTATATATATTAAGGAGTGAAAAAAGGAGAATACAAAAAAATATATATGTATATATAGTGCAGTCCCAATAATATAAAGGAAAAAATATATAGATGTGTTTATATATACTCATAGGAAAGGCTGGAAAGAAACACACCAAACTGTTAGTGGGTTCTCTCAAGATAAATGGATTGGCAATGACTTTTATTTTCTTCTTTATAATATTTTGCATTATACCATGCATAAAGAAAAAAAGAGGGACGGAAGGAGAATTTTAAAGTATATGTTCACTGTACGTATAATATGTGCACATATGTATGTAACACAAAATTATTTAGGTAGAAGCAAAAAAGAAAACACCCAAACTAACCAAGCAGTATATGCACACTGGTAGTGGTTAAGGCTTTGGAAAACAGACTAAGACCTTGGACAAAATGCAAACTCTCTGTACCTCAGTTTTCTGACCTATAAAATAGGGATAATAATACCTACCTCCTAGATAATAATATAGGTATCTAAGTAAGTTAACAGATTAAAAGTACTTAGCAGTGTCTAACAAAAGTATTTAAATTTATAGCTTTAAAAAGTTGATCCTAAAGCTAGCTTAGAACTCTGGCTGTCAGACAGTAAGGTTTAGGTTATAATTTTACCTCTTGCTTCATCCTTTAACCTCTGTACAGAGACCAACAAAGATTCCTTTTCATCAAGTTCACTTTCTAAAAATGCATTTCGTTCAATAGCCTGATTTAGCCTTTGTTCAAAGTCTTCCAGAGAAACTATTGTCGCCCTAAAATAAAATAGAATCCATGAATTAAATAACATGCAAACAACTAGTACAAAAGGAAACTGTCAGTTTATCTCAAGCCATTTCCTGACCTAGAAAGCCACCCCGCCCAGTTCAAAGAGAATGATCTCATCTCCTCTGACCTCTGGTGGCATTTAGTGTCGCTACTATCATTTGGGGCCATTAAATATATTCTTAAATTCCCATCTAAATTCCTTGGAGTTCCTTAAAGGAAGGCTACTTATTATACACTTTATTATCTCGCCACTGGATTTTAAACACAATACAGTCAAGTTTACATATTTTCAGGAAGAAAACTTTTCAATAGTTTTAGAGTATGTAAAAAATAACTAAGAATTTGTTTAAAACACAAAGTCCAGGGTCCCACTCCATTTACCTTCTTCCTACCAACCCTTTTCTTCTTCCTGCATTTTTCATCTTACTCTTTTTATTGAACAAATATTAACATGTACCTACTACGTGTCCCCCTTCCCACTATGTGCTATCTGCTACAGATACAAATTCCCTAACCTCGTTAAAACTTATAATGCCGTGTCCAATTTTATCAAGTCCTGTCAACTGTCAAAATGTCACTCAACTCCATTTGCTCTCCTCCAGTCTTCTGCTCCTGGCTTAATTCTTCATCCATCATCTGGATTACTCCTAGTCTTCACATCTCCTCCTGTCTAATCCAATTCCTCAGTATTATCTTCTTAAATCACAATCTGATATTACTCCTTTGTTTAAAAAAATTTTTAAAGAGCCCCCCATTGTCTACAGAATGACTTTCAAACATTGCACATTCTTCACAACTTGGCCCAAACCACCCTCCAGTCTCATCTTGTTCAGCCATACTGTCTCTATATACTTCAATCAAAGTGAAATATTAATACCTCATGCACTTTCCTGCCTCTCTGTCTTTGCATCTCTCCCTTCACCTGGTCCACTTCTATTTCTCCTTGAAGACTCAGCTTCCCCAACCCCACCAGAAGTACTTTAGCTGCTCCCTTCTCTATGCCCTGGAGCAGCTTCTATACTCTTTTTACTAGAGTATTTATCATATGGAGTGTCCATACCTGTAACGCCCGAGGGCAATAATTAGCTCATCTTTGTATCCTCAATGCTAGCATCATGTCATGCATTTAAGAGTCACTCAAATATTAAGGAAAGAAATACCAGACAATAAAATAATAGGAATAAAATAATAGGACTCAAGTTTGGAATGGTTAAGAAACATTAATTACAGATATATGAAAGCCTGACAACAGTAATAGCAAGCCATTATAGGTTATTCAGCAAAATCATTATGAAAGCAATATTTTGAGAAAATTCATTAGTCAGTATTAAAACAGAAAAGAAGACACAGACACAGACAGCAGTATGGAGGTGACCAGAGCAGAAGGGAGGAGTATGGGTAGGATGAAGAAGGTAAAGGAGGTCAAATATATGGTGACAAAGGAAGGCTAGACTTTGGGTGGTAAACAACACACAATGCAATATACAGAAGATTACAGAATTGTACACTTGAAACTTATATAATGTTATTAACCAATGTCACCTGAGTAAATTTAATTTAAAAAAAAAAAAGTAAAACAGAAAAGAATAAAAAGGAGTAAAAATGTAAAGACAAGGGCCAGCCGAGTGGCTCAGTTGGTTAAGAGCTCACTCAACAGTTTGAGCTCTGAGCAACAGTGGTTCGAGGCCAGCCCGAGCTGAGCAGCCGCTGAGCTGCCAACAGGTAGCAGGATGGCTCAGCTAAAAAAAAAAAAAAAAAAAAAAAAAGTTTAAAGACAGATCAGCTAGAAAATAACTGCAGAATTCAGATATAAGATGTAAGGACCTACAAAAAGTGTGGTGGTATTGGGACCATAGAGGGAAAGATAGAGGAATGAATGAGACATGTTTTAATGAAAAAACCAACAGGACCAACAATGATACATGAAAGAAGAAGGGAAAAAGAAAAGCTTGGAAAGGCATTTTTGGGGGAAATAAAGGTTTTGGTTAGTTTCAGTGCGATGAGTTACAGGTGACATGAAATACCAAAATGAAGTGTTCTGGGACTAAGATCTAGGTGATAGACTGAACCTAAAGACATACATTTTAATCACGACTGCCAACTTTAATTATTCTAACAAAATGCACATCATTCATTTACCTTTTTGCTCGCTCTAGGTCATCGTTGGCCTGCTCCAGCTCTCTCACATATTTATGCAACTGCTCCTTAATGGCCCGAGTCTGACTTAAATCATCTTCTAATACTGAGACCTGCTTATAGCTCTGTGCATATTGATGTTCTAGCTTCTCCTGAAGGTGTGGGTATAGGGAGAAAAGTATGTGTCATTAATGTATAGCTTTCTTTAATAAAGGATGCAACCCAAGTTTAAAAAAATCCAAGGAATTCATCCATAATCTAAGCTGATAGTACCCCTTCTCCTTTTTACAATTTAAAAACAATGACACATTCATTACAAGTGCCTTCACTCATAAAAAATTTAAATAGTCAACCATTCTCCTCTCACAAAGAAATCTAATGATTTCTCTGAAAAGCAGTAAAATAATGAAACCGTTGCCTCAAAAACCCCAAACATTTTGGGGAACCTGTGGGTTCTCGGGCTGAATGCAGCCCAGGGTAATTAAGCACAAAGTAGATGAAAGAGTTCAAATTCCCTACTCCTTATGTGCCCATCCCCACCTTCCCCACCCCAAACCCAGCGCAGACACGGAAACTCTCCAAGCATTTGGCTAAGGCAGGTGGTAAAGAGGAGCAAAAGGGGTTAATTCTTTTACTCCTGAAAATACCTTTTCAGAAGGACATTTTTAAATCAAAACTAAATTCTAAAACTAAAGGGACGATAAACAATAATGAAATAAATGTGTATATTTCAAACAAATACAATTTTTAAGTGCCACAGTAATCTGTCAAAACAAATAATCAGGCAGCTTTTGAAAATTATAGGAATTACAATATAATATTATAAGCTAGGAACATTATAGCTAAAAAACTGACAGCTACAGAGTTTCTAAGTGAACTCCTAAACTCTAAACCACCTTTCCACTGGTTCCATGAAAGAAAACAGTTCATGTCAAAAATTTACGTTAAGCCTTTTTTTTATTTTTTTATTGTTGATGTTGCCTGCTGCTCTGAAGCTCCTCTTGAAAAAATGTATTTCTCATTTTAAGGACACCCAGTACATTAGATACCAGCTTCTACTGCCACAATTACCTTTAATGCTTCCACTTCATATTTCAATCTTTGGTTATCAGCTTGCAAGTCTCTATTTCTTTGTTCAGCCTGTACTAACTGTGCCTCCAACTCTGCTTCTAATTCTCTGCTTCCTTCCTGGAATTCAACTAGCTCATCCCGAGCTTCCTGGAAGCTAATCAGAAACAAAGTGAGAAAGATGAGTTATAGTAGGAACCATAAGGATCATCTTGAATATGACTGGTTATATTTCAATTCAATAATTTTTGTCTGAATGCTATGCTATAATAAAATATATTAAACAATAAAGACAATCTGTTTTGCATCTCTTATTCCATATTCGGGGCTCAATGAAAATGAGTTACAGACCCCAAAAGGCCTCACATTTTATATACTCACCCCTAGATCTTCCTTGCTTTAATGTATTAATAAAGAAGCACATATTACTAAACCACAAATCAGTTTAATATTTAGATAAGTGTTTTTCAATATAATCTGTTTCTTTTGTAATTCTATTATTTAATTTTATGCATTTTAAAACGTTATTCTGAGAAGGGGTCCACAGGCTTCCCCAGCCTATTAAGGCATCTATGGCAAAGAAAAGATAAAGAACCCCTGCTGTAGATACACCTTTATATCCACTGGCACAAAATAATAACTGGCTTCAGCAATGACAATGGAATAGCAATAAAAGGTTAGATAAGGCTTAGTAAATTCTGTTAGCCAAAGTAGGAAAATGTATATATATTTTTTAGAAAGATTCCACTTTATAAAGAAATTTAAAACAAGTTTTAGTGCTCAAAAGGTTATCTAAAAGTTTTCCCAATTAATTAATTGAGTTTTATAAAATGCTCCATATCCCTAACGCTCTTCTGCCTCCCTCAAAACTCTTCTGGCTCCAGACACTGATTACACTGAAGAGAAGTCAAGTCTGCTGCATGGAACATTCGAGAGCCTATCAGAATCTCCCAAAGGCTGAAATGAGGACGACGACTCGGTGCACACGCAACAGGCCAAAAATGGCCAACTAGAGTAATAAGCAAAAAAAGGAGGTAAACTACCAGAAGAATTCACAAATGACACTAAGTTCTCTTATGTTTTTTATAATTTGAGTAATATAAGGATTTATGGCATTTTTGTATTATTTAAAAACCAGCAATGTTATTTATGACTATTACTAGAATCCCAATCCTAAATCTGAAACTTAATTTTAACTTTACGTTAAAAAAAAAAATGCAGATGTTAGAGATGGTGTATTCCAAATGCCCTCCCCTACTTTTAGGATGCTTTTCTACATTACCTTTGTTTATACTTTAAGGAAAGTTCCTTCCAATAAGCAGTTTCCTCCTTTAAAGTTGAAAAATCTGGTGTATCTTCACCATCCATGATCAAGAAAGCCTGTGAAATATTAAAGACAAATTTATAAATTAATAGAGAACATGGGGATCTAAGTAAAGTATAAAATCTGGGATAATACCAAATCTGCAGCATTTTGGAGAAAGTGAAACATGAAAGATTCTAAGAGTGATTAACTCTTTTTTTTTTTTAATTTGGTCTTTTTTTTTTTTTTAAACATTTTAGTGGGGAACTGGAGGAGGGGAACAGCACTGGGGAATCAGGGAAGTGGAACAGACAAGTTGCTGTCCTTTTGTTCTTCAGTCTAGTTGTGGTGGATGCCGCTTCACTGGCCCATGTTGGTATTATTGCGTTCTTCCCAGGTGAGGCAGATCGGTCACCAGCCACTGGACAGCCGCTCACGATGGCTCTTGGCCGCTCATGTCGACTGCCAGCCACTCACAGTAGCTTTATGGCCGCCCACTGCAGCCTGCACCATCACCGGCGACTCACAGCAGCCCAGCTCCAGGTCGAGCTATTGTTCACCATCTTAGCTATAGAGGGCGCAGCGTCGCTGGCCCTCAAGTGGGATCTGAACTGGGGTCCTACTGCTCACAGCTGGCGTCCCAAGCCAACTCTTAACCAATGCGCCCCTCAGCCGGCCCAAGTGGTTAACTCTTTATTGTAACTCAGGCACACAAATCGCTTCACTGCCCCACTCTTGGGAACCACCAATACTGTGGATGAGGTCATGATAGGAGAAAAGATTAACAAAGCCCTTTGGTATAAAGCACTTTTGGTGACAGCACGCGATTCTGGTGAACTGGCCCCACAGAATCACCCTGCCAACAGGGCTCCAGCAGTTGGCTTATAGCCAACTGATCTTCTGGGAATCAGGTGACAGAAACAAGCTTATTGTCAGAGCTGATGCTTCTGCATGCCCTTCTCTTTGTACACTTGCTTTAAAACACCTGCTTGAAACATTTTATTCCAGGTGACCCTACTAGGAGATCAAGTACCACGTTCCCAATAATTTACTATTATTACATTTCTAAAAACGTCCTGTTAATTATCTTTTAAGCCCAAAGTTTCATCTATTAAATCCACTAATCCTCCAACTTCAATGTTCTTTCATCTTGGTTCTTTTCCCAAGGTATTCACAGAGGAGGAAAAATCTCTCTTTAATTAACCTTGCATTTGGACTGACTACCTACAGCTCCTGTTTGTCAAGGCCAGATAGAATACCAAAGACATTGAGCTCGCTCTGGATTCATGCCCAACTTCAAAAAGCAAAGTTCTGTAGGAATCTTACCTCCTACAATCCCCTTCCCAAGCATTCCACTTTATAGTTCAGCAATGCCATTTAAATTGTCTTAACACCCATTCTGTTTCAGGTCTGGATGTTTTCTCTATCTGGAATGGTTTCTTCCTTATACAGTTGGAAAGCTCCTATTTATCCCTTAAAACCTAGCTGTCCTCTTTTCCAGAAAGCCTTTCCTGCCCTCACTCAGATAACATTAAAATCTTCTGTACTCTTGGCTACCTCTATACCCCCACATATGCTTTCATGAATATATTTACCACATAGTAATGTATCTGGCTTACACCTCTATGTTACCTATTAGGCTGTGTATTATTCTTATTTATTCCTACCTGAGCACACTGCTTGCACAATAGCAAATACTCAATAATATTTACTATTAAACCAAAATTGATTCAACCTCACCATACCAGGCAGCACGAATTCAAGGTCAGCTTTAAAAATGAATTAATAAAAACTTGGGAGTTGTAGAAAACTCAGAGCTCATCTAGCACAATCCACTAAAGAAGGTTTAGCAAAAAGTCACAGACAAGAACATAGAACTCCAATTTCAGGGTGGGTATACCAGAGGTACAGAGTGGTTTCTGGATGAATAAAATTAACATGTAACTATATACACTTAGTTTAATTCCTCCATGGCCCACTGTAATTTTTTCTGTTTTAGTCAAGTCTCTCCTGACCACACCATCTATTATTACTTTTGCAATCTGTTAGTCAAACTTCCAATTATCTTACATTACCAATCAGCCTACGACTTCTTTGAAAACAGACGGATCCTTGACATACTTAGCATCCTTTCATAGCACCAAGCATAACACCTTGCTAAAGTACAGAATGCTTGCAAATGTTTACTGAGCACCTACTATGTATCAGACACTGTTAAGTACTGACAAATATTTTAGTGCACCAAATGCACTCTCCTCTAATCTGATTACTCCTACACTGGCACACTTTTGTCTATATTATTCTACTCTAGGAGACACTCCTTAGCATGAGAGCACATTAAAATGTAAACCCCCCCCCCAGAGTTGGGGTGCTGTTGAGACTGGGCTCTAGAGTTCAGATTCTGCCACTAAATTCTCAAGCAATATGCTTTACCTCGTAAAGTCTCAGTTTTTTCATCTAATGAGAGTATGGACGAGACCAGGGGTCAGCAAACTTTTGAGACGGAAGATCTGCCAGGGATCAGCAAACTGCAGCTCACAAGCATGTAGCTCTGAAGTAAAAATGAAAATAAAACTATCATAGTTTCACTTATAAAATTTTAAAGGATATTATTCACATAATGGTGATT
The DNA here is from genome assembly GCF_001890085.2 of Hipposideros armiger. NCBI lineage: Eukaryota > Metazoa > Chordata > Mammalia > Chiroptera > Hipposideridae > Hipposideros > Hipposideros armiger. The sequence continues at coordinate 977,412 of NW_017731807.1, forward strand.
ATGTAAAAAATATATTTATGGCTCTCAAATAATTTTTAAATTGTTGTGAGGGACAGGATTGGCTCTTCCAGGGGCCGGCAAACTTTTGAGATGCAACGTACCCAAAGAGCCGCATGTGGCTCGTTAGCCGCAGTTTGCCGACCCCTGGCCTAGCCTTGTTTCTTCAAGTATGTTTCTGATTAATTTTATAATCCTATTCTTTCATCAAGGTTCCCAGTTCCCACTTCATTTTCCCAGATGCAGGAATACTCTTTTATTTGTAACTGTAATTTAATTTCTAGTAAGGTGAGAATAGGATGAGGCTAATCCAGCAGCAAGAGGTATTTGTATTTCAAAAGAATATCCAAAGCACTTAAAGGCATCAACATGTGGTATCAATAACTCCTGAGAGTTATTTCCTAAGTATCCTAGAGAGGAGGGACATACTTCCTATTAACAACTCAGATGAGGATATAATTACAGAACATGAAATAACATCAAGGGGTGAGCAACAATCACTGTGTCCCTTGAATGCTCTACATAGGTCTTTCCCCAAAATACAAAATAAATAAATAAATAAATGATTGATTATATTTGAAACCTATGAATGCAGCCCTAAAGAAGCTATAGGCACTAGTCCTCAAATTTGAATAAGATACATTTGCCTATGTATCTGGCAAACCATATTATCAATGTGCAGCTCAAATATTTAGTTTCTGATACACAATCCAGTAAATTATGGTTTTGCAAAATGTTATGAAGATCAGAATGACACCAGAAGCAAAGTCCTCCTGTTACTTTATCTTAAACAAGAAACATATGAAGAAAAGTGAAAGGATAAGTCTCTCCAGCTAGTTCCTTGAGGACTGGACTTGCGTCTTATTTATAAACCCTTTCTGAATCACCAGAAACATGGAACACAGTAGAAATTGAACATATATTTGAAATGACTTATCTTTCATTATTCCCTCTTTACTTTCAAAGTACTGCTTTCCTTTATTAATATCTAAATTCCTATTTCAGGAATGAAGTAGGCAAAAAGGTGTGTGGGTAGTTTATTTCTACCTTGCAACGCACCACCATGTATTAAATCAGGATTATAAAATGTATCATTCTCTACTATACAAAATTATCAATCTGATGAATGCCAAGCCACATTTAGTCACTTATAAAAGCTCCACATCAAAGAACAGTATATAGGCTCCACATCAAAGAATAGGGAGCTGATGGGACTTACTGGGGAGATCCTTGAAGATATCACTGCACACTTGCTATCTAAAATAATCACAGTCCAGCCCTTCAGTCTTAAATATGAATAGACAACCAAGAACCATCAGACAAATGAGAAAACCCAGTAGCATGAATAAGAAAATCCTAGAATCTGCTAAACTGAGAGGAAATAGACAACAGAAAATCATAGAACTGTTGTTGTTTTTTCATACAAAACTCAGGAGGGTTATCTCCCACACACTTCCTGAAACAGTTACGAGAGAGAAAACCAAGACCTGGACAGCACAGGGTGCAGGAAATAGTGGCTCTAACGCACTATTGCAAAGAAGAGAGGTTTCATGATGAAGCCTAGCTCATCAGGCCCAGAGAGTAACTCAGCCAGATGGATGGCTCCAGGAAAAAGGAGGAATCCCATATAATAGACAGCATGACTGGGAAGCTGAGGTTGTGGTGAAAGGACATCACTCTTGTGTCAGAAAAAAAGGCAGTGGAAACACCAGAGAAATCAAAATGCAGTACAAGAAAGTCCTGACCCTTACACAAAACATTTTTAAATGAAAGATTTCAATGTACTGATTGTAATATTGTATGCAACTGAGGTAAGTTCCATGATTTTACAGCCATCAGTGAATTTCCTATTTTTGGTCTTAACTTACCCTAAGATTTGTGTGTCACTCCCTTGTAAGGTTATAGAATTGGGTGAACACGTTTGTAGTCTTTTTTTAAGCCCTAATTTTGTAAACTTTGATGATAATACCGCTCAGCCTTGGTCTTCTCAAAGTGAATATTTGTCTTTTTAGCTTATATTCACTTGTCAGTCATCTTGGTCCCTTAAATATTTTTGTTATCATGCTTTGGACCTGTTCTAGATTATATATATACCTTTCTAGAGTTGAATGGTGCTACTTCAGTATTTCAACATTTTACTCATGGTAGGGTACTTTTTCATTTAAGCTTTCAGTACCCCTTCTATTACTATGCAGCATTTGATGATATTGGTGATTGTGTGGTCCATGAGCCAGTGTCCTTACGGGAAGTCCTAATGACTATCAGATGCCTTCCTTGGCATCTAACATTTATTTGAATATATTTGAATGTGGAGCCAATCCTTCTACAAATAGAGTTAGGGTTGCTTTTATCTATATTTATCTATAAATGTTATAAATTCACATGCCCAGTTGAGGAACTTTTCTGTGTGACGCTGTTTTTTGTTATTAACCCATTTATACAGTAGCAGAGGACCTGCTAGCAGTTATTACTTTGAAGAGCACTTAGCTAAGTAGCTTTCCCTGAGGAATCTCACTGTTCACACCTCCGAGTGTGCTATAGAAGTATCCATTTGTCCCTGATTTTTGGTTCTTGAACAGGGCCATATTCCTAACACAACTACCAACTTTTCCACCAGTGTCCCCTGGAGACTCAGGTTTTAAATAGCCTTTGAGGTAAAACTTCTTTAGAATCAAGTTCTATTTCTTGTATCCTTCTTATCCAACTACTTAGTTCAGTGTCAACTAATTCTAGCAAAATTATTTTAATGTGTTTTTTTTTTCAGACACACTTCTCTACTTGCTAAATCTTACATGAACTGAATGTTGACTACAATTTTTCTAATCAACAGGCTACTTTTACAACTTGCTTACTGGCCCCTCACACGGTATTGTAACATATGCCAGAAAGCTTTTACTGAAATGACCATCATCTTTTTCAGAATAAGCCAATTAAAAACACTTTTACCAGCAAACAAGTGGTAGGAACAGCACAGCACAGTGGTTTGAGTCCAGACCCTGGAGCCAAACTGCCTGGGTTTGAATCAGACTCCTCTGCTCGCTAGTTGACCTTGGGCAAGTTCCTTAACCACTCAGTGCCCCATTTCCTCACCTGTAAAATGCGGATGATAATTAAAATGGGGTTGTTACGAAATTCAGCGAGTTAATATTTGTAAAGTACTTAGTACAGAGCCTGGCACATAGTAAATGAGGCATAAATTTCATTAAATTATAAAAAACTGGTAGTTCAGTAGTGAATCTTTGAAGTATGACCACAAAATAAATGTGCTTCAGAATTTATATCATACAAATGATCCCTTAAAATTAATCACTTCTGGAAGCTATATGCATATTCCAGTGATACCACAATTACCAAAAACATTTAAACCTTTTTTGGAATAGCCTTGAAAAGCCAGATTAAAAACTAAACAAAAACTTCTTTGTGATTCCACCTCATTTTTACTGCTTACTAACTGGTATTATCCAGTTTCATCACTCCAATTTTATTCATCAGACTTACCCTTTCCAAAACTTGAATTTTTTTACAAATGACAAAAATTTGCTACCACTGCATATATTCAAAAGACCTTTTCAGGGGCTGCAAAGACAGTCTGTTCAGTTTGCTTCAAGTTACATTGAGAGGATGTATTCACTGTGTTATTTGAAACTATGTAACTAGAGATATTAAGACTACAGAAAGTTAGCCAATATAGAAAACTATACTGCTAAAAAAAAATGTTTTAATGATATATCTACAATCTTCTGAAGCTGAAATGAAGGCAGATAACTATGTACTCTCCGCTGCTACCCAAATCTTCCTTCAATATTATGTCTCATATGAAGTATGAATCTCAAAAGTATGACAACTTTTACATGGGGTATTATCATACTGTATGACCTTCAGATATCTAGCAACTGACAAATCAACTCATTTGGGTATAAAACAACCTGTCCAAAATGCTACATTTACAAAGAAACTACTCTTGTATGAAAATCTATTTTATATGATATTGTCTTGTTAATAGTTGAAGAATGCACAAATGAGATTGGAAGTTCTTTTGGGCCTCCTGTAGGTAATACATGCCTTTTTACCAAAATTATTCTACTTCTCTCAAAGGTGATATTTACACAATTTTTGTCTTTTCAAAGTAGATCATAAATATGGTCTCCCTTTTGGTCCTGTCAAACTTCTTTCTTTCTACCTTATAAAATGAAGTAAGTGCTCAGAAACTTATGTCAGAAGTAATTTTAAGCTTTAAGTAACCAAATTTATCTCAGCATGGTTTAGAATAAGAATAAAAATAAGTTTTACAAATGTCATGAAAGCAAGGTCTAAGCTTTTACTGAAGTTTCTACATGTTTTAAGTGTTCCTTACCAAATTTCTGTTTATTTAATGAGTCAAAACAGAACTAAAAAAGAACAGCTTCGTAAGATTTAGCAACATCTCTCTGGACCAGGTCAAATTCTAATCATGGCTAGTGAAAGTTTTTCTCTATGCCTGATGATCTCCAATTTTAAATAATAATTTTAGTAGACATTCAAAAGAGGTACCTTACTCAGTTCTCCTTTACTTCTCTTCAACCCATGACAATGCTATATTTTACTTCATGATTAACTTCATGATTAGTAAAGCCATTACCCTAGTTCCTAAGTGGATTAACAACAACACAATTTACCAGACAAGATAATTAGCCAGCAACCCGTGAACAAGTTTCAGAGTAGGATTCTTTCTTATAACGGAGTAGCAGTTCTTATCTTAGGAAAGTCTGCTCAAAAATATGAGTTAAGTCTTCTACCAGCTTCTAGCATATTTTCGGCAAGTCAAATTTTCTGCTTTGCTTTCCAACTGAGACGGGCATAAAAATCCCACAAAAAACAAACCATAACTCCCGAGCCTAGAGACATAAATTCTCAACTATGCAAACCCACCACCAGTTGATCGAATCCACAATATAAATCACTTAATACCTCCCACCCCACCCGGGCTCAATTTCCCCATCTGTCAAATGGCGATAACAGAATCACTCACAACCACAGGGTGATGAGGTTCGAGAGAGATAGCAAGAGTGTTCTGAAATGTGCAAAGGCGCTACTGAAATACAATGTAATTTTCAGTAGTGAAAGAACCATCACTTTCTTTGCAAAACTTAAAGGGTTACTTCGTTGTTTAGCAGCCAAAAAGAGGCGCGCACAAGCAACCCAAACCCGTTTGGTGACACTTCTCGGAACTCCAAAAGGGGTGATTAGCAGTTCGGAGCGCAGAATCACAAGAATGCCATCAAAGCCCAACGTGGGCTGCTTCCGCTCTCGCCCCCAGCAGGAGAGAAGCAAAGAGAGCTCAAATTCAACCCGGCTCCAAACAACCCTCCCAGCTAAAGGGATTTAAGGGGGAAGGGGCGGGATAGGGGGAGCAGGAAAGCTGGGCGCGCCGTTGCCACCTCAAACTGAGCCACTCCTTGTGCCACCAGCGCCCTGGTCCAAGGTGCCACGTCCCGGCCTCCGTCCACGCCACCCCTCACCCCACCCTCGGCCGCGGGCACATCCTCGGGAGGCCGCCCGGCTCGCTCTCTTGCAAGGACCCCTGGTGGGCCGCACGTCGGACCAGGGCGGCGAGGTAGCAGTTAGAGCGGTTGGAACAGTTGCCCCCGGACTGGCCGCCCCAAAACCCAGCCCCAGCTCGGCCCAGCGGGGCCTCAGGCAGCACCCGGGCCCGGCAGGCTCCCTAGGGACAGGCCTCGCCGCCGCCGGCTCGGCCCCGCACCCTTGGGAGCGGCCCCGCACCGCAGGCTCACCTCCAATGTGTCAAAAGCGCATGTTCGCCTCCACCCGACCGACGTCTCCGCTCCGCTGGCCTGGCCAGGCCCGCCCAGCCGCTCAGCTCCGCTCCCCTCCGCAGTCCTGGGCTCCACTCGGCGCACCTCCGAGCCCGGCTCCTCCCCGACACGTCAGGGTTTGCCTGGGTGTCCGAGGCCATTCTGTGACGCACGGGGGCGAGGTTCAGAGCATGCGCGTGAGCGTGCGGGCGGGCAGGGCGGGGCTGCGGGGAAGGATGGTGTCACAGGGGGGCGGGGCGGGCCGGCGCGCTGACGCAGGGCTGGCTGCGGCCTCCTCACAGGCGACCCCAGATACAGCGACGTGCGGGAAATTGGCCTTCCGGGTGCCCCAAACGCTCTGCGCTGCGGGAAGGTGGTACTACCGTGGAAGAGAACCTGCCTCCCGGTTTTTTAGCCATCGAGGTCCTTCAAGTGTATGTTTCAGTGTTCTCGTTTATAAAATGAATCTCGGCTCAGATTTCACTTCCGAGTCCGCCCCGACCACCGAATAGAATACCAGGGGTATTCTAGTTCCCCTCATCACTCTCTCACAAAGGCCAATGTTGTTTTTAGGGCATTTCCTATAGCTGAAATTTTATATTTCTTGTGTTCCTCAGTAAAATGTAGGTTCCATGAGACCTGTTATACTTTTCTTTTTTAAATCTGAGATGGTAATTTTTTTATTAGTTTCAGGTTACAAAACAATACAATAGTTATACTTTTCACCCCTCACAAAGTGACAACCCCCATCCCCCAATCCACCTGTTATGCTTTTCTTATTGCAACAGATAGCTTGGTCCTAACACAAAGTGGGCACTCAAATATTTGTTGAATGGATTCGTTTAGGGTACCAAGGGAATATAAATATACACATATATATATATTTCGTATATCTAAGCATATATTTATATAAATGTGTGGGTGTGGGTTTGTGTTCATCCCCCTGGGCCCCCAAGGAATAGAATCCATTTTATATATTATGGAGACTTGGAAAGGGAAGTGGGTAGGGGGCTAGCTCAGAAAGCGGAGAAATGGGGATGGGCAACTGCTTAGGGAGAGGAAACATGAAGAAACGGCAGTTTTTAAAACAGTTTTAGGAACTTTTGCTGTGTAATGTGCAATGCAATTCTCTCTAACGTCACTGCTCTTGGAATTGGATTTGTGGGGTTTTGGACACAATAATGATGTGTAATACAGGCCTCAAGGTGAGAGCAGGTTGAGCCTGGGAGGTACAGTTACACTTTGGGGGCATGGTCATAAACAGGAAAGATGCAAGATGGATTGTAAGAAGCGTCCAAATCAATAAAGATGAGAGAAGTGATTAAGGATTGCACTTTGATCTAGACTCTGAACGATATAGGGTTTAAAAGATCACAATATAATAAGAGTAGTTCACTTTTGTTGTACCATTTGTATGTATTGGCAATTGTGCTAAATGCTTGGTTTGCATAATTCAGCCCTCACAGTGACCTTGCCAGATTGAGGTACTGTTATTATTCCCATTTTATAAAGGAGGAAACTGAGACTCAGCAAGATGAAGTTACCCACGGTCGCTCAACGAGAAAAAAAAATGAGGACTCAAGATTCAAACCCACCTACTCTGGACACTCTGACTCCAGAAACCACACTATTAACAACCACCATACTGCCACTCAGGAAGGGTACTATTAATAATAACTACCAGTTATTGGGTTACAGTATGGTACTAAGTGCTTTACATACATTACCTCCCTCGATCTCACAAGTGGCTTGTGAGACTGAAATTATTACCTTCATTTTATATGTAGGAAAACTGAGGCTCAGAAGAACTGGGGTTTAAACCCGAGCAGGTCTTAGTCCAAGCCTGGTGACCTGGGACATCATAGAAGCTTTTTAGGCTCTGGTTTCTGCCTCCCTGGCTAAAGTTGTGCTCTGGGCAATGAGATCACAGGCAGAGAGGTAATTAGGCAGAGAGGCCTTCCTGTGGACCTAGTGCCAAGACAGAACAGTCCCACTCCAAGAAGAAAAAATATATAAAGGCTGCAACTCTTGTCCCTACCTCTTGGCTGAAGTCCTGGGAAACGCACTGAGTCACCTAATAGCAGACCAGGCCCTGCAGAAAATGTTGGCGTCATCTTCCAGGCTACCACCCCTCCCACCCAGCCTGGACTCAGAACTGGTATTTGTCAGGACTGGCGTGTTAGCCCCATCTTAATGAATGGGCTTTGCTTGGCAGGGCTCTCAGATGTATCAAAGCCCTACTAATAATCTCTTTCCTCTGTGTTGGTTGAGCTTTCTCAACAACCTTTGCCCTACTCCCTGATTCCAGTATGCCCATCCAGTGAAAATAAAGTGGAAATGAAGACTGAGGCAGCCTCTAAGGGGGATAGAAGTTACAAAATCAGCTTTGTGAAGAAGGTAAGAAAGGTGAGTGGTGGTTGCACCACCCTCTGCCTTCATAAACCATTAATTAGGAAGGTGTTTGCTAAGGTATGGGTCCCAGTACAAGGTCTTTCTTGGAAAGAGCCAAAGGGGTCAATGTCACAGTCCCTGAGAGCAGGCACAAGCATTCCAACATCTTCCCTGCCACAAACTTGGCGACTCAGGAAACAAAGTCCAGGCTCAGCTGCTGAGGGAAGTGGGGGTGGACCAGCTGCCCTAGGAGAGGTCTGGACACTACATAATGAGGATACTGGACTCCAGCCACATCACATACACACAAAAGGTGATGCAGTGCACATGGACCTGCCATGAAAACTCTGAGGAGATGGGACATATGTAATGCTCTATTGAATCAGATAAGCAGACACCTCAAAATCAAAGGTTTAATTCAGCCTACTCTCTCCATATTTGGGGGCCAGTATTTTCTGCTAAGCTTTAGGGGCATTGATCAGACTGGGCAAGGGACTCCTAATGGCTGGCTGGTTACTGATGGCCTGCTGGATATAGCCACCAGATGTCTCACCACCACTTCCCACTCTTCATGTCTAAACCACAAATAGATCCTCATTTTGCCCCAGCTGAAATTTCCAAAACAATTTTCATGTTTCTGCCAATGGTGTCATCACTCCCCTACACACGAAGGCTTCATCAAATCACCCTTAATTATCCCCTTCCCCAGCTTTTATTTCACTTGCAGGGGCACCAAACTCAAAAGACTTTACCTTCATAAACTCTCAAACCCATTTCCCAGTATTTTCTCCCTGCGTCTCCACTCCAGTCCAAAGTCTCCTATTTATCTGCCCCGCCCTTCTCAAACTTCTCTCCCTCAAATTTCTTCTTGTTCCAGCCCAGCAGTCCACAGCCATCAGAATACGTAATCTTTCTAAAATCCCACCACGTACAGAGCATCACTGGCTCCAAAACTTGTTTTGGCATCCTGTTGCCTTTGTGATAAAGTACAAACTACAAAGTCTGGCATTCAAGGCTCTCCCAAAGCAACTCCAACCCACTTCTATAGTCTACTTCCTTTAGTTCACCCACCTGGGTCTGACCGACTCTCCACTACATGCCCCAAATGGACAGGTCCCTTTTTCTCTGGGCCTTTTATTGACTTCCACTGCCCTGTACACTACAGCTGCTCCCTAAACTTGTCCAGCCTGCCTTCCTCTCTGCCTTTTGAAGTCTCACTCTTATGCTACCTCCTCCAGGAAGCCTTCCCTGATACCTAAAGCCCCAAATAGAGTGCTCCTTCCTCTGAGCTCAAGAGGAGCTATACATCTTCACAGGAGACTTACTGAACACAGCCTTTTGGTCATGGAAGTGTCTGAGCTCTGCACAGAACCAAAGCTCACTGAGCCCAGGGACAATGTTGATTGTCTTAATATCCCCCCAGCAATAGGCACTTAGCAAACACTTGTGTAATATGCTTCAGTGAAAGTGAAAGAATGAATCAGTGGTTTGGGGCTATAACTCCAAGTGGAAGGCAGATAGCACTTTCTGGAAATGCCCCAAATCCTGAGAAAAATTATCATATAGAAAGAAGATATTCACTGATACGAAAGGCTGAACTTAGGCAATGCTAGCTGGCAAAGAAACTGGGATTCAGGTCATGGGAATTATGACTTTTCTCTAACCCGAATCGTAAACTCAGTCTATAACACCTACAACCCTAAAGCAACATCTTTAACTTTTGTAATAAAAAATAGTAATAATAATAATAGATTTTTTAATTTAAAAAATTACTCACTTGGACCTTGAGGTGAGAAGTGGTTTTATAGAGAGAAGAAAGTCTTTCATAAGTTATGAGTTTAGTGTTTGCTCTGTTCCAGGCCTTAGGGATTCAACCATACAACTATAAAAGGTATACCCCACCCCCAACCCCATCTCTATGGAGCTTATGTTCTAATGAGGAAGACAGACAATAAGCAAACAGACATGTTGATTTCTGTCAGGTCCTGACAAGTGCTGTAAAGAAACACAACCAGAGTAAGAGGATAAGGTACAGCAGGTGCTGTTCCCTGAGTGAAAATAGGGCTAAATGATCACGGGATTCATTTCCTCTGTAATATTATCAATGCTCTTAAGATACAGTTATTCCTTCTATTATTGTGCTTTGCTTTACTGCATTTCACAGATGTTGCATTTTTTACAAATTGAAGGCGAGACCCTCCACCACCAAAAAGATTACAACATGCTTTGTTTTGATGGTCTGGAACTGAACCCACAATATCGCTGAATAGCATGTAAAGGGCTACTATATAAAATGCAACAGAGATGTGAAAGAATGTAAAAATATGTGCCGATGCCTTAAATAGAGAAGTTTATCTCACTCTCTACCATAGTGCTTGGCACAGAATGCGCATTGAATAAGTATTGGTTGGCTGAATGACTTGCTAGGTGGTCTATAGAATGCTGTAGCCTTCACCAGATGATAAATTTCCCCTTCCAGATAAGGAATGGTAGCCAGTTCATGTTTGATCTTAAAAAACCCACTTCTGGTTGGTTCCTGACTCTTGGCCCAGCCAGCCACGAACTGGCCAGCCTAGGATATCCCTGT
>NW_017731807.1:991742-995832 GCF_001890085.2 Hipposideros armiger
CTGTTGCTCAGAGCTCAAACTCTTGAGCGAGCTCTTAACCAACTGAGCCACTCAGCCGGCCCCCAGTTTCTATTTGTGATGGATGGCAGTGATGAACTGTACATTTAACAATGGTAAATTTTTCATTATGTGTATTTTACCACAATGAAAACTGCTTTTAATTGTTTTAGTCTAGAAGTCTATATACACCAAGGTGTCGCTAGTAATCTTTGGGGATGGAATTATGTAAAAACTTTCGCTGCATTGTTTGGCTTTTTTTCAACTATGATATTATCATTTTAAAAATTCTAATTTCGTTTAGAAAATGACATAAAAGTAAACCTCAAACCCAGGAGAATACCATCTTACAGTTTACAAAACACTTTCACAATCATTGTCCTGTTTAAGCATCACAACAATCCCACAAAATAGAGATATGTTGGCATTTCTGTGGATGAGGAAACAGGTTCAGAGGAAAGGAAGTGACTTGTCCATAAGTAAAACAAGGAGTCAGGACTTAATCATAAGCCCCTAACTTGGTCAGCTCAGCACAATTTTAGGCCTCACACCAACTATGTCTCAGTCAGTCCCAGAAAAACCTGTCTGAATCCAAGAAGCCCTCACAAAAACCCAGAGCAATGCTACCTGGGCAGCCCAGAAAATAGAAAACCCCATCAAGGTAATGACATCTTAGGAGAATATGGGCAAACAATGTAATTTTAGGAAGCCACCAAAGCAAATCCCTGGTGTGACCCCCACAGAAACATAACCAACTTCACAAATTAACCTGTCTTTGACAGTCCCTCATCACATGGACAGAGAGGGTCCTCAGACCACCAGGAGTCCCCCATTCTGGTGTGTCTCAGGCCAGCCCTCACCAGACCCTCTCTGAGCAGAACCCCACGGTCCCAACGTACCTGGTCCTGTGTCCCAGGCTTCACTGATCAGATCAACAGCAGCACTCAGGGGACAGCACTGAACCAGCTGAAACAAAGTAGAAGTCAACAGGAAGCGTGAGAATCATTGTCTGACAAAAGAGGCACAAGGACAGGAAGTGGGTTTGGGCCAGGAAGGCTGGGGCCTGCCTTCTACAAGTGAGGCAACACTGCCAGCCTCATTGCTCAGCTGGAGCTGAGCAAGACTTCAGTGCTGGGGAAGGAAAAAAAGAAATTCAAGTCCTAACTCTTTAGCCAGGCCTTCACAATTCTCCATTACTACTGCAGGCGTGTATGCCTGTCCCTGTATCTGGAGGTGAAGGGCAAAGGGAAAAGCTGTCACTTATTAAGGGGAGGACATGCACAGACACTGGCAAAGCACAAACGGGGTACGTAAGAGAATAAACAACGTCAGATAGCCTCCACCTACCACTTTTAGCTGTGAAGCCTTGAATGAGCTGCTTTGTGTCTCTGAGTCTCGTTTTCCCCAGGTATGAAATGGAGGTAAAACCAGTACTGACCTCACAGCATTGTTTAGGCTTAAATGAGATAACATGTAATTGGCTTCATACGGTCCAATTTGTCACTTTAGCCATTGGCGGTGTTCCTCCTCCTTTCTGCCTCTCCAAATCTGACCCACTCCTTCAGTCTTTANACAGTTGTGGGGCCCATGCTATAATACATGATTCCTCAGAGTGTCTCCAATAGGATTGAGCCCCCCCTTGTCCATGGGTTAATGAGCTCAGAATATGCTTTTATTGACTCTTCTCCTTTCTCTGGCTCACTCACCTAAAACTCTCACTCTTGCCTGGTGGATCCACCTCCCAAGTAAACTACCTGCATCCAAGTCTTTGCCTCAAGTCCTTTGCTTTCAGGAGAACCTAAACTAAGGTAGGCACACACCCCCAGCACAGGAAGAACCCCAATCGAACCAAAATGACAGTGACAGAATGAAGAGTTGGTAGGTTTCTCCTCAGTTTGCATTTGTCATCTCTTTGTAATTCCAAAACCATTTCACATCCATGGGAGGGCACTGGAAATGATTCAGAACTAGGAAGAATTACCTCATATTCTGGATGACAGAACCAAGCAAGATACAAAATGATGTTGACCAGCTGAAGCAATGAGGCCGCCATCAACAGGAAGGAATTTAAAAGGATAAAAGAGTGCTACACTGAAGTTCAAAAAACGAAATCAATTGCCCCCATACTGAACATGATAGTCATTAATGTGAAACAAAAGGCTGTGCAGTTTTTCAATGATCACAAACTCCCCATGAGTCAAGACTTAAAAAAAAAAAAAAAAGCCAAAGCAATGTGTGACAGTATCGGCAGAAGCACCCAGATCAAGGATCAACACAGCTCTGCGTGATCTGGCTCCGGCTCATCACCACCGAGCACAAGTCTTGGACTCTCTGTTATTGAGACACAAGGAGCTATGGGTCTCCCTAGGTACATATGTAGCATGGATGAGTAGGGGAGTTAATACCCAGTGGGGCAAAACTTTCACCAATGGGAGACAGAAGCCAACAGATAAATCCTTCCTCCAGCAGATGTTCCTGAGTAACAGTTATTTATATGGCCTCTTGGAAGATGAAGATCGAGCCTTCCAATCCACTTTATTTACATCTCACGGTGGCTACCATGAGAACGAACCTTTATATTGACTCTCCCCCCTCCATTTCCTGCCTCCTTGTTTCTGCTCCCTGGAACACTTCTGAATAAAGTCCTTGCACATCAAAAAAAAAAAGGAGAATTAATTCCTTCTGCAGTCACTCCCTAATTAGCCCAATTTGATGGTATTCCATCCTGTAAACATATATATGCTGGTTCTACAGATGTAAAGATTCCATCCTACAATGTTCTCAACTTCACATCTTCTAAACACCTATTAACCGACAACGTAATAATGTTAGAGACTTTGAGTGGTAGAACTACCTGGAATGTCAACCATAAGTAACCTGGAATGTAAGGATTGCTTCTCTGGGGAGTCACTTGTCTGGTGACCTTTGTCTAAATAAGGGGAACAATACCCTAACCATTTATAATTTCAACCTAATATGGTAAATGACAGTCCATGGGATCTCAGAAGAAATTTCACACTAGGTTTCATCAATTCCTGTATAATACAACACAGGTCTTGAGATCCACTTTGAAATTTACAAGGAGTTCTTGTGTCCTTTATAGGGAAAATATTTCTGCTCAAAATTAGGAGACTGGGCTTTATTCAGGAATGTCCATTCCACAGAGGCAAATTTTGATTCATAAATTATGATATGCAGAAATGAAACATCCAAATTTCCTGATAATCACAGTAGAAACATCCCTTCTATGAAAAGAAAATAAGTAACTCTTTGGAGGGGAGCAGGCCAGGCAGAAGAGAAGACATTAACTTAAGTGCTGAAGTCAGGATAGGGGACAGCAAGGGACTTTTTCCAAGCATGTTGCTGTTTCAACAATTTCTAAAGTTGTGTGTTGACAGGATGGTTATTAAAACCCTGATAAAAGATATTAGAGGAAGCAGTGTGAAAGCAAGAGGCTCAGACTCACAGAGAAGGTGATCAAAGGTGGTAAGATCCACCCTCCACCCGCAGCAGAGGTGCAGGCCCCACCCCTTCTCAGGGCTCCCCACCCTGGTGTGAGAACCCAGTCAGCCTCTGCCTGCTGCTGTTCCCTCCCACTGCCTTAGGAATTCAGCTGTTTATTCTCTCCCGAATCAGCCCCATCACAGGTAATTTTGCTCGTTACTTCCCTTCTCTGAGCCTCAGTTACTTCATCGGTAAAGTGAGCAGGTTGAACCAGATGATAACTGTTGACAGTTCCTGTCAGTCAGGACCCATCCTGTCATCTAGATGCCAAGCACACTCCTGGGGGCACTGAAAGCTCTGCCTTTCCTTGGCCAGCTTGCCCAATGTCTTGGCAGGGTCAGTCCTCTCCTAGATAGGTGGGAGGTAGGTGACTAAGGACCGTCTTATTCTTGCCAACGTTCCTTTGCTATACCCTGGGGAATTGCTGAACTTGCAGAACAAACCAACTTCAAGGACATGTAATGTCTGATGTATTCGTTTCCTGTGGGCTGCCATAACAAATTACTACAAGGTTAGTGGCTTAAAACAACACGAATTTATTCTCTTACAGTTCTGGAGATCAGATGTTCAAAATGACACAAGGCTAAAA
>NW_017731807.1:998141-1000237 GCF_001890085.2 Hipposideros armiger
CATGAATACAAAATAAAATGACTGCTTTTATTTTTATAAGTATACACACAGAAAAAAGGCTGTAAGGATATATTTATAACTGGTGGCTATCTCTGGATGAGCTACATTTTCTTCTGTGTGTATGTGTTGATCCCGTTACAGATTATTTTTGTAATCCAAGAGAGGAAAAAAATCTTCAAAAACTTTAGATGTAGTCATTAAGAACTGCTATTTTCTGAAGCCTGGGTTCTGAGACTACACCTACAAAAATATAAGGGATTAACCCTACACCTCTTTACAGAACTGGCCATACATCAAAAATTTAACAATTATCCTACCCAAGTAGAAAAATGAGCAATGGATATAAATAAGTGGAAGGCATACAAATGACTAATAAACATATAAGAAGATCCTCAATAATGTCATTAATAACTTCTAAAAATGTAAAATAAAATGACAGAGATATCACTTTTTGCTTATCAAATTAGCAAAATTTAAAACAAATGATAGCCCAGTGCTAGTAAAAGTCTGAGGAAGCCAATGCTCTCCGACCATGCTGGTTGGAATGAAAATGTTATAACCATCTCAGTTACCATGATGGAATACATGTATCTTTACTTCCTCCTGAAACACCACAGAAAGACAGGATAAGAGTTTTAAAAGGTAGAAACTCACTAGGACAGAGTACAAAAGAGGAGGCAACAGTGGACAAAAGATGTCAACAGAATCTTGGAAGTTGGAAAGTAAGTGGTCACTGATGGGGTGGATCAGAGAAGGTTGGAAACTCAGTGCCAGACAGAAGCAATCAGTGCTGTGCCTCTGAACCCCATAAAGGCTCAGGAATTGGAGGTGCCAGCTACATCAGAAGACAGGGTGCGGTGGGGCTGAAAACAGGAAGCATGGTGTATTTACAAAGCACTTAGACATGGCCTTCACGGCCCAGGCAATTGACAAGCCAAAGCATTTACCTCTCTCTTACTCCAGGAGAAGGAGGAGGAGGTTTATTTTCTGAAGAAACTATACCAGAGAAGCTTCAGACCTGGGGACACTGGGCACACAGAGAGCAAAGTTAAGTCACTACACTATAAAGGGAAGATAAGCAGGATAAAGAAAGGGGGAATTCTTCAAAGATTACATGTTGAATAATGTGACCCTACCTTCCTTTCCCTGATGGCCTCCCAGAATGCTGGCAGCTTGGCTTATATCTCCAGGTAGGAGATCAGAGAGTTTTTCTCAACAGAATAATCTCCCCATCTCAAAATCCTTAACTTAATCACATTTGCAAAGTCCTTTTTGTTATATAAGGTACCATAAACAGGTTCTGGGGATTAGAACACGTACATCTTTGGGGGGCTGTTATGCTGCCTACCACATCTGATCCAATTTACCCCTTCACAATAGTTTCCATTTCTGCATATCATCTTGGAATTTTTCTTTGAATTGACTCACTTTTTATAAAATGAACTTCAATCCTACATAAGCCTTATCCTAAACAATCATATCTATGAAATCATGGACTTGATTGCTAGTCATTTTCCCATAATATTCCATAAAATAAATACATGACTATTAAAATGTCAAATGTTCATCTCTGTGCCATGTAACATCATCTCTGTGCCATGTAACACCAGTAGTACACAGACCATCCTTTGGGGAACAAAAATAGAACCAGCCTCCTGATTTTACAGAAAAGGGTAATTTGTCCAAAAAGGCAAGACAGCACAGAGCAAAATTTCAGCTACATCCACAACTTCTTCCTCCCATCTCCATGCTTATTAATCACAATTTGAAAGTATGTCAGCTTTTTCTTAATAGCATCCCTACATTGGTGATTCATATGATCTGGGGCTCAGTTCCCCTCTGTTACACTCATGGATAATTTATATTTGAAAAGTGAGGTTTATTGCTTCCACTGTCAATCAGCATTCATGCATCCTACTTATCTGTGTTAAACAGTTGCCTGTTTACTTGACCCACATCTGGACAGCGTCCAAGCCCTGGGGAAGAATGAACTGAAGAGGGAGGTCTGTGGCTACTGGTGACTTTGTACTATGCCCGCTGGCTTCTGTCCCAGCTGTAGACTGAACTTTGAAAACAACTTTTGAGAAGGCAGAGTT
>NW_017731807.1:1003818-1004602 GCF_001890085.2 Hipposideros armiger
GAGAAATTGGAACCTTTGTGCACTGCTAGTAAGAGTGTAAAATGGTACAGCCACTATGGAAAAACGTATGAACGTTCCTCAAAAAATTAAAAATAGAATTACCATATGATCTAGCAAATCCACTTGTGAGTATACACATATATCCAAAAGAATTCAAAGGACTCAAATAGACATTTGTACACCCATGTTCACAGCAGCATTATTCACAATAGCCAAAAAGTAGAAACAACACAAATGTCAATCAACAGATGAATGGATAAACAAAATGTGATCTATACATACAATGGAATATTATTCGGCCTTAAAAAGGAAGGACATTCTTATACATGCTACACCACAGGTCAATCTTGAGGACATCATGCTAAGCAAAATAAGGCAGTCACAAGAAGACAAATACTGGATGATTCCACTTATATGAGGGACCTAGAGTAGTCAAATTCATAGAGACAGAAAGTAGAATAGTGGTTGCCAGGTTCCAGGGGGGAGGGAAATGGGAAGTTATTGTTTAATGGTACAGTTTCTATTTGTTTTTTTTGTTTTTTTGTTTGTTTGTTTGTTATTTTTAGCTGAGCCATCCTGCCACCTGTTGGCAGCTCAGCGGCTGCTCACCTCGGGCAGGGACTTGAACCACTGTTGCTCAGAGCTCAAACTCTTGAGCGAGCTCTTAACCAACTGAGCCACTCAGCCGGCCCCCAGTTTCTATTTGTGATGGATGGCAGTGATGAACTGTACATTTAACAATGGTAAATTTTTCATTATGTGTATTTTACCACAATGAAAACTG
>NW_017731807.1:1010962-1032140 GCF_001890085.2 Hipposideros armiger
CAGTGCTACTTTTAAATCAGAAACAATATCAATTTTTTTTCACTCCTAACTCTGCCCCTGACACTGGCCTTACCTGGCTCAAGCATTGAGGACTCTCAGCTGTCAGAGAGGCTTTCTGCTCTGGGATGAAGAGTGAAGACTCGGTAAATCCTCTGTCACAGGCTTATTTCAAGCACTCTTTCTCCTGCGGCTGCCACCACCCCAGGAAGGGGGAGAGGTTTCCCTTCCACATACCACCCTGAGAACAAACCTCTGTGCTCTCTTCTTTAGCTTCCCTCCCCCCGCTGTCCCAGGGCATCTCTGCACCTGCAGTGGGCAATTTTAAAGGTGTGTGTGTTATACAACAGTGAGAGGGAATCAGGGCCAGACCAGGTGAGTTGCTGGCTCTCATGGGCTTGGGGTGTGACTCAGTCTTCCTGCTCACCCAGTGCCCCACCCCTGCTACTCTCTACCTCCTCCCAGAGCCCCACCCTTGGGTCACCCTCTGCCCTTGTCAATATTATCCTCAAGTCCAAGCTATTTGTCTCCTTTTCTCAGGATTCTTTTGGTTGATCCCACTCTGTGGCTTCCCATCCAAAGGGCTCTCAAGCATTTAAGCCCAGCCTTGGGCCCAGCCATGAAAATTCTGAAGTGGCCTCTTTCAGCTCTGAGATCCCAAGCCTCTATCAGCTATCCCAGGCCATCATCCTTCATAGGTCCCATGTCAGTGTGTGCCAAGGTCTGTGTGCACTACGACTTCAGGTGGTATACAAGCAAACCTTTTTTTAACTTAACAGTATGTATTCATTGTGCTGTTTATTAAAAATATAACTAGAATATCAGACCTGTGATTGCACAGGTATGAATGCTTAGAATGAGGCGAGACTAAATATTTAAGTTTAAAATGTGGCTCCATTTTTTTAAAGAAAAATCAAGTAAACAATCGTACATGTGGTACTTTGATATAGCAAAAATTACCAAGACAATTTACTAAATTCTCCCCGGGATTCCTCCTTCAAAAGTCCTTATGTCCCTTCCTCTTCTCTCTCCTTGCCAACTCACCCTCTGCAGAACCTGCCTAAGACCAAGCTTTTCCAAAGACAACATTGGCATATAGTGACTCAGGTAAGGTTCTAACACACTGGTGGGCTCAATCTCCTGTCTCCAGCCAGACCAGAGGTTCTCAGTCTACTATGACTTTGAGGAGGGAATTTTGGTGTGCATTCCAAAGGAATTTAGAATAGAAAGTAGAATGGCTGTATTCCCCAAACTTCCCTTGCACACCACCCCTGCCCCCAGGCCCCATACACTTGAGCTAGGCTTGAGAAGGTAGATTTATTCATTTAACAAAAATTGATGTATTGATTTAATGATGCCAGGCCTTTGTGCTGGAGTCTACAAAGATGAGTTAGGATCCCCTCCTTCAAGGTCTTAATAAAAGATGGAGATGCTGGGGGGCAGAGAGTGATGAAGTAGAAAGGCATTCCAGCCAGAAAAATAAAAAATAAAAAAGCATGGGAAAAAAATCACAGAGCCCCAAAAGTTGAGGCCTTCAAGGGATCTAAGCTGAAAGTCACCATTGTGGCCACTCTGCATGGCATGAGACAGACAGCCAAGGGGATAGGGGATAACTGGAGCAAGCCTTAGAAAGGCAGTGAGGGCCTCATGTGCTGGCTGAGGGGTGCGGGCAGTGGGGAGCCATGGAAGTCTTCAGAGAAGAGGAAGATGAGCTGAGACCCGTGAAGATACTCTGTGGCTGCTGGGTTCTGTGGTGCAAGTTGGTGCAGGAGGGCTGGGGGGGAAAGGGGGCGCGGAGGAGGGAGGGATGCAAGCTGGAAATGAAAAGCAGCACTTATACCACTTACCAAGCTGATAAATGAGAAAGCTCCAAGATATAGTGTCAAGGAAGACAAGCAAGATGCAGAAGCATGCATGTGGCCTGCTACCTTTTGGTTTAAAAAAAAAAAGAGAGAGAATATGAATCTATATGTGTATTCGCTCCTGTAGATAAATGAGATGCACAAGAATAACCACTAATTACAATGGTTACCTTTTTTAAAAATTATGGTAAATATCTACCGTCTTCTTCATTTTCAAGTGTACAGTTAAATGGCATTAAGTACTTTCACACTGTTGTGTAACCATCACTACCATCCATCTCCAGAACATTTTTATCTTCCCAAACTGAAACTCTGTACCCATTAAACAATTACTTCCCATTCACCCTGGAACCACCATTCTACTTTCTGTCTCTATGAATCTGACTACTCTAGGAACCTCCTATAAGTGGATTCATATAGTGTTTGTCCTTTTGTAACTGGCTTATTTTATGAAGCATAATGTCCTCAAAGTTCACCCATATTGTAGCATGTGTGAGACTTTTCTTCTTTTTTAAGGGGGAATAATATTCCATTATATGTATAAATCACACTTTGTTTATACATTTATCTGTCGATAAACACAAATTGCTTTCACCTTTGGGCTATTTTGAGTAATACTGCTTTGAACATGGGTGTACAAATATCTGTTGGAGTCCCTGCTATCAATTCTATTGGGTATGTACCCACAAGGGAAATTGCTGGCTCATTTGGTAATTCTATTTTTAATTATTTGAGAAGCCATCATAATGTTTTTCATAGTGGCTGCACCATTTTACATTCCCACCAGCAGTGCACAAGAGCTCAAATTTCTGCACATTCTCACCAACACCCATTTTCTGTGTGTGTGTGTGTGTGTGTGTGTGTGTGTGTGTTTGTGTGTGTTTTAGAGTAGCCTTTCTGATGGGTGTTAGCTAGTGATTGCCTTTTGGGATGCATAGGAAATGGGCAGATACGGAACAGGGAGGAGAGGGAATCTTCACTGTAGGTTTTTACCACTTTTTTATTTTTTAATCATCTGAATGTATTGTTTATTCAAGAAATTAAATTTTATTTCAGCATTTATTATGACAATTTCCAAACATACAGAAAAGTTGAAAGAATTTTACAGTGGTTTACAGAACCCGTATATCTAAAAATTATATTCTACCATTAGCATGCACTATTTTTGCATTATCACATCAATTCATTCATCAATCCATTCAATTAAAAAAAATAAATACAGAATGTATTTTCCTAGGCCCATCTCAAGACCTGCTAAGTCCTAAGATAAGGCCTGGAAATCTGTAACTTTAATCAGTTCTCCAGGTGGTTCTGGTATTTGGGGATTTCTATCCTGGTCCAGCTAGTCATCCTATGCAGAAACCAGACCTTCAGTCAGTCAGTGGTCAGCCAGCCTCAGCCTGGGTTCTCCCCTCGTCTGGAAGCTTCCTACCCTTAGAGAGGTTTCCCCAAAGAAAGTCTCATCTTACTGATCCACAATAGTCTCCGGACCCACACCTATCCTGGCTGGCCTCTTCCCCAGAACACGCTTCAGTGCCTTGACACCACCACCCCAACTGTGTCCCCAGAACTGGGCACAATTCTCGGATGTAGCCTGACCAGAACAGAGGCCACTCATCCCATCCTTCCCTGAGCTGAAAACCAGTCTTCCACCATTCAGACTGCATTTATCGCCTCTGCTGAGAATGGCAGGACACTATAAAACAGGTGGTAGGATTTGCAAAAAATACCTTATTCACTAAGCTAGGACCAGATTGGCCAGGCCCCTTGAAGTAGAAGGTATTCAAGTCCCCTTACCCCTCTTTAGCCTTCTCTTTTTGCCATGATGATGATGAAGAAGAAAGAAGGAAGGAAGGAAGGAAGGAAGGAAGGAAGGAAGGAAGGAAGGAAGGAAGGAAGGAAGGAAGGAAGGAAGGAAGGGAGGAAGAAAGGAAGGAAGGAAGGAAAGAAAGAAAGGTGATAGGGTGTTGATGGAGACCTTAATGCATTTAGAGGTATGGTTCCAGGCACATTATTTGCATCCATTCATTTAAGCATCACAATCCTATAGAGTCTTACCTTATGGGGCCAAAATGGTCTCCATTATTATCCCCATTTTTCTGATTGAAGCAACTGATGCACAAAGGAATTAAGTAACTTACCCAAATGCACGTGGCACTTTCTCTTCATATAAACACACACAGAGCACTTTTGAATGCTCCTGTGCTGATCTCAATTTCCCAAAGATCCCTACTATCAAATCCTATAGTGTAGAACCTTCAGGCTAATATACCTGTGCTCTCAGTTTTTCCTGATTACTAATTCCCCTTTGCCTCTCAAAACTTAGCCCTGTGCCCAACTCTCTCAAGATCTTGCTAGATGACTAGAGCCAACCTGATAAAGTCAAGCTAAGGTTTCTCCCGCTGATATATTTACTCTTTCAGGTAAGTTTGTCTGTGTGTGTATGTGCAAAAACATACACACATATATACATACATATGTATATATAATTTTTAAAGTGGAATTCTTATTTTGGAATATAAAACCATGACAAACTATGATAATAAATATTTATATATTCAAGGTAATCTTCAAAGTTAAGCTTCATAGCAGGGCCAGTGGAAAAGAACTGGGGGCCTCAGGAATTTCATATTACTACATAATCATATCACATTAGTCTGAGTCTAAAATCAGTCCAGATTAGCTCCGTCCCCTACCCCGGGGACACATGGGGCACTGATGCTGAATATTTGGGACTCCTTTTCAGGAAGCCCTAGGTAGTCAGTCATGAGCCACACTACCAAAGGGGCATGGTGCTGATGCAAGGAGAGAAATTTGGGGAACCCTCTGGGACTAGAGTGGCAAAATGAAATAGGATGCCCAGTGAAATTTGAGTTTTAGATAAACAATGAATAATTTTTTAGCATAATTAGGTCCCAAATACTGCATTGGGCATACTTATACTAAAAAATTATTTGTTGGGCCGGCCGAGTGGCACGATGGTTAAGAACTGGCTTGGGACGCCAGAGGGCCCCGGTTCAGATCCCACATATGAGGGCCAGTGACACTGCCCTCTACAGCTAAGATGCTGAACAACAGCTCAACCTGGAGCTGGGCTGCCGTGAGTCGCCGGCGATGGCGTAGGCTGCAGCCCCTGTGGCAGTGGGTTGTCATGGGCTACCATATGTAGCCAGCAGCCAGCGTGAGCGGCCAGCAGCCGCAGTGAGCGGCTGTCCAGAAGCCAGCGACTGATCTGCCTCGCCCAGGAAGAGCGCAATGATGGTGCCAACTAGGGCCAGTGAAACAACATCCTCCACAACTAGACTGAAGAACAAAACAACAACAACTTATCTGTTCCCCTTCCCCAATTCCCCAGCGCTGTTCCCATCCCCCCAATTCCCCAATAAAAAAAAATCTAAAAAAAAAAATTTTTTTTGTTTATCTGAAATACAAATTTACCTGGGCAGTCTACACTTCTATTTGCTAAATCTAGGACTGTCTGGGACTTCCTGGGGAAGAACATGAGAGACTGTCACCACGGTTTGTACCCAGCCATCTCCATGTTCTGGATGAGGTGGCCAGCTACACTGCCCTGACTGTCCTCCCCCAACCAGCCTCAAAGTGGCCATAGTTGGTCCAGTGGGAAAGGGGCCATCCTGGTCACCCTATGAGGTCACACATATGCTGAGCTGTGCGTTGGATCCAGGAACTTCATTTTTTCAGTAGAAAACCAATTTCTTGAGGTCTGGGAGGGAATCCCCCAAAATGGTTTCTAGTCCTGGCTTTGTTCCTACCTTATTATTGATTATTTTTTTCTGATCATGAAAGAAACACATTCAGTGTGAAAATTCAAATATCACAGGAATGTTTAAAATAGAAAGTCCCTCCAGAGATGATTACTATCAAATCTGATGTGTCTTCTTCCCAATTTTTCTCTATAAAAATGATCATATGTTGTTCTCATTTCTATAAATAGAATCATATTATACAGACTGTTCTGAAATGTGCTTCTATTTCACAAGATATCAGGGACTTTTTTCCACTCAGGTGTGCGCATTTCTAATTCATTGGTTTTACTCTACTCCATTCTTTCTCCCAGTGGTGTTTGGTCTTTTGGATCTCTGAGCCCCTTTGAGTGTTTGATGAATGACAAATACACATAGCACATCCCCCAAATCTTTGTATACAACTTTGGATGTCATCGCCTTCCTGAGGCTGATCTGCCCCTTTCACTCTGTGCATGGCAGAGGAGCAGAGGGGTGTGGAAGGATCACTGAAATGGGTCCAGGGGCGTGGAAGACTGCGAACATGACTTTTAGTGTTGGGATGGGGAGACCCATCTCTAGGGAGCTTCAGTCAAAGGGGTCCTGGGTCACTGCCTCCTTGTGAGACCCTCTGCCTGTCCTGAGTACCCATCCCTGGGCTCCTCTTCAGGTCAGGGGCTCCCCTCCTAGCATCCTCATCAAGATCACATGACTCCAGCAGCTGCCAAACCCCTGGGCAATGCCAAGAGCCTCCTGGTCTCAAACGGGTTGAGCGACATTCACTTCCTGGCACTGTCCTCCCGACCTGCTCAGTCATTAGGGAATGCCTCAGCGGCAGCTGTCACAGTGACAGCAACAGAAGGACGTGCTGCCTGCCCAGTGCCTCTGGGTGGCTCAGATCTGCCTCGCGGAGGACCCAGGTGAAGAGGCGGATGCTGCTCTTCCTGGCCCCAGCCAAAGTGAGTCCGGGAGCCCTGGCTGGGGGTGGGGAAGGACGGGGAGCCAGGAAAAGGTTGGCAAGGTTTGGACTGAAGCTGGAGTGATACAGAGGTGTGGGAGTGTGTGTGTGTGTGTGTGTGTGTGTGTGTGTGTGGCATCTAGGGGTGGGGAAGTGGACACAGCTGAAGCTATAGGGCCTCTGCCTCACAGGTCCACTGTTCCAAGGTGGGGAGGCGGGGGGGGGTTGCCTGGGCTGGTGACAGCCCCAACCAGTCCTCACAATGGGCTGCTGCTGCTAAGGCTGGGAACTGGGGTTTTCGAGGTCACCTCCCTTGGGCCAGCCCTTGTCCTCCCCGCCTCACAGGTGGCTGGAATGGCAGCTCTGTTTAGAGTCACTCTGAGGAGGGAAGTTTGGGCGTCACTTTTCCATCAATGCTTCTTCATCTATTCCTTTTTTTCTTAACCACTTTACTAAAGTACATTTGACATGCAAAAAGCTGTACATCTATAACATATACAACTGATTCTGGAGCTGTCGTGAGGTATTCTCATCCACGGGTGCTTCACAGGAAATACAGGTAAATCAGTGTTTCTGTAGAGGTATGAGGCCTGGGACCTCCTGTTCTGCCACCTTGCTTTTGGTTCTTCATCTACGCCTTGAACCAAGGTCTGGAATGTCCTCCATGGAGGCACATCCAAACCCTCACTAGAGGCAGCAATACATATCATGGGCTGCCTATCCTGGGTCTGCCCTGTACCAGCAGTATGACTTTGAGCAAGTTACTTAACTTAAGCCTTGAGCCTCAGTTCCCTCATCTGTAAAATGGAGAAAATACCTACCTCCCAGAGTTGTCAGGGTTAAATGAGGAAGGAATGCAAAATGCCAAGCACATAATTAGTGTTTAATAAATAGTCGCTGTTATAATTATTTATTATTAGCTCAACACTGGTCCCTCCTCACCTAGGAAGACTTTGCAGCCCTCCTCTCCCCACAATTTCCTAAAGCACCAATGGGAATGCTTTTTGGCATATAATGTCTTGCATTGTTATTTAACTAGTCTGTGCCCAAACCAGAGTATGAGCCTTGCATTTATTCCTTCTGCTGCCCTCTTCCCTGCCCCAGCACCCAAGACAGAGTCAGGCCCATAAGAGGAACTCAAGGATGAAGAATAAAATGGAATTAAGAAAAAGGGAGGGACACAGGAGGGAGAGGTCAGGGAAAGACTGAGAAAGGGAGGTTAGAAGAAGGTGGGGAAGGAGGGTGGCATTGTCCAAGCATGAATGAAATGCCACTCCTGAAGCTCAGGAAGGAGAAAGGGCTGCCCAGAGAGGCCATCAGTGGGGACTGGGACATCTTTTGCATCCCGTGGGTCGCTTTTACTTTCCCACAAGCTCACATGAAAAATAGAGGCTCTTCTGCCCCCTCCCCTGTTCATCCCAAGCAGGATAGTGCTTTCTGACTTGCTAATATCTACTCACTCAACCTATCAATTGATTCTAATAATGGTCTCTATATAATCTATGGAATCTCCTCTCTCTCTCTCTCTCTCTCTCTCTCTCTCTCTCTCATCTCTATCTCTATCTCTATCTCTATCATTATCTCGGCCTTCTCCTTCTCCATCACCTTCCCAGGTAACCTCAAACAATTCACTTTCCCTTCTGCGAACCTAGGTCTGCTCACCTGTAAAAGTAGATTTAACTAAATTACCTCAAAAGTTCTTTCTTCCCCTAGCATTCTCTTACCTATCTACTTTAATTCTCTTGCCTATCTTGATACCTTCCTCTCAGTTACCCAAACAACTTAAGCTATTGATCATCATCCCTCCTTTTTAAAAAATAGTTTTCAAGAAAATTTATAAATGTCCACTAGGCTCTGAAAGTTTTATGAAAGACTTTCTTGATCACTGCTTATCTCCAATGTCTAGCTCAATACCTAGCATGCAGCAGGTGCTCAATAAATATTTGTTGAATAATTGGATGGATGGGTGGATGGATGGATGGATGGATGGATGGATGCAATGAATTTCTACCATATGCCTGTAGGGAGTTATGAAACACAGGAGGACATATTAGTAGTTGGTTGGCTTAAGAAAATCATGGTCATTCTGAGAGTAACTCTAGTTCAGTTTAGACATTTATAAGCATTACGAAACAAAAATGACTGGGAAACACTGGCATCACCATCTTAATTTTTACCTATTGCCCAACACCTACGTAATCTATTGTTATCTTGTTCAGTTGTTCTAATTTGAGGGGAGCTACCCTCTGTCAGAGGTGCGTGATTTTTTAGTCATCTACATAATAAGGACTATCTGAGGAGGAGAGGGAAGGAAGGGAAGAAAGATGCTAGGAGGGAAGAGGATTTGGCCTGCCTTAACAATGACATGTAGCATTTATTGAGCACTTACTTTGTACCAGACTCTTCACTCGCATTAGCTCACTTAATACTCTGAACAACTCTGCAACTCTGAGAGGAAGGTAGTATTATTATTATCAACCCCATTTTACAGATGGGAAACTGAGGCTCAGATAGGTTAAACAACTTGCCTGAGGTTATACAGACAGCAGTGGACATATCAAGGACTTGAACCCAGCTCCAGAGTCTGAGGACTTGAACCCCCCCGCACCACCACCAGCCTGGGAGACACACTGACAACCTCAGAAACCAAAGATTGAAAACGTTTGCAAAGGTTTAGGTGCTGCCTGCAGGGTCCCAGGCCCCCTATCCCAAATTTCATCAGGCTTCTTTGGAGAAATTACTTTTACATATTTTTGCTCCTTCTTAGTTATGGGACATTTCCATCTTGGTAAAATGGATTTGGAACCAAGCCAAGTAAAGGGAGAGATTCCAAAAGATTTGAAATTTGACAAACAATAGTTGTCTTCCTGTTAATTAATCTTGTTCCCATTATGTCATCTCTCAGTTCTATTTGTCAGTGTGTCCAAGGGTCTTTTGTCATTGATGGAAGAATATATCAATAATAAGTGATTACAGTTTTTTCTAAAGAGGCTGTCCTATATGAGTTTAGAATACACAGTTGTGACACTGGGGACTTTTACATGAGAACACTTGGGCCTCGCCACATACCCAAATGGGTGTTTCCCTTCAAGGTCATCATCTTGGGAAGCTGAGTACTTAACCAACAATTCTACCATTGCTAATAACATTTTTGGAGCCTCTCCTTTGCTCTCAGATAATGTTTAAAACCTACACTGTAACGTTATGGTGACTCCAGATCTTTGATTTAAAACAGTATCATGTCACTTAAATACTCATTTACTTTCCTCCAGGATTGGTACCTGGTGACTTTTGGCCATTTTCACAATACCACACATATCCTCAAAGGATGAAAATCTGCCTTCACTGAGGTTTATCAGAAGGTTCTCTGGTGGCCTCCGGAAGCCCTCTAAGAATCTGAAGAATGGATGAGCTGTGGCAAGTGGAGGAATGAGCCCACAGATCCCTGACATGACTACGCCGAGGGCCAGCAGGCATTTGGATGTGTAAGTTCTGTGTTTTATTTTCAAAACAGTCATTGCTTTATAGCTACACATAGCACAGAGGAATGCAATCTGTGGCTGGATACAAATCAGTGGATCAGCCAACCCCTGAGCGGAGAGATTGAGAAGGAGCAGAGGCTTTTCTGGGAAACAGGAACTCTGGGCACAGGCCCCCACTGGGACCTGGACTGATGCTGGGGGACCACCTGCTCATCCCCTGAGAACTGGGTGCTCCTGCCTTTACTTCCAGCAAGGAACCAGGAAGAGGTGAGGCGGTGATCTCACCGTGTGTGTATGTCATGGTTGAAGTGAGGTATCAGGAAGGCTATGCCTTTATCACACTCCATGCACCTCCTTCAAGAGTCCAGGGTGGCTGGACTAGGATCTCTCTCATTATGTCTCCCAATCCCCACTTCCAGAAGCACCGCCTCCCCCTCTCCTCCTAAGGGTCTTAGGCTCTAGGTCTCAGGTCTTGATTTAATTCAGGTAGGCCACTGAGGAGGAACAGCAGAAGACAAAAGGGCAAGAGGAAAAAATGGAAGACAGGAGACAAGAAGAAAGGGAAGAAGGAGGCAGTGGAAGCAGAGGGAGTTACAGAGGGGAGCAAAGGAGGAAAAAGGCACTGATACTCACAGCCCTTCCCGCCCACAGCTAAGGCCCTGCCTTCCCAGAGCAGCCATGTCAGAAGGCGAGAGTAAGGACAGCTCCTGCAGTGAGTGCCCCGTGTGCTACGAGAAGTTCCGTGATCTGGAGGGCGCCAGCCGGACGCTGAGCTGCGGCCATGTGTTCTGCCATGACTGCCTTGTCAAGTACCTACTCTCCACCCGTGTGGACGGGCAGGTCCAGAGGACCATTGTCTGTCCCATCTGCCGCTATGTCACCTTCCTCAGCAAAAAAAGCTCCCGCTGGCCCTCCATGCTGGACAAGAGCTCCCAGACCCTTGCTGTGCCTGTGGGCCTGCCCCCTGGGCCACCATCAGATACCCTGGGCCACACAAACCCCCTGGCCATCTCCCAGCCTGTTTGGAGACCATCCCCAGGTCAGAGTGCCCAGTTCCCCTTGGATGTGCTGCCCAGCCTGCCCCGGGAGCCGCAAATCTTCATCATCAGTCGCCATGGGATGCCCCTGGGAGAGCAGGACAGTGTCCTGCCGCGGCGCAGCCTGGCAGAGCTCTCTGAGGCATCCCCGGCTCCCAGCTCCACCCGGTCGTTCTGCTGCCGCTCCCGGGCCCTCCTTCTCATCACCCTCATCGCTGTGGTGGCTGTGGTCACCGCCATCTTACCCTGGGTGCTGCTGGTGAGGAAGCAGGCATGAATGGTGGCACTTGCAGGGGCTACCCAGTGAGGCCCAGCCTGACAGCTGCTCTGGAAGCTGCTCTACTCCACCCAGCCGGGCTGGCCCTGGCCTGGGAGCTGGTGGAGGGCCCCCAGAGCAGACCTGGTCCAACCAAGCCCTGAGGGGTTGTGGGCAGAGGGGAGGCCTGAGGCAGAGGGCATTAGGATGGTGCTGACTGAAAGTATGGTGGCATCTCTTCACCTCCAGCTCCTCACTCCCTACAGGGACTCAGACAAGACAGGGAGGCTGGGGGCTGGTGATCTCTGAGCTAGAACTGAGCTGAGCAGCTGAGCTCTTGACTGAAACTCTAGGTTCCAGGCCAGGGTCAAATATGTGATGGAAGCCCCTCCTCAGAAACAACAAGTGTGCCACCCCCACCCTTGTGTATCCTCAGCAGATACTTCTTCCTCTAAGCTAGAACTAAGCAAGGTGGGAAGACGGGTGGTTACCCCTTCCTGTGGGGTCACCAGCCCTGAGGTGTAGTCCTTATCTACCAGGTGACCTACCTGAAGCCAGGTGGGGCTCCCGGGTGGGAACAAGGAATTCTTCTGGATGGGGGTCCAATAGCAGGACTCTTCCAGGTCAGAATTCCCACCCAGGATTCTCTAGTTTTCTCTCAGGAACAAACAGAAGGGGTGGCACAGGGGCCAAAAGCACATGTGCTCCCCCAAATCTCAGTGCCCATCCATGACCCTCACAGATGGGCCAGTGTGCACCTTCCCACCTCCAAGTCCTCCCTGCCCCCATATCACCAGCCTGGAAGGTCTTCCCTGAAGAAGTAGCTGATCCCTGAGGCTGTGGCCCAGTATTTCTGGGAGAAGTAACAGAAAAGGGTCTTCCTGGGAAGCTGAGGCCACATCAGAAAGCAGGGGTTTGTTGATTGAGGGTGTGGCCAGCAGATTGGCCCACAAAAGAATCAGAGATCTTCCCCAAGCTTCCCAGGCACAAGGAATTGTCCCAATTTTGAATCCTGGGTTCTCAAGGATGGACTGGAAAGCAAGGCATACAGGGGATGCCTGATGGCCAAGACTTGAGTCAGCTGAGAACTATGTGGGCAAATTAACCCCTGGGGGCTCCCGCCTCTCTCCCAGCCCAAGTCCTCCTCATGACCCAACCACTCATTAGAGGCTACACCAGCCAGGCCAGTTTCCAAGGTGGATTCCCAAGCTGGGCAGGGTGAGGAAGGGTGTGGAAGAAAACAGCTGTGCTTGTCAGGGACACTACTGTTTCAAGGAATCTTGAAACCCAGGTGCTGTTGGCTGCTGGTCAAGGCCTCTTTGCCTGGGGACCCCCACCGTGGACTGTGCTAGGGGTCCTTGATGAGGACCACTAGGGGGCAAGCCATTCAGGGACAGCTGTTTTCTGTTTATTAAGGCCCATAAGTCAATGGGCCATAATCTTAAATTAAATTTAGGATTAAAAACAACAAAAACCTCTAACTATTCTCTCAAATAGGTTGTTGTTTGCAGCCCAAGTTTGCCAACAGCTGAGCCCCCTCTCAGCAGTTTGCTATATATGGGGAAAGGAATAGCACTCTGCCTCTTCTCTGGTTCCCAAATGGCTGAAGTGGTGGTCATTTGAGGACCAATGGAGAATGGGATCCATGCTACAGGGGATGTTCAGGACACAGGGAGGGTTGATTTAAAGCACGGATGGGCTTCTTGATGCTTTTTTCAAGATTAGAAAAGAGCATAGGTGCTATTTGGGGGGTGGGGGACAGGTGGATTCATGGAGAAAATATTTATTATAAGAATAAAAATGTTAAATTTACAAAGACTCTAATGAGTCTGTTTTAACCTCAGCCAGGCTGCTTTAAACAGTGTTGTGGATTTCTGGGGACCTGATTTTAGTCTTTTCAGATTCTGTCGTTTGCCAAAAATTAATTTCAGAATACCTGTAATGTTTTCATATTGTTCAGTGGTAACCTGTAGATGGCACTTCTTTTATTTTCACAGAATGTCAAAAGCTATTTTTAAAATAAAGGCATATATTTTCTCAACGATTCCAGAGACATTACAAATGCGTGTGGGAAGCTCAAGCTTGGACTTTTAGGAAAATTCACTTTAGATGAAAAAGACAGTTTGAAAATACAAATACAAATGGCTCTTAAACATTTACTCAGCCACACTTGTTAAGGAAATGCAAATTAAAATTCTGCTGGCATATCATTTTTCACCTATTAGCTTGTCAAACCCTGAAAGTTTCAAAACCGACTCTGAGGACAAAGCTCAGGGGAAGCAGGTGAGGTGATGGGAATGCATATTCATAACACCCCTAGGAAGGGAAATTTGACATTATTTATCAAATTTCCACCTTGACCTAGCAATTCCTGTTCTAAAAATGTATCCGACGGATATACTTGCATATATGGACAGTGACATATGTACAATGTTATGTAATTGCAGCGTTGTTCATAACAACAAAGGATTAAGGAAACCCTACATGCCAATCAACGGGGGACTGGTTGTACAACTTAAGGTGCAGGGGTTATCGTGCAGCTATAAAAAGAACAAGGAAGGAGTCTATGAACCAATATGAAAAGTCTCCAGGACACAATGGCTGATGGGGAAAAGGTGTGAAACACTGGTATCATGTACTACAATTTGGGTAGAAAGTGAGGGAATAAGAATTTACATTCCTATTTGCTTATTTATTCATAAAAAATTGGGAAAATACACAAAAAATTTATAAGAGTGATTAACTGTGGAAAGGGGTGAGAAAATAATGAAATGGGAGGGGGAGTTTTCCCTTTACCTTTGACACCTTTTGATTTTTGAACCAAGTAAACATATTACTTGTGCAAAAATTAAATTGAAAAATTATATTAGAAGCTAAAGATATTTTCAGTGTACACATCTATTGCCTGGTGAGAAGCTAGCCCCCAAAACATTCAAGAGCTGCCAGATTGCTTGTCCTGTAGTTCAAGAGTGTCAGCTACTGGCTCAGTGGGGATGGTTAGTCTGGTTAGAGATGTGACATTTTATGCTTAACAGGCACCCCAAGAAGGAAGGTAAAAAGTTTAATATTCTCAGTGTTTGTAAATTCCTATGGATTTCTTTGGGCCCCATCATTTAATGGGCTTGTTTTGATTTTCCTCTACCCTTCCTTCCCTTTCTCAAATAAAATATTTTGTTTTAAGCAACCACCCTGGAGTCAGGGCACTTCAGGACGATACCAATAGATAGATAGACAGGTAGGTAGGTAGGTAAGTAGGTAGGTAGGCAGGCAGACAGGTGGATGGAAGTCTGGGGCTAAAGGTAAACTCTTCTCTTCCTCCCCTTGTCCAAAGGCATCACCCCCTTACACACACACACACACACACACACACACACACACACACACACACAGCTGCCTCCCATTTGACAAGGAGAAAATTCTGAGATTTCCCAAATTAAATTACAGCAGGCCAGAGGGTGGAAGGAAAAGACAAGAAGGGGTTAATCAGCTAACAACTGCGGTGCAAAACCAACGACAGATTGCTTACACTCTTTAGTGTATGCCGGGACTTTGAATTAATTTCCAGTTGGCTATTTGCACCAGGCTCCACCGCACCCCAGGAGCCTCCACTTCTTGCTTACACATGAGCTTTGCAGACTGTTACTCCGACTTCACCTTATCCCACCCACCTTATCTGCAGTCAATATGTACTCTTTCAAAACAACTTACATCTTTCTGCCTCCTACTTGATGCCTCCTACAAAGGCCATCAACTCCAGTATGGTGGACACGTTGACTTTTCCGCCTAGCCCTGCTGCTGGTGGTTTAAACTTCATCTTCATGTCCCAGGACCTGGTCTTTCTCTTGCTAGCAATGGCCCAATAGACCCTTTCTTTAAAAAAAAAAAATATTTTAGCTGTGGAAGTTAAATTTTTTGTTACTCGCATCGCAATAACCTTTACCTCTAATACATACTTGCATAGTCTAGGCCTACTGAGCAAGGATCCATATATTGCTGGTGGGCTCTGAGCCATGGTTGCCAGGAGCCTGAGTGTGTATATTAGAGACCTTTGTGCCCTTAGATACAGTCCCATGACCTCTCCCCTCAATAATGCCTGCAGATGACAT
The DNA here is from genome assembly GCF_001890085.2 of Hipposideros armiger. Taxonomy (NCBI): domain Eukaryota; kingdom Metazoa; phylum Chordata; class Mammalia; order Chiroptera; family Hipposideridae; genus Hipposideros; species Hipposideros armiger. Next base: position 1,026,404 of record NW_017731807.1, read on the forward strand.
AGGCAGCTCTCCTGTTATCTTCACTTCTCCCCTTCACCACCTTCAGTCCAAATGTCCTTTTCTGGCACAAAATAAACAACCTTACCCCATTCTCACAATTCCTCACTTTCATTTATCCTCCTCTAAACCAATATAAATGAACGCCACAACTAATTCTCAGTACAATCTATTTACAGTGCCAACAAGCAGTGCTGGTACAGGCTTCTGGGCCTTTGCTTAGGCAACTCCCTCCACCTAGAACACACTTCCCCCATCTACCTGTAAAGCTCATAACTAGCTTTCCAGAAACAGTTCCAAGGTTACCTATGTAGACTTTCCAGCCCCTGAGCTCAGTTAGAATCGACTTCATCCCATCATCTTCCCAAGACACTTTATTATGTGTATTTGTTGACAAGTCCATCTCCTCTTAGAAAATGTGCTCCTTAAGGAGAGGCTAGATCTTACTGACCTTGGTAAGATCATGCCAAGTACCTGAAATAAAATTTAGTAAAAAATCAAAGCTGGGTAAACATGTTTTAATTAGTTTTAGGTGCACAAAACAATGTGATAGTTAGACATTTACACCCCTCACAAAGTGATAACCCCCCCCAGTTTACTATCCCTCTGACGTCATATATAGCTGTTACATTTCCATTTACTCTATTCCCTACTCTGTACTCCACATCCTGTGACCATATATATACAGAGAGTGCCAAAAAAATGTATACACATTTTAAGAAAGGAAAAAACTGTATTGAAATTGTAATACTCAACATATACCAATAACAAAAGATGAATACAAGTCACATTTGACTTCTGCAATTACAAGAGGTGCTCAAAGTGGTTATCATCAGTGTCCAGACACTTCTGATTACAGTGAACTACTGCTTGAACAACGTTAACTAAAGAGTCTACTTGTATTACAGCACATGCCGTTTCAATTTCTTCATGAAGTACCACCAGTGTAGCCAGTTTTCTATGGCACACCACATCTTTAAGGTCCCCCCAAATCCTCCATTGTCATTGTACTTACACCATATTATCGAATTTCAAATACCACTTCAAAATGGTCTTGCGCTCCTCAGACGTGCTTCCATCATTTTCTTTGACTGTCCTGCCTGTTGCATGGTGACACAAGCATTCAGTTGATTAATGCCATCTTTTGAGCAAACGTCATACTACACGTTGCTACCATAATTCAATTCAACTTCGAAAAGTAATACATAGGTAACATCTCTTAAAATGTGTATACATTTTTTTGGCACTCCCAGTATATATATTTAATTACAGTTGACATTCAATATTATTCAAAGCTGGATAAATATTTGAAGAATGTGTGTGAATCAATGAACAAACAAACAAATAAATATAATAGTTTGGAGTCTACAAAAACATTTAGTCCAGGGATATAGGAATGGAATCTGGATAATTCCTGCTTTGGTGTATATTAGGGCTTCACAAAGACCAGTTTCAAAATGACCCAAAAGAGTCAGTTTAAAAGGCCCGTTTTCAAATGATATAAGAGGAATGTAAGGGAGAGCGAGGGAGATGGCAGCCAGGCTAAGGGGCCAGAGGATCAGGTAGGGTAGAGCCAAGATGCCCAATGGACACTTGTGAAGATAAACAGACTCTATAACTAGGTTGCCAGTAATTTGCATCTGTTTGTACAGTTTGTATCCCAGTAATCTTCACATTGTATAAAGTGGGTATGCTGTCCAAATGTTGGGCTGAAGCTTTAATTTTGATGACTCAGTGTTAGATGAAGGGAGGGAGATAAGGAGGCCTAAAAGGGAAAAGTGACAGCGGAAAATAATGGGGAGGCTGAAGAAACAGAGAGGGCTTTTGTGGGAAGAGAGGAAGATGATGGAGAGACCTGAAGAAGAGGGGGTTAAGGAAACTAGTAAGGACAGTAAGAAGAGAAAGGGGTGACACTGTGAAGACCGCAAAGGAAGCAAAGGTAGGAAGGCAGGACCCTGCACCTGCTCCCTATGGCTCTCAGCATCCAAATCAAACTCCATTGGGTTCCAGAGCCCCATGGGCTTCTGTCTGAATGCCTCTCACTCTAGATATAAGGACCTGGCCCCTGGAGACAATGTGTCATGCTGCTTCACACCTCCATGCCTTCCCTCAGGCTATTCCCACTGCCTCACCAAGCTAATTTTATGTTCTTCAAAACTCAGTCAAGGGTGATCTCACCCCAGAAGTCTTCTGTGACCCCAGAGCTCTCTTCTGTTCCTGAAGCAAAGAAACACCAAGGACACTCTAGGTCAGCAAACGCTTTTCCTGGGTTCCTATGATTGTTGATTTCATTGTTTATCTCTCCTCTTAGACAATGAGCTTCCTGCAGGCAGCAACTTTGACTAATTAATTGCATTGTGTAGTTCCAGTGTTCAGAAGAGGGCTGGCCCATGAAAGACACTGAATAAACATTTGTTGAAACGAATTGCAGAGGAATTCTCACTGAATTTTTGAATTACAAATAAAATCTGGGGCTATTTCCATCACAGCATATTTAAGAATACAGCTATTTTTAAATCATGGAAACACATGTTCTTTACTGACTCTACTCTGAGCCTGTAAGGATAGAGTTTCTCTCTTTTTGACTTGACCCAATGGGCTCCCACAAATTGGGACCATATACAGAATTACCAGATGGGGCTGGGAGGCCAATTTGCATGAGTTTATCTATAACCTATGGGTTCTGTATAACCATGCACAAGTTCCTCTCACGTCTCTGTGGTTCAGCGTCCCCATCTGTAAAATGGGGATAACAATATCAGCATCACAAGGCTATTACGTGAATTAAAAGGAGCTAAAAACTTCGAGTGAGTAGAAGAGTGTCCCTAGCACTCAGCAAACTAGCTACGTCTTATATATATGAAACGTGTCTTCCCTCAGAATTACACCTATATTATTCATTCAACAGAAACTAAGTCCCTACCAGGTGCGCGGCAGGGCACGCTTCAGAAATTACCCCGCACTGCAATCCATTTGCAGGGGAGCGCACCCCCCTGCTCTGCTTCCATCAGATCCTGAACTGAATGACAGCAGCCAGTAAAATTCAGAAAGGGGCACGGATCTCCGCACGGAAAGGCTTCCTCAAGCCGGGATCCTTCAAAGTGTGATATTGGACCAGCATCCTCGGCATCACTTGGGAGCTCCTTAGAAACTCTGGTTCAGACCTACTTCCGCGAGGTGGGGAGCAGATCGGTGGCCCCAGCTCTCGGAAGTCCCCTCGAATCTCGGCCCGAATCTGTGGCGCATTCATCACAGGCGGTGGTGAGGAGGCGACAAATGACACCCGGCTGAAGCCTGTTAAAGGACTGAACAAACCCACGGCACTGGCCGGGACGGCTAGAGTCCTAGCGTCACCTGGCTGTCAAATATAGGACCTGCCCTTTCCGGAATAATGGGGTGCCCGCCGCCCGGCGCTCGGAAGTTAAAGGACAGGGGTCCCCTGGGGCCGCTCACTTTCTCAGAAGCCACCGGGGCAGTCAGACTCTGAGCCCCGCCACTCGCCCGGAAACGACCCTTCCCAGAGGACACAGCTGCAGAACCCAGAGCTCGGAAGAAAGGCACCAGAACCTGGAGAAGGGAGTCTTGGGTCCCTCGCAGTTCCCCTCCTAGCCGCGAGGTGACAGTAGTCATTAATTTCTTCCCTAGTTTCCTCTTCTCGGTTAAACTACGCGGCTCTCTCGCTCCAAAAGACATGGGTCTCGCGAGAGTTCTTGTCACCGTACAGAACCGGAAGTAACGTGTGGGTCTCTTCCCTTTTGCGGCCATCGCTGAAGCAGCTTCGGGTGAGGATTTGCGGGGAAAGCGCGTGTAATCCGCAGCCATCCGTTCACGGGCACGGTGGCTCTCGACCCCTGGGGCCCCGACACTGTTCCGGCGGCCGAGTAGCAGCCAGGGAGAGGGGCCAAGATAGTCTCGACCTGTTTTCCCTATAGCTCAAGGGCCGCCTGGCTGGGAAAAGGAGGAAACAAAGTTTTGGGACTCTGTAATGGGAGCTGCAGGAAAAGGGGAGAGCGAGTCAGGTCTGGGCTGTGTAGTTTCCTAAAGAATGGTTTCAAGATAACTTAGTGGTAAATCCACGGAACTTCCATACCGCGCTCCTCCATTGGAAGGCTTTTTGGACCCCAGATCTGTGCGTCATTTTCTAGGTTCGGGATGGGTGGCCTGAATCATTGATTTTGGAGGTGACTTAGATGTGTTCATACTTAAAGTCTGGAGATTAGCGTTCGTTGGTCTCGAAAACGTAATGTTATGTTTGAAAAACTGAGTCTGCTTTGCCCTAATTCAAAGATAAAAGTCCTGTCGCAGGACTTAAAAAATTTGGAGTGTAAACAAAAAGTTTGATAACTAAAAAGGTTGTGTTAATAATGGAAAATATTTCATTCTATAAACAAATATTGCAAGCATCCTAGTAAAGAAAAGTTTTTAAAACCAAGCTTCAGTTGATAGGCCGATGAGTTCAAGCAGGTTTTGATGGAGTTAAACATATGACAGCCTCTGTGAATATTCTGAACTTTCAGAATGAAATTGCTGCTGTTATTTGTTTGGAAACTGAATGAGATTTTGGTTATTTAAAGGTTTACACCTCTTAACTTTTTTTAGCCAAAATGAAGTTCAACCCCTTTGTGACTTCTGACCGGAGCAAGAACCGTAAAAGACATTTCAATGCACCTTCCCACGTTCGCAGGAAGATTATGTCTTCTCCTCTTTCCAAAGAGCTGAGACAGAAGTACAATGTTCGATCCATGCCCATCCGAAAGGATGATGAAGTTCAGGTATGTACTATGTTCAGGTCATCTTGGTAAATATCCTGCACACTTGGCATAGAAAAGGGATTGCGTTCTGAGAGTGATCAACCTGAGACATTTGCTCCCAGAACAGGATTGCAAAAGGAGTTGAGCCAGGGACTAAAAAACAAACAAGAAAAAGCATGATGCTTTTCAGTTTTTCTTCACTTTTCTTCTTTGGTGGAAATCAGCTGTCCGTAAGCATCAGATGCAGCCGTGATTAAATGAAAGAACAAGGGCAAGGTAGTTCAGAACCAGATCACTACTTTGGGTTGATAGTTTTCTTGGTATGTTTGGTCAATGAAGAGGCATTTGAGGAGTAGTAAACTGAATCAAAATTCAGATGCAGAAATTCTAACAGGAACATGATGTCATGTGATTGAGTTTACCAGAAAATAATTTGTGAAAATTTCTATAAATGTTACATCGCTGTCACCTGCAGCAAGGATTCAAGCAGTCTTTAAAGCGGCTTGCATATCACCAATATTGTTTCATGAGGTTAGGGCCTATTTAAATAAATAAAACCAGTTTCCAAATAGTATGGATTGCGAACAGCCATTGCTTGCTGCTGTGCTGGAGCTAAAACCATTGTTAGATTGGGAGGCTGTCTTCTCTGCTTTCAAGATATCTTAATACAAGAAAGGCTGCAACTGGAAAAAAGCATCTGCCCAGATGCACTTTGGGTTGCCTCATGACAAGCTGGGGATCACTGGGTCTCCTGGGTAGGAAACTTAGTTAACCTTTGGGAAAGAAGTGATTTGTTCCCTTAAGTGTTTGCTACTGCCCTTTCTTTGGCACTAGGTTGGATACTTGAATGGGTTGTGAATTAAATACTTGTGGCCTGTTGTTCCCTTTGAAATGGAGTAATAATTTCTTTAGTTTAGACTTGCTACAAAAAGCCACAGTGGGTTTTCAACAAGCCCACCACTTTTGGTGAACCATGCTTTGAACAGGTG
>NW_017731807.1:1035315-1040551 GCF_001890085.2 Hipposideros armiger
GAAAGGAAAAGGGCAAATATAAGGAAGAAACAATTGAGAAGATGCAGGAATAAAGTAATTTTATATACAACAGTTTTCATTAAAAACTGTTAAAATGAGTCTTTGTTTTATGTATGGTTATTTGGAATACTACCTAGTTTTCAGTGGGTCAGTGTTTAGGGAAGTTCAGGTGACATTTGCTGTCTGGAGTCAGGCCACCCCTATTTTGTGGCCTTCCAACAGTTCTGGAATCAGGACTGATGAGATGGAGTGTCCTTTTAACAGCAGGCAGCGGCTTTTTGGAGTACATCGTGGCTCACTGAGAAGGCCTGGATGAAAAGCTGTCTTAACTGCCTTCCTCCTAATGGCATACTCTATGAACATAGCATATTAAATTTTTTTTGCATAGAAGTTTTATATTGCTATTAAATAGTCTTGCTTAGAATAGAGGAGCTATTGTGTCTTTACCGGTAGCATCTAGACAACTGCTTAAAGCTGTGCCTGATACACTGAAAAACCTCAGATTGTGTGGAATGCCCTCGCACCCCCTTTACTGTCTTTTATTTACTGATGCTGGGTGAGTGCCATTAGATCAAAACAACAAAACAAACCCTTAGGTTGCAATCTGAAATAAAATGTTCATCTAAAATGGAGGTTCTCAAAGGATTGAGTAAAATGGTGTACAGTGTTGACAATGTGTGCCCCTGCCCTTCCTCACTTGAAGCATTTAAATAGGCAGAATGATGAAATCAGTTTTCTTTCCAGGCTGGAGGCATTTATTTTGAAGTCTGCAACAATGTAGGGAAATAGGTAACCAACTTTGCTGCAGGGTACCTTGAGTTAGTGCCTTGGTTAATCAAAGTCACACCTATGCCAGCCCTGGGCATCACCTTGGTTGTTTAAAACTGCAGTTTATGCAAAGCACGGAGAAGCCTACAGGTTGGGCAGGACTCGTGAAAACCATATTTCTAACCAAGAATAAGTGGCATTCCTTCCCTGGCTTGTGGGGGCAGGGCTTCCGTTTGGCGCGGAGCCGTTTCCGGCCTCGGACAGCTGCTGGCCAGAGCTGAGGCGGCGAGCGGTGCGACTACTCGGACCAGTGGGTAGAGGGGACTCCGGACCCTGTGGCCCCGGGCGCATCCTTTTCTGCTTCCGGGCTTTTCCTGCAGAATGACCGGGATTTGGTGATCTCTGGCCCTCCAACCGCGGCCTACTCATTCATTCAGCCCTGAGCTGGCCGCCTTCTGAGAATTGGGCGAGGGCGGCGATTAGCGGCCGAACCCGTGTGGAACCTGGCAAGTTGGGAGCCGAGTCAGCCAAGTCAGGAGACAGGCCACACAAGGTGATCCCCGAACCTAGTTGTCAGGGATAAGCGGGAGTTTCTGTGTTGTGGAATGTGCGAGGTCACTACTTAGTACTTGATCTGCATTATCTCTAAGTTGTCAACCCATTGTGATGGAAACGTATTCCCTCCCATTTTATAGTTGAGGAAACAAGCCTCAGGAACGTTGTCAAAGTAAGTAGCACAGTAAACGGCAGGATCAGAAATTGAATTCCCAAACAGGCTCAACCATACTTATGTACTGCCTTGTTACTACACCTGTGAGCGAAGTGTTTGACAGATGTCCTTTGAACATCTTTTGTCTCGGCTGTATATTGGTCTGCCCTCGGGGGATACAGCGAGGTAGATGGAAAGCTTAGCCCCTACCTTCTAGGTTGTGTACACTGAACCTAATCGACTAAAAATACACAGCAAAGTGCTCCAGTGAGTAGTGCTGTTCAAAGGAGGTAGAAATGGCAATCAGTCAAAGTTGCTGAATGCATCAGGAAGGAAGCTGATTTGAACTGGGTGTGGTTTGGGAGATCAATGGAAAGACATTTGAAGTAGGGGATGGGGGTGGGACTAGCCAAAGCAAAGAATCAGAGAGGGTCAGAAGGGAGATGTTTCCGGTGGTTACCCCACTAGCACAGGTCACACCAGGAAGCTGACTGCATTTCTTTCATGCTACTTTAGAACAGGTGTTGAAAACTGATAATTTACAGGGGTGGACAGGTAAGGTGAATAAGTTAGTAGGTGGCTTAGGGACTGGGAAATAGAAGAGTGCAGCCTCTAAAGGGAGCTACTGCAACTCCATTCAGCGTGGCAGATCTTCCCATTTGTCAAGAAAGTCAGAAATCTAGAGATGTACATGAAATCTCCTAATCTGTAAAAAAAATTTCCTAATGTGTAAATTACTCAATTTAAAAAAATAAAAATGAAAAACACTGGATGGACTAACCAAAATAGGCCTGTTAGCCAAATGTGGTTCTTGGGCTATGCTTTAGAATTTCATGGTATAGAGTAAGGACCACATCTTATATTAAAGACTGAGATTATGCATCTTTTGATTATAGATTATTTCCAGCCTTTCCTCTAAATTCTTTTATAGGGTGGAGATGAGGTTTTTACTTCCTGTGCAAGCTCCTGAAGGCCCTCAAATAGTGGCCAGTGCAGCCATTCAATTTCTGAGAGAGAATGGGTTTAGTGAGGGGTCTGGAAGGTGTTTTCCTGGATCCTATTAAATACCTTGTGGTTTCAAGTCTTTTTTTTTTTTAAGATTTTATTGGGGAATTGGGGGAGGGAACAGCATTGGGGAAATCGGGCATGGGGAACAGACAAGTTGCTGTACTTTTGTTCTTCAGTCTAGTTGTGGAGGACGTCGCTTCACTCGCCCATGTTGGTATTGTGATCATTGCACTCTTCCTGGCTGAGGCAGATCGGTCGCTGGCCATTGGACAGCTGCTCACAGTAGCTCACGCCAGCTGCTGGCCACTCACAGCTTACAGCAGCCCCACTGCAGCCTACGCCGTTGCCAGCGACTCATAGCAGCCCAGCTCCAGGTCGAGCTGTTGTTCACCGTCTTAGCTGTAAAGGGCACAGCGTTACTGGCCCATGTTGGATCCGAACCAGCGGCCCTGCTGCTCAGAGCTCAAGCTCCCAAGCCAACTTTTAACCAACAAGCCACTCAGCCGGCCCTCAAGTCTCTTTTGAGGACCACTAGGACTGTGGGATGATAATAGATATTTCTTCAGAAACAAAGTCTCATGTCAATGATTAAATGACACTGGTGGATGAAACAAACTGGGTTTTTTTTTTACTGCAGTACTTCTCAGCATTTAAAATGTCAGTTTGCACTGAGGATCTTGAGCTCAGGCTTAAAGAGCATTATGCAAATATTCTATTTCTTCAATCTGAAATGTGTATTTTTCACATTTTTAAATTTATGTTCAATCTATATTCTCTGTTTTTCCTCTCAAAAAGAAAGTCATTAAGTCAATGGTTTTACAGTCAGTAATGTCTTAAAATCAGGAATGTTCAATGGTTAACGAATGATACTGAACAAGAGAATTTGAAGCTTTTTTACTGGAGAAACTTCAGGACCTTGGGAGCAGGCTCAGTTTAATTAAGATTCTTGCTTTGAGCTTTGAAAATTTTTCTTTTTTCTCTGCTTCTCAGGATTCTGCCCTGCCCCTCAGCTCTTCATTTGATGGCTGGGATCCCAGGGATCTTGTTTCCCAAGATTGTTGGAATACCTGTGATCGTCATATGAACTTTTCCCCTGGCCTCATCACCATCCCATATCCTGGAGCTGTTCTAAGGCATCTTGGTTTAGAACCTGACTATCAAGTTTTCTCTTTGAGGAATTCTCCAGTCTTGATGGAGTGTGGACTCCATTTGGGGTGTCTCTTTTTTGGCATGATAATCTCTTGACATACCGCTATAGGTTAATTTTTCCATTTCTGGAAACATACATTGCTATCTCTGTTCAGATCCATCACGCCTGTACCCAAAAGTATCTCCCCTCCTTGGAGTGTTTGCTCAAGTTCACTTGGACTCTCTGCTTCGTTCTTGAAATATGTGGGCTTCATCTTAGGCAGTGTCAAAACAAGCCAGGCCTACAGACCTCTCAGGCAGACAAAACCCCTTTTCCTCACCTACCAAGTTGGACTCATCTTGTTGAATATGTTGAACACATCTGTTGTGTAATATTCACATGACTCGCATTCAGAATCATTGATGTTGGCACACCTTTGTTCCTGGTACCTTCCACTGTGTGCTCCCCAGTCCTTCTGCAGCTGCTCCTTAGCCCAGGCTCCTCAAACAGACTGATCCCTTTGGCAGCATCTGGTGTCATTTCACCAGGCAGCAACATTTGAGGATATGACCAAAGATTAGAAGTATTTGGAAGCCTGTCAGAAGGACTGCTGCAGGGATACAATGCTGGACAGTTACGAGAACGTGGTCCCTCAGGATAAGAACTCCAAATCTTCATTTACTAATCCTATGTACATTTGACAAAAACCCATCATTTAAAAATATCTTACCGCTTTCTCTTTGATTCTCCTAAAATGAGGACAGACTGTTCAGCCACAAGAAATTAATTGTTTATGTTAATTGTGATAAGGCCAAAAAGCCCACCCTAGTGCTAATTTCAAGTTCAGAGTTTGCTATTACAGTATCCCCCCCCTTATTCACAGGGAATACATTCCAAGAACCTTAGTGGATACTTGAAACCACACATAGTACCAAACCCTACCTATACTATGTTTTTTCCTATACATATACCTATGATAAAGTTTAATTCATAAATTAGGCACAGTAATAATACAATAGAACACTTAAAACAATACACTGTAATAAAAGTTATGTGAATGGCTCTGGGGCCATTATTAAGTAAAATAAGTGTTACTTGAACACAGCACTGTGATACTGGGACAGTCAGTCTGATTACCAAGAGGGCTACTAAGTGACTAATGAATGAGTGGATAGTGTGGTATTCAGCGGGAATACACACTGGACAAAGGGATGATTTTGTCCACATTCTAGGCAGAATGAGCAGGACAGCAAGAGATTTAATCACGCTACTCAGAATGGTGCGCAATTTAAAAGTCATTAATTGTTTATTTCTGGAATTTTCCATTTAATATTTTTGAACCAAAGTTGACCAGAGGTAACTGAAACCATGGAAAGCTAAACCACGGATAAGGGGGGACTACTGTATTATGTGGTATTTTCTAGCCACATTCTCCCATTTATATGGGAGGTAAGATATTAGCCTAAAATGCCTTAGGGATTTCCATTTATCCTCTCTCCTATTCAATTTACAAAGACCAGTTAGTTAGGTTTCAATGTATAAGCTAATGGATGGTTTTATTATTTATTTTGTTTGCCTAAAGTCTAAAATTACTGCATATTGTGTGTGTATATATATATATA
>NW_017731807.1:1046791-1048790 GCF_001890085.2 Hipposideros armiger
CTGTTTGCTTTTGTGTATTAAACAGAATTGAGTAAGCAGTAAGGCAGCTTTACAGCCTATGAAGTAGGTATTAAGCCATTTACAGATAGAGAAAAAACTGAAGCTGAGAGGCTAGTTTCCATTAATAAAGATATCTAAGCCAAGAACAAAATCCCATCTGATATACCCATAGCAGGTACCTGTCCTAGACTTTAATGTGAATTCTCCAGTACTGCTGTCTAATTTCTCTTTTCCAATTTTTTTAAAGTTACGTTTAATATAAAGGTAATTACATGGTGAGTGTTCAGATACTGAGGTTTAAGATTTCAAGTTAGCACCATAAACCTGATTTTCAAACCGCAGAAAAGTCAAAAGATAAGTACAGTAAAACACCTGCATGTCTTGAACCTAGAATTCACTATTAACATTTTGCCATGTTTTCTTTACCCCTTTTCCCTACCCCTGGATTATAGGCCTCATGACACTGCACCTCAGTTTGTGGCTCAGTAGCCATCTTCACCTCTTATTCCAGGTTTAGGACTTGGAGATATTTAGAAGCAGATAACTCCAACCCAGACCTCAACATTCAGTTGTCTATTTTTTATTACAATTTGGGTATCTCATTGTTATCTCAAACTTGACATGTTTAAACTTCTGAGTTTATCTGTGACCTCTTACAATTTGCCACCATCACAATGTATGGCAGCTCCATCCTAATTGCTCAGGTCAAAAATGTCATTTTTTTTATTTTTTTATGCCCCACATCAGTCATTAAGGCAACTGCTACTAGGTATATCCAGAATCCTCTCTGCTGATTAACAATCAGAGTGACCTACCTGATCTCTGATCACCAGCCACTTCTTCATGTCATCTTATTCTATTCCCCTATGTTCCATTCTACTAACCTCCTCCCTGTTCCTACAACCATGCTATTCAGAGTGTATCCATTGTTTAGCAGGATCACCTCGCAACTTGATAGAATTGCAAATTCCATTCCCAGGTCTACTGAAGCAGAATTTGGGGGTGGGACCCAGGAATCTGTTTTAATAAGCCCTCCAGTGGATTCTTAGACATTCTCAAGTTTGTAAAACACCTATAAAACTTCTCATGCCTCTGGACCTTTGTACTTGGTGTTCTCTTTGAGTCACTTTTACCTCTTCTTTGCAGGTCTTGTTCAAATGTTGCCCTATCAGTAGTGCCTTGCCCAGATCACTCTATATGATTTAGCCCCTGTTCTCCATCATTCCAACCCCCCGTACTAGAATATAAGTTCCATGATGGCAGAGATTTTCTTTTGGTCCCCATGTTGTATTTCCAGACCTAGTTCAGTGTTCTCTTCCCCCATACCTCACCTTCCTTCATAAGACTAAAATTTAACATAGTCGAGATATTTTTAGCAATTAGGTCGTTGAAATTAAGATGTGTTCTCTGGCTTCAGTAAAGGTTTTCCAGGTTAAGGCAGGAGTGGAGGCTCCTGCTTTTTTAATTTAATTTCCAACCTTATGGTTCTAAAGTTACTATAGAAACAAAAATGTGACTTGTAAAAATAGCTTGTAAAGCTAGAATGAGGAGTGAAATCGTTGATATTTTTGCAGTAGAAAAAGAAGCCGATTTTCTAATAAAGCACAAAAGAAAATATGAGAAAAACCACTGACACCACACTGCCTTTTCACCTTTATTGGTATTTAAACCAGATTTAATTTGGGAGCTGAAGAAGCATTTCTTACACTTTTGAGTTAAACATTTCATGTTTAGGTGTCTACTATCCTAGGTTTGGTGAATGGGATTGAATGTGTTCTGTATTGTTAATTGTTAAAGCTAAGAAGTGTTTTTCTTTTTTTTTCTGCAGGTGGTTATCACTAGACTAAAGCTGGACAAAGACCGCAAAAAGATCCTTGAACGGAAAGCCAAGTCTCGCCAAGTAGGAAAGGAAAAGGGCAAATATAAGGAAGAAACAATTGAGAAGATGCAGGAATAAAGTAATTTTATATACAACAGTTTTCATTAAAAACTGTTAAAA
>NW_017731807.1:1054140-1113655 GCF_001890085.2 Hipposideros armiger
AGAGCGCGATGATGGTGCCAACTTGGGCCAGTGAAGCAACGTCCTCCACAACTAGACTGAAGAACAAAACGACAGCAACTTGTCTGTTCCCCTTCCCCCATTCCCCAGCACTGTTCCCATCCCCCCAATTCCCAATTAAAAAAAAAAATCTTAAAAAAAAAAATCAGATGAAAGAATTAATGAGGAACTTTGGAGGGAAGATCTTTGAGATGGAATATCAGTAAATTTAACTTTGTTCTGTTTCTTTCTCCCTTTCTTAACACCTTTCTTGCAGTTCTCCATGATGCCGCAGAGAGCTGGAAATGATCCCCCCAATGTTTCAAATACAAGTGAAATGGAAATGGAGATAAGTAATATGAGAGAAAAGTTTCTTATAAGCGTGACAAAGTTAGTAGAAAGCAAAAGTTACAACAGCAAGGTATTTTCCAAAGAAAAGTACTTTCAAACAATAAAGGAGGTCAAAGAAGCTAAGAAGGGGAAGAAATCATCACGTGATTTCGCCATGCAGCAAAATATGACATGATCTCTGTACAGGGCACAGAGAAGCTAATAGAGGCTATTCATGGAGAACAAGATAGAATGCGGTATTATGTACATAAGGAAGAATTGTTTGATATTCTTCATAATACATATCTCAATATTGGACATGGTGGGTGGACACGTATGCTCAAAGAGCTCCAAGGAAAATATGAGAATATCACCTAAGAAGTCATTGTCTTATATCTGACTCTGTGTAAACAGTGCCATCAGAAGAACCCTGAACCCAAGAGAGGTCTTGCGCCTAAGCCCATGCCTATCAAAGACATTGACTTCAGATGCCAAGTTGAAATACTTGACATGCAGTCAAATGCTGATGGTGAGTTCAAGTTTATTTTATTTTGTCAGGACCACTTAACCAAGTTTATTATTTTATGACCATTAAAAGCCAGACAGGCCCATGAGGTGGTCAGTGTCCTATTAGATATTTTCACAATCCTTGGTACACCCAGCATGTCGGAATCTGACAGTGGCATAGAGTTCACAAACCAGGTTGTTAATGAACTCAATGAGGTATGGCGAGACCTAAAGATTGTCCCTGGTAAGTACCATCCTGGCCAAGACCAGGGCTCCCTGGAGCGAGCATCCCATGATGTCAAGAACATGCTAAGTGCCTGGATGCAAAGTCACCATTCACATCACTGGGCCGAAAGCCTGCACTTCATGCAGATGATAAGGAATCAGGCCTTCGATGTTTCCTTGCAGCAAAGCCCTTATGAGGCAATGTTTGGTTGTAAAGCCAAACTTGGACTGTATTCCTCACACTTACCCCAGGAAACCATGGCCGTTTTACAAACAAAGGAAGAGCTAGAAATTGCTGAAGAACAACTAGAAAACAGCCTTTGGATCAGGCAGGAAGAAATGGCTGAGATTGGAGCAGAGATATCTGATATTGATGAAGACATTGATCCTACTCCTCTTGAAGCTACAGAGCCCAGCACCTCACAAGGGGCCCCAGGTCTCTTCTGCTGGTGAAGACACCTGTTGGGTAGACACTCATGGTGTCTCTGGACATCATGCAGCCATCTGAGACTGTTACTAAGGCCCCAGGGGAAAGAAATGAAGGCACTGTCAGGTCAAGTTGTCCGTGGTCGTCCTTGCTCAAAGGGGAAAAGTGAATCATGTTTTTGATGTAGGGCTGTAGTAACATATTACCATAGACTTGGTATCTTAAAACAACATAAATTTATTTTCTCACAGTTCTGAAGGCGAGAAGCCCAAAATCAAGGTATCGGCAGGGTTGGTTCCTAATGGAGGCTCTAAAGGAGAATCCATTCCATGCCTTTCTCCCGTGGCTCCCAGCAATTCTTGGCATTCTTTGGCTTGTAGTAGCATACGTAAGTCCAGTCTCTGCCTTGTCTTCATGTGAATCTTCACATGTCCTTCTCCCCTTTTTCTCTGTGGGACTTCTCCTTGTCTGTCTCTTATAAGGACCCCATGGGACACCAAATCCATGCCATTGGATTTAGAGCCCACCCCAGTTGAGGATGATCTCATCTTGAGATACTTACCTAATTACCTCTGCAAAGACCCTTTTTCCAAGGTCACATTCACAGGTACTGGGGGTTCAGACTTGAACATACCTTTTTGGGGGATACAGTCAGTGGGGAAATGTGTTTGCCTGCAGAACTGTGTAGAACTGATGGGCTGCTGTACATATCTGGTACATATTCCTTCCCCTGCTTATCTCTGCTCCTCAGACAAAGATGGGGGCATCAGAGGAAAAGATGTAGGTGGACAAGTATTGAGAAGAAAAGAAGTTAATCCACCATGCCCTAGAGATTGGCCACCTCACCAGCTGAGCTCTAGTCCCTGCTTCAAGAGAAATTGTATATGTCATCCCTGCCCTCAGGAATTGTGTACTTGAAACATTTTTAAGTAGGTCAGAATTAAGGCATGGCTGGGGTTTGTTTCTGAGTCTACCCGTTGTCTGTGTTTCAACCATAGAAAAAGGATGTAGTCCTGGAATGGGACAGTGTATTCCAGGAAGTGACCAATAGCCCAGGAAACAACCAAGGACTCTGGAGTAAAATGCAAAAGTTGGCCTGAGGCCACTGCTCCAACCAGAGAAGAATAAAGCAAGGGCCAGTCTGGGTCATGGTTCAGACTAAGGAGAACTAATCCAGCCAAGGGAAGGATAATGCCCAGGATCCGTGTCCTTGTACTGCTATATTCCCAAAGCCTAGAAGCATGCCTTGCCCATCGGAGGTGTTCAGTAAGAGATTTGTTGAATGAATAAATGATTCTGCAGAGATGGACACAGGGAAGGGGAAGGGACCTGCCATCCTTTATTCTCCCATACATCCTTCCTGCATATCCCAGAGTAATCTAAAAACCATTCTAATTGCGCCTTAGTGCTGGTTTCCTCTTCCCTGTGCGTAATTCATAGGGTTGTTATGAGAGACAGTGAAATAATATGTGTGAAGGGGCTTGCTCTGTAAACACTGAAGTTCTACCATGTGAGTTGTCCCTGCTGCTAGCAAATCCTATACTCCATGTGAGAGTTGGAGTCTTCTGCCCATTGCCATTACTTTGCTGATTAAACACTGGTAAGTTGGGTATCCAGGGAGGCTGCATTATTATTAGAAAGGAGCTGACATCACTGTCCAGCTTGTTTTCAGGGCCAGAATCTTGCTCTGCCCTTGGCCAGCACCACACTTTCCACTCCTCCTTTGTCACTCAGCCTAGCAGAGTCTGGGAGGCCTGACTTGGCTAATGCAACCATCCCTTCCCCCCCATGCTGGCCTACTACCTCTTGGTTGCTGGGCAAACCAGGAACAACAACAGCAACTCATATGGGTGAGAGGTGACATGAGGCACAACACTATTGTCTCCCAGGGGTTGGCTACAAATAACCTTGGTTTCCGGAACTGCTGCATCACTCTTCCTGTCTTCTTACTGTTGGAAGTGGAAGAAAGTTGGAGGTGAACACCTAAACCCAGTCTGACCTTATTCTGTATTATCACATTTCAGCATCTGAAACAGATTACCAAGTGGTGCACCACTGGCTGCTTTCAGCTTGCAAAATATATTTCATCCATGTAATGTTTTTTAATTTAAAAAACTAATTGCCAGCATTTTCAAAAACTGTAGATTTCATATAAAAATCTGAATGTCTAGCACCTCTTGAAAGTTTGGAAGATCTGGCTGCATTAGGCCCACATTTCTGCATGGCAGCAAATGACTGGAGCTAGATGGTAACCCCCAAAACGCAGCCCATGCATGCATTCTTTAGTTGGACATCATCTGAGCACTCAAAATATATGCATATGTATTTCTGTGGTCCATTGCTAAAGAAAGGCAAGTGAAGTCAGCATGTAAATAAAGGCCAGAAACAGACCCATATATCTTTAGGAATTTATGATAAAAGTAGCATTTCACATCAGTGAGAGGGGTTGTATTATTCAGTTAATGGTGCTGGATCACTTAGCTATCCATCTGGGGAAAAAATGAAGTCTGATCCCTAAACAAAAAACAAAACTAAAAATATTAGGAAAAAAATATATAGATTTTTATGATCTTGAAATGGAGAAAGGCTTCCTAAGCAAGACATTAAATTCAAAACCCATAAAATAAAAGGTTACTATACTAGGTTAAAATAAAAATTTTAAATATCTATGGAAAATAATACCTCTGAAAATGTGAAAGATAAATGACAGATTGGGAAAAAATATTTGCAACATCTAAAACAAACATGAGGTACCTAATTTTAGAAAGACCACAAGACCACTTACAAATAATAATGAAAAGGGCAACCAATAAAAAACAAGCAAAAGGCTAACCGTAGAAGAAAAATAAATGGGTAGTTATGCTTAGTGTTGTGCTCATGTGCAGCTGTGTTGTGATGGAAAATCACCTGGATTTGTAATCAGATCAGGGCTATCGATTTAAATTAAACAGACTCAAGTTATTTGAGAGTTTTTACTTTTTCTGTCGTGCATGTGGGAGAAGAGGAAAGTGCCCAGTAATTCTGTCTTGATTTAACACATCTTACTGATAAGGAGATATCATAATTGCTTCATTATTTTCAGGTCAGCTGTGTTACAATAGTTTCCTAGGGCTGCCATAACAAACTGGGTGACTTAAACAACAGAAATTTATGGTCTCAGTTCTGGAACTCAGAAGTCTGAGATCAAGGTGTCAGTAGGGTGGGTTCCTTCTGAGGGCTGTGAAGGGAATACGTATGTTCCACGCCTCTATTCCTAGCTTCTGGCAGCCTCAGGTGCTCCTTGGCTTGTAGATTACATTCTCCCTGTGTCTTTACATCCATCATCTTCCCTCTGCATGTCTGTCCTGTGTCCAAATGTCCCCTTCTTATGAGGACCCAATCATATTGGATTCGAGCCCACCCTAATAACCTCATTTTAACTTGATCACCTACAAAGACCCTCTTTCCAAATAAGGTCACATTCACAGGTACTGCATGTTAGGACTTCAGCATCTCTGGGTGCAACACAGTTCAACTTATAGCAGCAGCCAATCAGAATGACAGTTTTTTTAAGAGATAATTTTTATGAGACATGGCAATTTCTAAAGTCTTAGGAGACTTACAAAACCCCTCTGATCAAATAACACTTGCAAGAATAGGTTTATGTTAACAGAAAACAAGAAATGGGTAGCAGTAAAAAGCCTATAAATCTCCAAATAGATATTCTTGAGAAAAATTTTAATATCTTTCCAACTCAATTATTTGGCTCAGTTTTATGATACAGAGTGGTATGACTCCCTCCACATCTGCAGGAGACTGTTGCCATAGCTTTCTGGGACTCCTTTTGTTAATTATCAAGGCTTGTATTTTTAAAGGCTAATCTCTGGAATTCTGTTATCAGGCCCATAGAACTCAGTTTTACTAAGAAAAATAAATGGAGAGAGGGCTATAAAAGATTTTACTTAACAGTGAAGTGAGGATCGTGTGGCATTTTTCTTCCACGGGGCTCAAGCTCTGCCTCTGCATATAAACTAGATAGGCAACCCTGAACAAGTCCCCTGAACTCAAAGCTCATCTGTAAAATGGGGATGATAATCCCAACTTCATAGAGCTGTGATGAGGTTTATTAGAGAGGGTATTTATGGGCATGGGGAGGGACACTGTTTTTCCTCCAGTTTGGTAGAGTTCAGTCTCTACCAAGAATGACTAGCCAAACTAGGGCATGTCCTTTCCTGCAGAAAACAAGAAAGACTGCTGGAGGCAGCACAGCAGCGAAACTGGGCAAGTCCTATCTGGGTCCATCCTGGCCTGGGTCCTCCATCCTGGCTTCTGCCATTGGCACAGGGTTCGATGCAATGCCCTTGTGCCACAGTCCCTCTGCCTGTTCACATGCGCAGTCATATTCCAAGGCGCTGACCAGCGCTGCAGCCCTGGATTGACATGCTCACCTCTTCAAGGTTGAGTGCACCACTGCAGTTCTCCATTTGCTCCCGAGGTTCAGGAACACAGTGGAAGGAGCTACGCTGGTTTTCAAACACATTTCTGCTTTTTATTTTTTAGACTGTGGTAAGAGCACTTCACATGAGATCTACCCTCTTAACAGTTTTTTGAGTATACAATACAGTGTTGTTAACTACTGACAAAGTGTACAGCAGAGCTCTAGAATTTAATCCTCTTGCATAACACAAACTTTATACCTGTCGAAAAGCAACTCCTCATTTCCCTCCCTCCTCCCTGCACCTGGCAACCACCGTTTTACTCTCTGCTTCTATATGTTTTGACTATTTTATGTACCTCATGTACGCGGAATCGTGCATCGTTTGTCCTTCTATGACTGCCTTATTTCACTTAACATAATGTACTCAAGGTTCATCCACAGGATGTCCTCAAGGCAGGATTTTCTTCTTTTTTAAGGCTGAATATTCCATCATATATATGTAATACATTTTCTTCATCATTCATTCTTCAATGGACGTTTAGGTTGTTTCCACATCTTGGCTATTGTGAATAATGGTGCATTGAATGTGGGTATGCAAATATCTTCCTAGATCCTGATTTCAATTCCTATGGATAAATATGCAGAAGTAGGATTGCTGGATTATATAATATTTCTATTTTTAATTTTTCAAGGAACCTCCAGGCTGTTTTCTATAGTGGCTGCATCATTTTACATTCCCACAAGCAGTGTACCAGAGTCTCAGTTTTGCCACATCTTTGCCAGTACTTATCTTTGTTTTTTGTTTGTTTGTTTGTTTGTTTTTTATAATAACATTTCTAATAGGTGTGAGGTGATATCTCATTGTGATTTAATTTGCATTTCCCTGATGACTTGTGCTGTTGAGCATCTTTTCATGTACCTACTGACCATTTGTATGTCTTTTTTGGAGAAATATCCATTCAAGTCCTTTGTCCATTTTTTAATTGGGCTGTGTGGGTTTTGTTTGGGTGGTTATGTTTTTGTTTTTGTTTTGCCTTGTTTTGTTTTGATTTGCTACTGAGTTGAAGAAGTTCTTTACATATTTTGGATGTTAACCTGTTATAAAATATATGGTTTACATATATTTTCTCCCATTCTATAGTTTGCCTTTTCACTCTGTTGTTTCCTTTGCTGTGGAGAAACGTTTTAGTTTGATGTAGTCCCAACTTGTCTGTTTTTGCTTTTGTTACCTGTGCTTTTGGGCATTATTGCCAAGGCCAATGTCATTAAGTTTTCTTCTATATTTTCTTCTAGGAGTTTTATTGTCCCAGGTCTTACATTTAAGTGTTTAATCCATTCACTTCTACTATTAACAAAGAAAAAAATAAGTTTTTTTTTCTAGCAAGGCATTTCATTCCATGTGTGGAAGTGCTTGAAAAACTATAAAGGGCTACACAAATACTAGATGGTACATCCTCTATATTAGTCTCTGAAAGGTTGCCAGTGCACCCCCCATTTGCTGAACCCCCAATGGCCTTTTCTCAGTGCTAATCCATCTTGAAATCTTTGTTATGTTAAATGCACTTCAACCCCCTACACCACCTACTTTTTGATTTGCATGAAACTGAACTTTAGTGTTTTTCTTCTACTTATGGCTACTCATTCATTCCTCTCTCCCTGCTATTCTCTCCTCCCTCTATTGCGATACTGTTTTCCAAGAACCTTCTCTCATCTGCTTCAACTGAAAAACATTTTTTTTTTAAAGATATTGTTGGGCAATTGGGGGAGAGGAGCAGTGTAGGGGAATTGGGGAAGGGGAACAGACAAGTTGCTGTCCTTTTGTTCTTCAGTCTAGTTGTGGAGGACGTCGCTTCACTGGCCCATGTTGGTATTATCATTGCACTCTTCCCGGGTGAGGCAGTCACTCACCGGCCATTGGATGGCTGCTCACGGTGGCTCACACCTGCTGCCGGCCAGCCCCACTGCAGCCTACACCATCGCCGGCGACCAGCTCCAGATCAAGCTGTTGTTCACCATCTTAGCTGTAGATGGCGCAGCATCACTGGCCTCATGTGGGATCCGAACCGAGGCCCTGCTGCTCAGAGCTGGAGTCCCAAGCCAACTCCTAACCAACGTGCCACTCAGCCTGCCCTGAAAGACTTCTTTGTGCAACATTCCCTTAATCCTCTCCCAAGCTCCAGACTTATAATTATTAATGAGCTTCTCAGTGCCAATAATTGTCGTGGTTGCTCACTTGCGGGTTGTGAAAGAATTCATGAGGCACAAAGGAATAGAAGTCAGAGAGTTTATTTAAAGAAGGGAAACACCAGCAGAAGAGTTGCCAGGGGTAGAGTCTAGAGTAGACAGCTGCAGCAGGTTTCTGTTTAACTGGGGTTTTATATTCTCCAACCAGGATGTAAACTGCTTCTGCCTGTAGTGGAATCTACTATTGTGTTCAGCTTTGTCCCTTGGGATGGGGAGAGGTGTGGTTAGACTTGTTATGTAGATATTGTGTAAATTGGAGACAAACAGCTGCCCCTTAGGCTGGTCAGACAACTCTAGGAAAAAGGTGCTTTCCAGAGGCTAGCCTGCCTCAGGGACAGGAGTAGATCCCATCCAGAATCAAAAAACCTCTCCCAAGTCACTGGGCCAGGCATTCACTCGCCCGAAGTAAACAGAACCACTGAAACTGGCATGCATAATAAATGTATAGTAAACAGAATCATTAAGATTTGGTGGGAGGGAAGAGAAGCAAAGCAAAGAAAAACTTTCACGAAGTGCCAAGCCAAACCACACTGTCAAATCGAATTACACCAGAGATTTAAATCTCAAAATAGAAGATATAGTGTCACCATTACAATAATCACCACCCAAACATACTGTTAAAAGGTAAACTGAGGGCTGGCCTAGTGGCTCGTTGGTTAAGAGTTGGCTTGGGAGCGTGAGCTCTGAGCAGCAGGGCCACCAGTTCGGATCCCACATGGGCCAGTGACACTGCGCCCTCTACAGCTAAGATGGTGAACAACAACTCGACCTGGAGCTGGGCTGCTGTGAGTCGCCAGCAACAGCATAGGCTGCAGTGGGGCTCCAGTGGGCTGCTGTAAGCTCCCATAAGTGACTGGCTGCTAGCGTGAGCTGCCGTGAGCCACCGTCCAATGGCCGGTGACCAATCTGCCTCACCCAGGAAGAGCGCAATGATCACAATACCAACATGGGCCAATGAAGCGACGTCCTCCACAACTAGATTGAAGAACAAAAGTACAGCAACTTGTCTGTTCCCCATGCCCGATTCCCCAACGCTGTTCCCTCCCCCAATTCCCCAATAAAATCTTTAAAAAAAAAAGAAAGAAAAAAGAAGAAAAGGTAAACTGAGACACATTAAGATTTTTTTGAAGAGTTTATTTCAACAAATATTGTTTCAGATTGGGCAGTGCCAAACTGAAAATAGTTAGGAACATGCCACTGACACAAACTAGGGCAAGGTTTTATAGGGAAGCTGTGGAAGCAAAGCAAAGAAATTATTTGATTGGTAATAACTGAAGCAGTTGCCTATTTTGGGAAAACCTAGTTAGTTATTTGTGATTGGTTGTTCTTAAGTTTCAAATTCAAGTGCTTTGACTCTGGCTTAGGTTTTGGTTTGCGTACATAGGCTACCAAGGCTTTAGAGCCACCTCAGACTAATGACCTCCTTGTTCAAACACTTTAACAATACTGTTACCAGTTCAAGGCCTGTGTGCCCAACACTCCAAAAGGCCAAAACTCAAAACATCAGGGTTTGGAATAAGGAAAGGTTTATTCATCAAGAAGGAGCCAACTTAGAAGATGGGAGACCTAATGGTTTCTCAAATCCATTTTAAGAGAGCCCAGAATTCAGGTTTCTTTTATGTCAAGGGAAAGGAGATGGGTAGGGCAAGAGGTGGGATCCCAGGAAGAGCAGGGAAATCTACAAATCTCTTTGTTCTCAGTCGGTTCTTAACACCACCCCACCACCACCACCACCCCCTCCCCCCTCTTCCCCCACTTATCTGAGTCCTAGTCCTGAGATTCCTGTAAATTGTGGTTTTCTTTGTTTGCTTTTTTAAAGATCTTTATTTAAAGTATACCTAACATACAATATTATATTAATTTCAGGGTTATATCATAGTTATGCAACATTTATATACCTAAAGGAGTGATCACCATGATAAGTCCAGCAACCATCTGACACCATACTATGCTATCATAATATTATTGACTATATTCCCTGTGCTGTATATTGCATCCCCACGACTTACTTGTTTTATGCCTGGAAAGTTGGACCTTTTATTCCCCTTCACCTTTTTCCCCTTTTTAAAATTTTTCCATTACAGTTGACATTCAATATTATGTTTTATTAATTCCAGGTGTACAGCATTTATAAATTTATATAATATAAGAAATGGTTCCCCTGACTAACTTAGTACCCACTTGGCACTGTACACAGTTATTACCATATCATTGACTATATTCCCTATGCTTTACATCCCCATGACTATTTTGTAACTACCAATTTGTACTTCTTAATCCCTTTGCTTTTTTCACCCTGCCCCCACAAGCCCTCTTCCATATATCACCCCAACAAATCTAGTAACCTTCTGACACCATACATAGTTATTACAATATTATTGACTATATTCCTTATGCTATACCCTACATCCCCATAACTACTTTGTAGCAACCAATTTGTACTTCTTAATCCCTTCCATTTTTTTGACCTACAGGGGAGTTGGAGAACCTGCCTCCCATCTGGCAACCATCAAAATGTTCTCTGTTTCTATGAGTTTGTTTATTTTGCTCTTTAGATTCCACATATACTCGAAATCACATTGCATCTGTCTTTCTCTGTCTTACACCCCACTCAGTACTATACCATCTAGGTCCATCCATGCTGCCACACATGGCAAGAACCCATTCCCTTCCATAGCCAAGCAATATTTCATTGTATATATGTACCACCTCCTCTTTATCCACTCTTATATCGACAGACACCCAGGCTGCCGCCACATCTTGGCCATTGTAAGCAATGCTGCAATGAACATATGGATGCACACGTCCCCTTGAAGTAGCATTTTGGGGTTTTTCGGATAAATACTCAGAAGTGGGATTATTGAGTCCTTCTTTGTCTCTTGTTATAGCCTTTGTTTTAAAGTCTGTTTTGTCTGGTGTAAGTAATGCTATCCCAGCTTTTTTTATTTTTGTTTGTTTATTTGTTTCCATTTTAATGAAATATCTTTTTCCATCCCTTCACTTTCCATCTGTGTGTGTCTTTCAAACTGAAGTGATCCTCTTGTAGGCAGCATTAGTAAGGGTTTTGTTTTCTTATCTGTTCAGCCCTCCTATGTCTTTTGATTGGAACATTTAATACATTTACATTTAAAGTAATTGTTGATAGATATATAGCTATATAGTCATTGCCATTTTATTATTATTCATAATTTTGATTTTTTTTTCCATCTTAAAGAAGTCCCTCTAGCATTCCTTTTAATACTGGTTTGGTAGTGATGAACCCCTTTAGCTTTTTCTTGTCTGGGAAGCTCTTTATCTTTCCGTTGATTTTAAATGATAGCCTTGCTGGGTAGAGTAGTCTTGGTTGTAGGTCCTAACTTTTCATCACATTGAATATTTCGTGCCAATTCCTTCTGGCCTGCAAAGTTTCTGTTGAGAAATCAGCTGACAATCTTATGGGAGCTCCATTATAAGTTACTAGTTGCCTTTCTCTTGTTGCTTTTAGGATTTACTCTTTGTCTTTAATCTTTGCCATTCTAATTATAATGTGTCTTGGTGTGGGCCTGTTTGGGTTCATTTTGTTTGAGACTCTCTGCACTTCCTGGACTTATATGTCTATTTCCTTCACCAGGTTAGGAAAGTTTTCAGTCATTATTTCTTCAAATAGGTTTTCAATTCCTTGCTTTCTCTTTTCTCCTTCTGGTACCCCTATGATGCGAATGTTGTTTTGCTTGATGTTGTCCCAGATGTCTCTTAAACTATCCTCATGTTTTTGGATTCTTTTTTCTTTTTGCTGTTCTAATTGGGTGTTTCCTGCTACACTGTCTTCCAAATTGTTGATTTGATCCTCTGCTTCATCTAGTCTCCTGGAGATTCCTTCTAGCGCATTTTTCATTTCATTTATTGTATTTTTCATTTCTGAGTGGTTCTTTTTTATGATTTCTGTGACCTTTTTTGTGCTTGCTATCTCTTTGTTGAAGTTCTCACTAAGTTCCTTGAGCATCCTTATAAGCATTGTTTTGAACTCTGTATCTGGTTAATTGCTTGCCTCCATCCTGTTTAGTTCTTTTTTCTGGAGTTTTCTCCTGTTCTTTCATTTGAGATATATTTCTTTGTTTCTTCATTTTAGCTGCTATTCTGTGTTTGTTTCTATGTATTAGGTAGATCTGCTATGTCTCCCAGTCTTGACTGGGTGGCCTTATGTAGTAGGTGCTTTGTGGGCCCTGACACAGTCTCCCTGGTCACCTATTCTGGGTGCTCCTGGAATGTCCCTTGTGTGGGTTGCATGTGCCCTCCTGTTATAGTTGAGCCTCAATTGCTGTTGGCATGTTAGTGGGTGTGACTGACCCTCCGGCTGACTGGCTATGGGGTTTGGCCATGTCCACAGATTATGGGCTGCTGTGTGGGGAGCTTACCCCACTGAGTGGGATTCACCCCAGTAGGCTCTGGTGCCTGTTAAGACTGACCTTTGGGTGTGTTGCTTGTGGGGCTAATTGGGTGGTGCTCTGCTGTGGTCTGAAGCCAGCCTCCAAGTATATTCATTGTGTGGCCTCTTGGGAGGGGCTCCAGTGCAGGTCCAGGTCACCCACTGCCTGTGACCAGCTGGGGACTATCTGATAGGAGCTACAAAGCAATCCATGGTTGTTCGCTGCCTGTGCTAAACCTGGAGGTGTGTGGGAGAGGCCACGCTGAGAACTAAGGACATCTGCCACCAGTACCGGGCCTGGGGTAGCTCCACAAAAAGCCAGGACATCCCGAGACTTGCTGCCACCTGCCAGCTCCCTTAATCTTCAGTTACTGATAAAGCCTTGTGCGATATGCAAGTTGGATGAGGTAGGGTCTCAGGGAGCCACAATGTTGATGTGGCTTCTTTACTTCCTTAGTTATAAAACTTCTATTCAGCTGATTCTCCAGGTTGATTGTTCTTTAATTTAGTTCTAATTTTAATATGTTCATGGAAAGAAGCAGGCACAGTGTTTATCTACTCCGCCATCTTGGATCTCTCCTCAATTCTGTAAATCTTTCATAAGCAGTCATGGCTTTGCATATCTTTACCAACCTATTCAGGAGGCTGTTTTTGCAGAATTCCTCTAGGCAATTAGAACTATTTGCCTGAAGGCCCTGGGAGAAATGCAGGCTAGAATTTATGGTAAAAATCAAATGGGAGAGAAGCAAAAGTATTCTACCCTGTTTCAGTGCCTTTACTTCTGTGTTCCCTAATTCTATGAATGGCACCATAGGGTCACCCAAGCCAGAAATCTCATTCTCCCTCTCTGCCCATAGCCAATCATTTACTAAATCATGTCATCCCTACCAGTGACAGATTATATTTTCCAAACATGGATGCACCTTATATCTATAACACATGTTTTTCTAGAACCCCATCAAGGGATGGGGTTTTTGTCACCTCTCCTTGAACCTAGGTAGGCCTTTGTTCCTGCCTTGACCAGTAGAGTACAGAGGAAGTAATGACATTTGTCTCCTGAGCCTAAGTCACAAACATACCACCTTGCTGTCTTGGAATGCTCATTCTTGGAACCCAACCACCATGCTCTGAGGAAGCCCATACAGTGAGGAAGTCCATGCAGTCTGTGGAGAGGCCCACATGGAAAGAAACCAAGGCCCTCAGCCCTCAGCCCTCAGCCCTTAGCCTTCACTAAGCTCTTAGCCAACAGCTAGAACAAACTTGCCAACCATGTGAATACGCCATCTTGGAAAGAAGACCCACCAGCCCCCAGTTGATCTTCCCCAGATGGTGCTATATGGAACAGAGATAAGCCCTGGCCAAATTGCAGATTCATGTGAAAAATAAATGATTATTGTTTTAAGATACTTAGTTTGGGAGTGGTTTGTTATGCAGCAATAGATAACTGATACACTAACTTGGAAATGTCTCCTAAATCTAGTATATCTCTCCATTTCCCCAGGTTAGGCCCTTGTTACATTGCTTCATTGGGAGACAACCTGCCTATGAATCTTCTGGAAGCAAAACTCTGCTCAAAATAATAGTTAACATTATTGAGTGCTGACTTATCTATAGAGCTGAGTGCTTTAACTTCATTATGCTATTTAATGACAAATCTACAAAGTGGTTTGAAGATTTAAAAATGAATTTAAGGGCTGGCCGGGTGGCTCACTTGGTTAGAGCGCGAGATCTGAGCAACAGGGTCACCAGTTCGATCACTACATGGGCCAGAGAGCTGCGCCCGAGCTGAGCTGCTGCTGAGTTGCCAACAGGTGGCAGGATGGCTCAGCTGGTGAGAGCACATGCTCCTAACAACAAGGTTGCTGGTTCGGCTCCCCCTTGGGATGGTGGGCTACGCCTACCTGCAACTAAGCTTGAACGTGGCATCTTGAGCTGAGTGGCTGTGAACTGCCAACGGGTGGCCAGATGGTGACTGGACTTGGAGCTGAGCTAGCTGAGCCCTCGATAACTAAGACTGAAGGACAACAATTTGGCTGTTCCCCTTTCCCAATTCCCCAATAAAATATTTTTTTAAAAATGAATTTAAATAGGTGAAGTAACTTAAGGACTTAATTTCTTTTTTTTATAGAGGAAATGATGCTCAGAAAGTTACTAACTAGCCCAAGAGTCAAATCTACGTCTTTCTAAGTCCAAGATCAGTGCTTGTAACCACCCTCCCTGCTCAAGAATTTCCATTGGCTCCCACTGTTCACAGGATAATGACTTAAACCTGACTCTAAACCTGATATCCAGTTGGAACACAATTTGGTACCAACAACATTTGCAGCTTTGGTATTGTGGCCTCAGGTATAGGCATGTGATTTTTTTGGTTGCACATGTTTTGTGTGGGTGATGAAAAGAAACTCAGGCTGTTGACTGATCTAGACCCTCCCATAGTCACTTACTCTTTCCAGGACTTTGTTTCCTCATTGAAAAATGAGAAACAATTGACCCAGCTTGTATTAAAATTCTCTTACAACAATAACTGTGTAGTGTGGAAACTGCCCTCTTGTACTTTTGTGCTTCCTGCATCTCCTAGAACCTCAATGCCTGAGCTCCCAATCAGGGCTCATGTCCCCACTTCCACAAAGGTGAGAGAAGATGGGAAAGTCAAAGATTGATACTTTAGTGAACGTTTTCTATTTACCACTTCATCATAACTAGCTTTGTGTTGTGGAATGGAATCTGCTTTTCTGTAGCTCTAAGAGAACAAGAAATATTTTCTTCTGTTATTTCTATGATTTTATTTCCAGTGATTTTTTGAGGCTAAGCATTGGAATGTCATTAGTTAGCACTTAGAAGGGGAGAAGGAGGCACCAGAGGAGCTCAGACTTCCACTCTTGCTTCCAAAATATTGTGCATGCTTTCTGGGCATTAGTGCAACAGACCATTAAACCATGGTTTGCCAAGTCCAGGTTCAATCATTTACGGGCTATTTACCTTGGCACACTTGCTTAAACTTTTCAGGTTCAGTGGCTGTGGGTTGTGAAAAATTAAGGAAGAAGGTTTGGGAGGAGATTGTTTTCAAATGTGTGATTTACACATTTTTCTGTTTGTTTTGTGTATGTTTTACAGAAATTGATTTGAAACCTGAGATGCTTTTAAATATAAAGAAGCAACAGCCCTCCCATGACTCTTGTTCAAAAAGTGAACCAATGGCAGCATAAGTTTGACCCTGGAAACTTCTTCTGAATTTTGTCCAGAATTCTATTCCTTTGAATGTATTGAAACTTGGTTTCTTTTTTTAGTTCCTCTTTATTATTGTTATCTTGGTGTTAATCTTTGTTTACCCAGGTTCTGACATTTTTACCCCAGAATTAATAACCCCAGATGGTGTGCTGTACTGTGTTTTCCAAGCAAACAAAGTGGACAGGAAATATGAGTTTCCTGTGCAAATTGGCTTTCCGTTTTAATGAGACTTTGCCCTTTAGAAGGTTGTTTATTCTTATGTCTACTCTTCTTACTTATAGTTGATTAAAGATTTATTGTTAAGGTTTAGTTCTAATTAGATTTTAACTTTTTCCACTTAAAATTTGGCCCTGATATTTTGCCTTTTGCTTCTCCAAGTCTCCTTTGTAGACTCTATGTTCTATTTAATTTGAGCTGTTCATTCCTTTCTGTTGACTAGCTCCTTGCTCAGAATAATTTCTCCACACCTAGAACTTTAGCCTAAGATTCCTTTTCACTTTTAGGCATTCCCCTTGACATTACAGCATGAATGATTAGCAAATGAGCTCTTGTGAGCCTCCCCTCTTTGGGTTTTGCACAAATAGGTCACTCTTAGTTTGAGGGAGTGTTCAGTTACCAGATGTTCGCTTATCTCCTCCCCCAACTCCACCTCAGTACTGAATGTGCTGTTCTTTGAAGGACGTCATCTCTCTTTATGCCTGTCATTCTCCTGCAATGGCAGGAATCCTGGGAAATAGCTCCCTTAAAAATGGGCACAGCTAGGATCTTGCCTCAACACATAACCCAGTTCACCAGTAATAACCTAACTGCCTCCCAGTCCTGAAACACTGCCTCTCTCCGGGAAATGGAGTAGAGCCAGTCCAGATACCTGGAAGCTGCCACCCTTCTTCCTCTCCAGATCAGTTACTGTCTGTATCAGAAAGAGAGGCTCCTTCCGGAGAAATCGATTGTCAGTCTTGATTTTTCCTCTTCCATCTCTCCTCACCTAGCCACTTCCGTAGCCTATCACTGTCATTCATTCATTCAACATTTAGAAACACCAAGTATGTGCCAGGCATGGTGCTGGTCTTGAGGCAGGACAGATAGCCCAGGAAGTTGACAATACCCTCCAGGGTACAATGTGAGGTGCCTCACTGGTTATACAAGTAACAGGTGACTATATTCAGTACCTATAGCTGGAGAAAAACAAGAACCAGTTTCATCCAGGTAGGCTGATCCCTGTGACCAAAGACCTGACCTTTAGCTAATTTTAATGTCATTATAATGTCATTTACATTGCCGTTACTATGACTACAATAATGCCTCTGACACCATCACAGTTCCGGAGGAACCGAATAAAGAAGAAAAAGTATGAAACAGAGGGTCCTGCCCAGGAGGAGGAGATGAATGAACTACGCCAATGGGATGTCACCAATTCCCACCTGGAGGGAAATAAAACCCTGATCAGGACTTCATCGCGCATGCAACTAGTTCTCTGAGTTTGCCCACACTTTCTTCTTAAGTGTGTACTTTCATTTTCAGTAAATCACTTTTGCTTTCCTGCACTTATCTCACTTTTTTTTTTTTAAGATTTTTATTGGGGAATTGGGGGGATGGGAACAGTGCTGGGGAATTAGGGGGAGGGGAACAGACAAGTTGCTGTCCTTTTTTGTTCTTCAATCTAGTTGTGGAGGACATTGCTTCACTGGCCCAAGTTGGCACCATCATTGCGCTCTTCCCGGGGGAGGCAGATCAGTCGCCGGCTTCTGGACGGCCGCTCACGGCGGCTGCTGGCTACACACGGTAGCCCATGGCAACCCACTGCCACAGGGGCTGCAGCCTACGCCGTCGCCGGCGACTCAGGGCAGCCCAGCTCCAGGTTGAGCTGTTGTTCAGCATCTTAGCTGTGGAGGGCAGTGTCACTGGCCCTCATATGTGGGATCCGAACCGGGGCCCTCTGGCATCCCAAGCGAGTTCTTAACCATCGCGCCACTTGGCCGGCCCTCACTTTTTAATTTTTTCTTGTGCAGAGATAAGAACGCAGTCACCACTGCTCCAGGTTGAGTCCTCTCTGGACACCCCCTGAGCCTCTGGCAGTGACAGCCTTTGGAAATACGAACAAGTAAACAGTCATGGAAGAGAATGCTAAATGCTGAAACGGCACACAGCAAAGACTTCTGACTCTGTAAATGGGTGCACAGCGAGGACTCCACACAAAGGTTGAATTTTGAAGGATGATTTGCACGTCACTGGTGAACGTTCTCCATTCTGCTTACTTTGTACTAGGGGATTTCTTGCAAGGGAAATAGACTTGGCAGGACTCTCAATAGAAATACCTGTAGACACCACCTTAACCCAGTGATAAAATTAACATCCCCACTTTTGGTACACCTACTGGTGCCTCCTGATATGATGCACTGAGAACACAATATTTCTGTGATACTTCTACCAATAATGTATTACCTGAATCTAATTATGAAGAAACAAGAGACAAACCCAAATTGAGGGGCATCCTACAAAATAACTGGCCTATACTCTTCAAAAAGTCAATGTTATGAAAGGCAAGAAAGACTGAAGAACTGTTCCAGTTAAAGTAGGCTAAAGAGGCATGGCAACTGAATGCAATGCATGAGCCAAGGTTGTCTTTTGTATAATGGATATCATTGGGACAATTGGCAAAATCTGAATATTGTCTGAAGACTTAGTATTGTATCAATGTTACTTTTCTTAGCTTGAGAATTGTACTGTGGTTATGTAAGAAATGACTTTGTTTTTAGGAAATACACATTGAATTATTTAGTGGTAAAAATTTATCATGTCTGCAACTTATTCTCAAATGGTAGGGAAAAAAGTGTGTGTGTGTGTGTGTGTGTGTGTGTGTGTGTGTGTGTGTGTGTGTGTGTGAAGAGGGGTTGGGAGGCAGATATAAAGCAAACATAGTGATGCTAACACTAGGGGAAATTTGGGTGAAGAGTATAAAGGAATTTTTTGTATTGTTCTTGCAACTCTTCTATGAGTCTGAAATTACGTAAAAAAAAGAAGAAAAAGAAAAAGAAAAGAAAAGAAAGAAAGAATTGGCAGAGTCTCACCAAAGAGGACAGACAGCTTTGCCTTCTTGTGACCAGTCCACTAGGCCATGAGAATACAAGGCAATAACTTGCAGTTTGCTCTTGAGCCTGCAGAGGCAGGATTCCATTCAAGCAAGACTCACTCGGTCTTCAAGCCCTAGCAAACCCCATGCTGCAGATCCTAAAAGGTTCTAGAAGTCTCCCAAGTCTTGTGCCGTTTCCCTTCCTTAATATACAGGTATATTCTAGGGACTCAGTACAATATAGTATCTGATAATTTTCTGCTCGACTAAAGAGACACAGAACTCCAATTTCTCACAAATACCAAGGACAGATTCTATCCCACTGAGCAGCTTCTCCTCAAATAGTCATCCCCAACTTTTCCCATTAGTTGAATCCCTCAGTGACACTTCTTGCTGCAAAACAATGATTCTTAGCCTGTTTCTGTCTATGATCTGTGAAGACAGAAAATTATAAGCTTTGTGTTTTCTCCATTGTAAAAAATTATAAACTCTACAGACGCTTTCTTGGCACTTGGTTTACTGTTTTTTAACCAAACACTATTTTTGAGACTAGTTCTCAGCTTACAGCAAAATTGGGCAGTGAAAAAAGTACAGAGTTCGCACATGACCCACCCCATGCACACACAGCCAACACCCCCCCCCACCACCACCATCAACATCTAGCACCAGTGTGATAACATTTGTTATAAATCAATGAACCAACATGGACACATCATTATCACCCAAAGTCCATAGTTTTCATTAGGGTTAACTCCTGGTATTGTACATTTTATGAGTTTGGTAAATGTAAAATGACATGTATCCACCATTATAACATCATATAGAATAGTTTCACTGTCCTAAAAACCCCCTGTGCTCCACCTCTTCATCCCTTCCTCCCTTCTCCCAAATGCCTGACAGACATTGATCTTTTTCCTGCCTCCATGGTTTTGCCTTTTCCAGAATGTTATATGGTTGGAATGATATAGTATGTAGGCTTTTCAGACTGGCTTCTTTCATTTAGCAATATGCATTTAGGTTTCCTCCATGTCTTTTTGTGGCTTGCGAAAGCTCACTTTTTCTTTTTTTTAATCATTTTACACTTTTTTTTTTTTAGATTTTTTATTGGGGAATTGGGGGAGGGGAACAGAAAGTTGCTGTCCTTTTGTTCTTCAGTCTAGTTGTTGAAGACGTTGCTTCACTGGCCCATGTTGGTATTATCATTGCGCTCTTCCCAGGTGAGGCAGATCGGTCGCCGGCCTCTGGACGGCTGCTCACGGTGGCTCTTGGCAGCTCATGCTGGTTGCCTGCCACTCACGCTGGCTGCCCACCACTCACGGTAGCTCATGGCAGCCTACTGCATCAGGGGCGGCAGCCTACGCCATCGCCGGGGACTCAACTGCAGCCCAGCTCCAGGTCGAGCCATTATTCACCATCTTAGTTGTAGAGGGCAGTGTCACTGGCCCCCATGTTGGATCTGAACCGGGGCCCTGCTGCTCAGAGCTGGCGTCCCAAGCCAGCTCTTAACCAACGCGCGACTCGGCCGGCCCAAAGCTCATTTCTTTTTATCACTGGATAATATTCCATTATATGGATATACCAGTTTATCCATTCACCTATTGAAGAACATTTTGGTTGTTTCCAATTTGGGGCAAGTATGAATAAAACTGCTATAACTATGTGCAGGTTTTTGTGTGGGTGTATGTTTTTAATTCATTTGGGTAAATACCCAGGAGTATAATTGCTGGATCGTATGATAAGAGAATGTTTAGTTTTCCAAGAAACTGCAAACTGTCTTTTAAAGTGGGTACGCCATTTTGCATTCCCACCAACAGTGAATGAGAGTTTCTGTTGCTCCATATCATTGCCAGCATTTGCTGCTATCAAATTTGATGTTGTTTTGGATTTTAGCCATTCTAATAGGTATATAGTGGTATCTCTTTGTTTTAGTTCGCAATTCCTTAATGACAGGTGATGTTGAGTATCTTTGTATTTGTTTATTTGCCATCTGTATATCATCTTTGATGAGGTATTTATTCAGCTCTTTTGCCTATTTTCAAATTAGGCTGTTCGTTTTCTTATTGTTGAGTTTTAAGAACTATTTGTATATTTTGGATAACAGTCCTTTATCAGATGTGACTTTTGTAAATATTTTTCTTTCTGTCTGTGGCCTCTCTTATTCTCTTGAGGCACTTGGGTTTTACTCACCCTGTTTATTTTTTATTTCAGTGCTGACTGGTTAATCTTGCCTACAGCCACAGACTACAAGCTTAACCAGCAGCCTTGGGGTGGGGGGAAGCTTTTTCTAAGATAAAAGTTGTTTACTCTGGTGCTGTGAAAAACAGGATGCTAACCAGTGAGTCAATTTAGAAAAGTAAAACTGTAATAAAATTGAATTGTGTTCTTTAAGACATTAAGTTAAAGATACAAAGAATATAAATCCTAATTTATATTGAGGAAAAAAGCTGCTAATGTCAAATGTATACCTGTGCTAGATCTTACAGTCTTTCCATTTCTTTTCTATCAAGATTATTTATAAGTTTCTTTAGTTACTCAGACTTCATAAATGTATTGTTATCTCTTGCACAATATTACCAGCTTCTTCAAGCCTTGCTATCTGATTGACATTAAAACCAAGATCTGGGAATTCTAGCTATATGCATAAGTATTGGAGTTGCCTTTGTAAGGCAGAACAGCTTCAGGTTCACTACCTTTCTCTTTTCCTTTTAGTCAAAGAAGTTGTGTCAATCAGGATACTCTTAGTTATGCTGAGGTAATAAAGAACCTTAAAATCTTTGTAGCTTTTAACAACTAGGCTAAATTCTCACTCACATTACATGTCTTAGTTTGCTTGGGCTGCCATAACAAAATTCCATACACTGGGTGGCTTAAACAACAGAAATTTATCTTCTCACAATTCTGGAGGCTAGAAATCCAAGATCATGGTGCCAGCTGAATAGGTTTCTGTTGAGAGCTAGCTTGCAGGCAGCCACCTACTTGCTATGTCTTCACAGGGCCTTTCGTGTATGTGTCCACAGAGAGAAAGAAAGAGAACAAGCTTTCAAGTGTCTCTTCTTAAAAGGACACTACTCCTAACGGATCAGGGCCCCACTCTTATGACCTTATTTAACCTTAATTACTTCAAAAAAAATCCCATCTCCAAATCCAACCACATAACAATTAGGGATTCAATACATGAATTTGGGGCAATACAGCTCAGTCCATAGCACTACATGGTCAGCTATGGGCTACATGTCTCCTCATTCTAGCTTCCAGGGACAGACAGGTCAGCCACTATCTTGCAAGTTTACAGTTACGTGGCAGAGGGAATGAGATCTCTAGAGGATTTCACACTGACAAGTAAATGCTCTGGTCCAGAAGTAGAAATATATCTCACAACCCATTGGACAGAACTAGTCACATGACCCCACCCAATCACAAGGGAGTCAGAAGTGTAATCTTAGTATATTCTCAGAAGGTAGAGAGCAGGAAATATTTGGTGAATAGCATTAATGACTACCATAGGAAAATAAATGGCTACTACTGAATCTGGCAGACCCTTTGGCTTAAAATTACACATGTGAGATTTATATGCCAGTGTTCAAAACAGCACTGTTCACAATAGCCAAAAGGTGGAAATAACCCAAGTGTCCATCAACAGATGAATGGATAAACAAAATGTGGTACATACATACAATAGAATATTCAGCCTTAAGAAAAATTTAATTCTGACACACATTACAACATGGATGAAACTGGGTGACATTATGCCAAATGAAATAAGCCAGGCACAAAAGAACAAATACTGTATGATTCCACATTGGAATTTTCTAACAAGGATATTAAAGCAGCCATCATAAAAATGCTTCAATGAGCAATTACAAACATGCTTGAAACAAATAAAAAAATAGAAAGTCTCAGCAAAGAAATAGAAGATACATAGAACCAAAAAAATGGAAATTTTAGAACTGAAAACTACAATAACTGAAATAAGAAACTCAAAGGATGGACTCAATAGCAGGTCCAGGTGGTTTCACTGGTGTATCAGTCAAGGGTCAACCAGAGAAGCAGAACCACTAGGAAACACATATAATAAGGGATTTCTTTTAGGGATTTACATTATGCAAGTGGGGAGCCAGTTAAGCAGTCTGTGTGAGGCTATTGTTTCTGTGACTGATTCTGAAACCTGAAGTTCTCAGTCAGGAAGGGAAGATGTGAAATGGGAAAGTAAACAATTAACTGGAAACTGCAAGGCTGAGCCAGAACTTCTGAGGCTGGACTGATACCTATGTTGGTCTCTCACTGCTTCCAAGTCTCCAACTTTGATGACGGAAGTGCCCTGCAGGAGAGGCTTGTGCTTTTCATCATGGAGTTGAACATAAATTTCACCCAGGAATTGGATGAGTTGAGGGGGAATTTGGCAGGAATTGGAATAACTGTGGGAATGGGGGCTGCCCCAAGCCAACCAGATAAACCGGCAAATAAACGACAACGTGCATGAACTGAAATAGTACCTTGTTCCTTGCTATTTCCAATCATGCTGTCCTTTGAGGGGAAAAAATTCTTATATCTAAATGTTATGGTAATATGTCCACAAATTCACTGATGCACCCCCTTCAAAAGATAGGGTTTAATTCCTTCCTCGTGCATATAGACTGGACTTATTGACTCACTTCTAACAGAATATGATGGAAGTGATGGTGTATAACTTTTGAGACTAGATCATAGAGGACATTATAGCTACCTCCTTGCTCTTTCTGGTAGGTTGCTTGCTCTTGGTTGCTATGTCATGAGAATTCTTGAACAGTCCTTTGTCAACATGGCTATATATTTAGGCATCCAGCAAAGAGCCTCATGGGTGAGTCATCTCGGAGGGAGTCCTCCAGCCCTAGTCAAGCCTTCAGATCAGTGCAGCCCTGGCCAATGCTTTGACTGCAGTTTCATAAGAGATGCTGAGCCAGAACTAACCAGCTAAGATGCTCTCAGATTCCTAACTTTGTTCTTTGCCTATAAGCCATTTTTGTCTAATGGGGTGAATCTCAATAAGATTCACAGGCAACTACAAAGTGTTTAATAGAATTATGTTGGAAACACCACCAGCTTGGTCTGAAAATGATAGAGATGGTACAAAAAGAGGCCTTTGGACCCCCCAAATTCTACTAGCTGGAAGTAGGCTGAGAAAATAACACAGCTGCAAACACAGGCTGCCTTTCATGGAAAAGGAAGGATGATTAAAAAGGTAGAACCAAAATCAGAGCAGGCAGAGCCATGGACGATGTACAAATTGTCAATAAGCACATGAGATGCCATCTTGGAGGAAATGCATTAGGAAAATGCACATCAAAACCACAGTGAGAAACCACTTCACATTTATTAAGATAATTAGAATAAAAAATATGGATAATAACAAAAGTGTTAGCAAGGATGTAGAGATTGGAACCTGCATGCATTACTAATGGGAGTATAAAATAGTGCAGTTCCTTTGAAAAATAGTCTGGAAGTTCTTCAAAAAAGTTAAACATAGAGTAATCATGGGAGCCAGTAATTCCATTCCTAGTTATATACCCGAGAGAACTGAGAACTTTTGTATGAAAACTTGTTCATAGCAACATTATTCATAATAGCCAAAAGGTGGGAACAACAAAAATATCCATCAATTTACAAACAATAAACAAAATATGTCATATCCATACAATGAAATGTTATTCAGCCATAAAAAGTAATGAAGTACTGAAACATTTTACAATATGAATGAACCTTGAAAACATTATGTTAAGCAAAAGAAGCCAGACACAAAAGGTCACATATCATATAATTTGATTTATATGAAATGCCCAGAATAGTGAAAATCCAATGAAACAGAAAGTAGATTAGTAGTTTACAGGGGCTTGAGGGAATGAGGAGTGATTAGAATGACGCAAACATTCTGGAATTGGATACTGGTGATGGTTGCACCACATTGTGACTATACTAAAACCACTGAATTGTAAAGTTCAAAATAGTAAATTTTATGGTATGTGAATTATATAAAAACAAAACAAAACAAAACAAAACATAACATGGCCGGCCGAGTGGCGCGATGGTTAAGAACTGGCTTGGGACGCCAGAGGGCCCCGGTTCGGATCCCACATATGAGGGCCAGTGACACTGCCCTCTGNCCCACATATGAGGGCCAGTGACACTGCCCTCTGCAGTTAAGATGCTGAACAACAGCTCAACCTGGAGCTGGGCTGCCGTGAGTCGCCGGCGACGGTGTAGGCTGCAACCACTGCTACAGTGGGTTGCCATGGGCTACCATGTGTAGCCAGCAGCCAGCGTGAGTGGCCAGCAGCCGCAGTGAGCAGCCGTCCAGAAGCTGGCGACTAATGTGCCTCACCCGGGAAGAGCGCAATGATGGTGCCAGCTTGGGCCAGTGAAGCAACGTCCTCCACAACGAGACTGAAGAACAAGACGACAGTGACTTGTCTGTTCTCCTTCCCCCAATTCCCCAGCGCTGTTCCCATCCCCCCCGGTTACCCAATAAAAAAACAATCTTCAAAAAAAAAACAAAAAAAGCCATGGAGTCTCACTCCTGGACAGAAATAAGACTGAGTCCTAATCAAGGAAATTGCACCATTTTTCCAGCTGGAGTGACTCCTGTGTGCCTCTCATTTCCCCCCTTTTAAGCCATAATATCTACAATGGTCATCTTTTGACTGTCCCACCATTGTGTTGATATGCAGGGGATGATCACTTGTCTCTTTAGGTCACAGGTATTCAGATTGAGAGGAGTTGTACTTAAGGAATCATATCCGAAGAGTCTCATTCTTCACCCGGATCTAATTTAGATGGTATATTAGTCTGCTCAGGCTGCCATATAAAATACCACAGACTGTGTGGTTTAAACAACAGAAATTTATTTTCTCACAGCTCTGGAGGCTAAAAGTCCGAGATCAAGGTGTAGAGAGGTTTGGTTTCTTTTGAGACCTCTCTACTTGGTTTGCAGATGGCCACCTTGTCACTGTCTCTTTACATGGTCTTTTTTCTGTGCACACACATCCTCGTGTCTCTTTGTATTCCTCATCTCCTCTTCTTATAAGGATATCAGTCAGATTGGATTAGGGTCCATCCTAATGGCCGCATTTTAACTTAATCACTGTTTAAAAAACCTGTCTCCAAATACAGTCACACTCTGGGATGCTGGGGGTTAGGGCTTCAAAATATGAATTTGGGTGGGAGGGGACACAAATTAACCCATAACAGATGGCTAGTGTATTGTACATTTTTAAAACTTCATATTTTTCTGATACTTCAATATCTCCCCAAACAGGCTGTAAATACCCCACCAGGTGGCCAGGTGCACTAATGGGATAAAGCTGGTTCCTGCCACAGGTTCTCCTTCTTGCCCTCTCCTGACTATGACTATGACCTTGTGACATTCAAATGCACCAATGAAATCCCCTCAAGCCTTTCGCTTGTATACTCTACCTTGACCCCAAAAAAGGCTCTTTCCCATGGGTCCTTACTCTTTCAGCTCCACATCTGCTTAGTTGAGCCCACTCCCTCAGCACTCCTCGTATGAGGCCCCCTGCATTATATGCCATGGTTCTCTCTTCTAGGACCTGTGAGTATAATAAATCCCTTATTTTCATATGACTCTCTGGGTATCATTTCCACAGCCTTGTTGGAATAATCCTTAAAGACCCCTTAGGGGAGCTTACTCCCCAATTTACAATACAGCAAGATTCTGAACTTTCAATGTATTAATGCTGTTACGGGATAAGACTTTGGGGGGCCTTGGGAGAAGTTAGTGTATTTTCATGTGGGAGACACGTCAATAATTTGTGACCAGAGTCAGATGGTGGTAAAATAGATCCATGAATTCTTGATATTCTTTCCTTCAACAGGTGAAGCTTAATGCCCTTTCCCTTGAGTGGGAGAAGGAGGAGGGGAAGGAGGAGTGAGGAGGAGGAGAAAGAGGAGGAGCAGGAGGAGGCGGAGGAGCAGGAGGATGAGGAGGAGGAGGAGGAGGGGGAAAAGGAGGAGGAGGAGGAAGAGGAGGAGGAGGAGGGGGAGGAGGAGGAGGAGGGGGAAGAGGAGGAGAAAGAAGAAAGAAGAAGCACTGAGCCCCTGTCCCCTGTCAGAACTCCACACAAGCAACTAGCTAGGCCTTGGTGAGAGTTCTATGCCCTATAGTATTGCCCTTCCCTCCACACTTCCCCCTCTCCTCAAACCTGACACAAAAGGCCTTCTTTCTAGGCCTTGTCTTCTCAATATCCCCTTCTAACAAATAAAATATGACTTGCTTCCAAGAAATAAAATATGGTGGAAGTGACAGTGTATTTCTTCTAAGCCTGCGTCATAAAAGGCCCTGGAGCTTCCTCCTCTCACTCTCTCTTAGATTGCTCAACTCTAGCGGAAATTAACGCTGAACATTCAAGCAGCCTGTGAAGAGGCCCTCATAGCAAGAAACTGAGGTTTCCTGACAATGGCCATACAAGTGAATCATATTGGAAGTAGATCCCCCAGCCTCAGTCAAGCCTTCAGATGACTGCAGCCCCAGTTGACATCTTGACTAAACCTCATGAGAGGCCCTGAGCAAGAACCATTCAGCTAAGCTGCTCCCAGATTCCTCACCCCAGAAACTGTGAGGTAACAAATATATATTATTTTAAGCTTCTAAGTTGGAGGTAATTTGTTATGCAGCATGGATAATAT
This sequence comes from Hipposideros armiger, assembly GCF_001890085.2. Taxonomy (NCBI): domain Eukaryota; kingdom Metazoa; phylum Chordata; class Mammalia; order Chiroptera; family Hipposideridae; genus Hipposideros; species Hipposideros armiger. The sequence continues at coordinate 1,081,667 of NW_017731807.1, forward strand.
ACTAGGTCTTTATTAAAAGAGGAAAATTATATGTAGACTGGAAGAGTGGCCCCCTTTATTTATTTATGTTACCTGCCTAGCCTCCGTAGGCATTTGAGTCTATGACTCCTACAAAATTAGAAAGTCACTTTCTCCACTTAAATTATATATATCTCTAAGACAGAGGCCATGACACCCCTTTGTTTTGTGTCTCTTCCACCAGGATGATTAATTCAATAAGTCCTCCAAAAAAACCTTTGCTAGCTACCACAGGAGAGGAGTAAAAGGGGGACAACGAGTGAGGATTTGTGGAATGTCTGTTCTGCCTAATTTTCAAGCCCATGTGTTCCATTTGCTTGGAACTAGGTTAGAAATTCCACAACTCTTGGTCAGGTATGGTAAGAATAAGAATCTTAAGAGACTCAAATAGAAATCAGTCACATATAGTAGGTTGAACCACATGAAATTGCCAACACTTAACTGCTAAAACAGCAGTATCATATGGTTCAACCTAACAATATATATATATATTTTTATATTTTTTTTTTGGGGAATTGGGGGAAGGGGAACAGACAAGTTGCGGTTGTTTTGTTCTTCAGTCTAGTTGTGGAGGACGTTGCTTCACTGGCCCAAGTTGGCACCATCATTGCGCTCTTCCTGGCGAGGCAGATCAGTCGCTGGCTTCTGGACGGCCGCTCACAGTGGCTGCTGGCCGCTCACGCTGACTGCTGGCTGCATACGGTAGCCCATGGCAACCCCCTGCAACAGGGGCTGCAGCCTACGCTGTCGCCAGCAACTCACGGCAGCCCAGCTCCAGGTTGAGCTGTTGTTCAGCATCTTAGCTGCAGAGGGCAGTGTCACTGGCCCTCATATGTGGGATCTGAACCAGGGCCCTCTGGCGTCCCAAGCCAGTTCTTAACCAACGCGCCACTCGGCCGGCCCACAATACATATATTTTTAACATATCCATCCCACTCACAATTTGTCCCTGTACTCCTTTAGCTACCTGGTTCATAGCTCCATCTGGAGAGATATTACATGACAAAGATTAGTCATAGGTGCTGTCCTGAGAGGCCAGCCTTTCTGTGCAAGATGTCTGAATCCCAATAGTCATTGCCAGCACTGTCCAAGCTGGCTGCTGCATGTCTTTGTGAGACCCAAATGTGAAACTTGTCTTTTGATCTTAAGGCCCAACACTAATGTTTTCCTTTCTTGTCATGTTTTATTCCTGCTGTTACAGGGTAGAAAACATAGGAGGCTTGGGTTGAGAGCTGTAGCAACCAGAGAGTGGGGGTGGTGGTGTTGGAGGTGATTGGAGGAGGTGGTGATGGTTGAGGAGGTGGTGATGGAGGTGATATGGTGGTGGTGATGATGGTGGAGGAGGTAGTAGAGGTGATTGGAGGTGGTGGTAATGATGGAGAAGGTGGTGGAGGTGATGTGATGGTGGTGGTGATAGTGGAGGGAGAGATGGAGGTGATTAGAGGTGGTAGTGATAATGGAGATGGTGGTGGAGGTGATTGGAGGTGGTGGTGATAGTGGAGCAGGTAGTGGAGGTGATATGGTGGTGGTGGTGATGGTGGAGGAGGTGGTGGAGGTGATGTGGTGGTGCTGGTGATAGTGGACAGGGTGGTGGAGGTGATTAGAGGTGGTAGTGATAGTGGAGATGGTGGTGGAGATGATTGGAGGTGGTAGTGATGGTGGAGGAAGTGGTGAAGGTGATTGGAGGTGGCGGAGGTGGCGGTGGTGATGGTGGAGGAGGTTGTGGAGATTATTAGAGGTGGTGGTGATAGTGGAAGAGGTGGTGGAGGTGATTGGAGGTGGTGGTGGTGGTGGTGGTGGTGGTGATGGTGAAAGAGGTGGTACTAGAGGAAGTGGTGGAGGTAGAGTTGGAGTTGGCGCTGGTGGTATCCAGGCACAGGGCTCTGTGAGTTGTCAGTCACCTGAGCTTGACATAGAATGTGGGACTGCTGCCCAGGGGGCACAGCAAACAGCTATACCCCCCTATAGTGCTCTCATTGTTTAACCTGCCTCTTACCCTGGGGCCATTTTGCTCTTGAATTCTTCACTGTGAATAATTATGTCAACAAATTCATAAGAGATATCTCTCTCCTGATCACTTTCCTCTACCTACTAACAAATGTGCTCTCATTGTTTAACCTGCCTCTTACCCTGGGGCCATTTTGCTCTTGAATTCTTCACTGTGAATAATTATGTCAACAAATTCATAAGAGATATCTCTCTCCTGATCACTTTCCTCTACCTACTAACAAATGTTGAGATGGGGTAACAAAGTTTAAAGAGGCTTAGCTCTTGAGAGATTGCCTGTGTACAAGTGTGCTGTAGGAGAGATTGGGAAGGTTTCCCAGAAAGAACTGGGGAAAAAATTTGTTCTTTCTTCCTTCCTCTCCTTCTTCAAGTTGCCTTGTCTCAACAACTCCCAGACATGATAAACAAGAGGCAGACAATTTATTCCACATCACCCAAGCTGTAGGCAAAGCAGGAACAAGGAAGAGGAGTGCAAAGCTGGCCTAAAATCCTCCCTTTCTAATGACTTGTAGTGAAGAGGGCCAACCTACTCAAAGAGGAAGAATGAGGAGAGCAATTCAGATGAATGGATAGAACTTGGTGTCAGGGGTTCAGAAAAGGTTACAGAGTTGCCTTCTCTTGCTCAAGATCCAGGACTTCTTCCTGATTGATAGAGGTGTTTGAGACAATCTCCTCATTCAGAGAGTCTGACCTGGAACTGCTGCTGCAGGACATGGTGTCAGAGGGATGGCTCAGATCAGACTCCAGAAATTTTTGTTTGAAGTAGCAGAGGAATGCTGGGAAAGGGGGATGAAGGAGAGGAAGGTTGGAGAGTGGGAGGAAAGTGTCAAGCAGGGTGAAGCCGAAGCCAAGATAAGTCCCTAAGAACCTATCCCTGTGGACCGCGAGCCCCCTCTCTCCACATTTTCTCTACCCTAACCCACCCATGTCCCCTCCTTCCCAGGGCTCTCCAGACCACTCACCACAGGTGACATATAGGACAAACACCACCCAACCAATGGAATAGCTCCAGCCAATGGGGATTGATAAATTCCTCTTCAACTCGAAGATCCAGATGTTAACAGGAAACAACATGAGGGTGAAGAAAATGAAGGTAACTAAAAGGTAGGAAACGGAGAGGTCATTTCCACTCAAGTATCCATAGGGACTCTTCCTCATCTGCTGAGCTACAGTCACAAACCACAACTCCCATCAGCGCACAAAGAGTACATGGACCCAAAGATTCATGGGAATGAACCCCTCACCTTCACCTCTCCAGTGACCAGGAAATGATGAAAATCAATTCTCAGTCAACAACTACCTGTTGTGTTCTACCACCACTCATAAAACACCTACCCCACTCCCAAAGAAAGGAAGTGGGAGAAGTGCCCAGGAAGATGTGGATTATGAGACACTCAGGACCTTTTCCAGAGCTATGGGGCACCTTCACAGAAGCTCATGATAGTCCCAATCCAGCCAAAGAAGGGCAATCTCTGAAGACCAGGCAGGTATGGCAGGTGCAACCAGACGGTGAAGAGGAAGCCCAGCCCCAGGGCCAGGCTGAAGGTTATCATGGCCACCCCAAAGATGGGATGATTTATCCACAGCTTAATATTGTCTGAGGAAAAGGAGAAAACAGGATGAACTGAGGATTCACAAAAGACAAAATATAAGCAAATGAGCAAATACAAGAAAATGTTCAGGCTGATTAATAACCAAACAAATACACATTCGAGATAACAATGAAATATCACTCTCATTTATTAAACAGTCAGAGATTTTTGATATGGAGGTCGTTTAATAATCCTAACCATATGAAAACAAATACCTCAGTAGAAAAATTAGGCAGAGGATTTGGACTGCAATTCTCAGAAAAAGAAATCTGTATGTCCAATAAACACATGAAGCTCAACACATATTGCAAATTAAATGTGTTTTTTTAATCAATAAAATTAGCAAAGATCAAAACAAAAGTGGTAATACCTAGTGTAAGAAAGAATTTAGAAAAAAGAGGTGCTCTCACACACTGCTAGTGGGCAGCAGTTCTGGTGAGTGATATGGCACAAAATATATGAAAAAAACAACAACTAAAAACTAAATTGTTAAGGCCCTTTGACCCAGCAATGCTTCTTTTCAGAATTTATGTTAAAGAAATAATCCAAGATCTGCACCAAAATCTATGTACAGGGATCTTGTTTGCAGAGATATTTCTGTGTCCAAGAAGAGCTTTATTAAATATAGTGTACCCATACATTGGATTGTTATGTGTTCATTAAAAATGATGATTGTCTCCAAATATAGAGTCTCCAGGAAGAAAGGAGAAACTGGAGAGGGAGGCTGAAAGCCAGGGGTGATAGGATCACTTCACTATGTAATCTTTTGTATTTTTTTTAATTTTCACTCTGTTCATATACTACCTAATCAAATAAATTTTAAACATAGGCGATGCTATGGAATAATTATTAAATGATATGGGTAAATGCTCACAACCTAAAAGTAGAGTTTGCAACACAGAGCATGTAGAATAATTACAATTTATTAAAAATAATACATATATTTATTAAAAATAAATATATATCTATTTGTATTTATCTCATGTGTGTATCCACAAAAGACTGGAAATAAATCTATTTTACTGTCAACTATGATTATATCTGTGTGGGAAAATTTTAGGTGATTTTTATTTTCTTTTTAAACTTTCTGCACTTCCCACAATAACTGTGCAACTTTTTAATACATATATATATATATATATTGCTAGCAAAGGTACAAGGAAATAAGCCATCTCATACATTATTAGTGGAAGTATAAATTGCTATCATACTCTTTGAAAGAAACAAGAAAACTATTAATAAGAGCCTTAAAATATTTATACTTTTTTATCCAGTAAACCTACTTTGGGAAATCTAATCCAAAGAAAAAACTTTATGATTAACAAATTTTGTTACTCCTTTTCCCCCAAATCTGAATTAGAAATAAGTTTTCCAAAAGTAGGAAAGTAAAATAGTCAAGAAAGAGGTGAGAAATCTATTAAGTTGAATACTATAGTCACTTACAATAACGAAAAGTTTATTATATCTCAAAGATAAATTTTAAAATAATATAAATAATAATAATGTAAAAGATATAAGATTATTTATGAAGAATGACTACAACTATGTAACAGTCATTTAAAACTTATTCAATATTTTTTTAAAGCCTGGAAAAAAATTGAGTGTTCAACACACTGCTGCTAGTGGCTGTCTTTGAATAGCTCCATAGAACAAGTTAGGTGCTACATGAGTTTTGGAGCTAGACACACTTGAGTTATAATTCTAAACATGCCATTATTAGATTTATCCATGTGAATTTGCTCTCTTTTGTAGGTGAAAAGCAGTCAAATATTGGCCATTTCATGTGGTTCAATATAATAGCTTTAAGACCCTGAGCAAGGTATTTAATCTGAGATTCAATTTTCTCATCTGTAAAATAAAGATAATTACCCCCATCAGATTGATTGAAGATTAAACTGAGCAAATAGAATAAGTGTGCAATAAATTATAGCTTTTGTCTCCCCGAATATATTGTAATAAGAGTGTATTATTTTCATAATGCAAGAAAATAATAGCTGTGTAAGTTTTTTTTAATGTTAATGAGAATGAAGAAGTGGAAATGGTGTATGTCGGGGGCGGGGGGCATCAAAAGCTCTGGTTTTCCACATGATCTGGGAATGGAGGCCCAAATCTCCAAAGTGAGAGGACAGCAGGATGTGAGATTAACAAGAATGGGGAATGAAGCAGCTGCAAGAAGCCAGGAAGGAAAGGACAAGGAAACCCAATGTGGAAATCCAATATGGAAACCCAGAGCTGGCTCAGAAAAGCAAAGCCTGAGGCCAAAGAGAAGAATAGTGGCTGGGACCAGGACTGGAGGGAGAGCATTCTGGGAACTCCTCCCAAAGCTCTGGGTATGCAAACCTAGAAGAAGGAAATCCCAGCTCACTGGGGGTCTTCTCCCAGGATAACTGCAAATTATGTGATTAATGAGTCATTCACATGCATTGAAGAGTCCAGGCTCCTTAGAACGTTTTTATAAGTACAGACAGCTATGAGCCTTATCAAAAGCAGTGACATTTTCCATGAGGTCAGGCAAATTGATTTGGCCAGGCTGAAGGAGAAAAAAAATGATCCTTAGCGATCTCAGTGCCAGGGAGCCATCTTGTGGGCCAAAACAATGGGGATGACCTGAAGGAGGAGACAGGAATACTGGGGTGTAAATGGAAAGTCCAATGCAGGCTGGAGGCCTGGAGTGGGATGGGAGGATGGAAGGTCTCACCTTTCCCATTCTCTGAGTTGGAACAGCTCTTGACTTTGCAGATCTGCAAAAGCCCCATGGACATGACATGGGCCGACATGTAGATTCTGTTGCTAACATTCATGGGCCAGCGCTGGTGGAAGTGGATCTTAGAGAGGTACAGCCATTTCTTGGAGAAGACCATGACCAGCAGCAGGATGAAGGAGATCAGGCTGAGCCCGGAGACCAGCACCTGTGCCTTCCAGTGGGAACTGTATGTATTCCTCCATAGCAGGGGCAGCAGAGAGCCCCGGTGGTACATCACGGGAAACATGTTGTTTCTGTGTGGGCAGAGATGGGTTTCCACACCCCATCTTCTTGTCTCAGGTTCGCCTCCACCCCATTCTCCTTCCCAACCCTCCCCTTCCTTTCTAGGCTATTGATGCTCATCACTTTCTCCTCCTGATCCAGGGAACTCACTCCTAATATCCTTTTTCCCCATATTGAACATCCCCTGACTCCCTTTCTATCCTCCACCCCATCCCCCCTTCCCTTGCTAGGCTCATCTTCTAAATGTCCCTCATCTTCTAAATATTTTCCTTAGGCAGAGCAGTTGCCCACCATCAGGCCTGGGATCTGGGAAAGAACAACCCCCTCAGTAGGACAGGGCCCCTAACTGCCATGGAATATTCCTGGAGGGCAGTCAAATGGGGGAGGGGACCCACACCTTCAGCTCCAACTCCTCAAAACCCTGCTCCTCAGTTCCCAGCTGAGAACTGCGGCTCTGATGCCTCCCTTCACCAAAGAGCAATGATCTCTGAGGGTCTCCTTTTCTCTTCCCATTTCTTCTGCCCTGAAACCAACCCCAAATGTTCACTGATGGAGCAGGAGGAGGGAGAAGAAGCTTGTCCCCAGGAAAACATTTGAAAATGTCTTCCAGAGGTGTAATCAACCTTCTTACTACTTCCCTTAACCCCTTCAACCTCTATCCCACTGCTACTCACTTCCGGTCAACAGTTGTAATTCTCTTCCCTCTTCTATCATTCTTTTTCCTTCTTTTTTTCTCAGCACCAAAAGGGGGAGGACATAGGATAAGGACAGGGTATGTAGGGCAGGCCAAGTGGCGCGGTGGTTAAGAGCTGGCTTGGGACACCAGAGGGCCCCAGTTCGGATCCCACATATGAGGGCCAGTGACACTGCCCTCCACAGCTAAGATGCTGAACAACAGTTCAACCTGGAGCTGGGCTGCCATGAGTCAGCAGTGCCGGCATAGGCTGCAGCCACTACTGCAGTGGGTTGCCATGGGCTACCGTGTGTAGCAAGCAGCCACCGTGAGCAGCCAGCAGCCACCGAGAAGCCGGCGACTGATCTGCCTCGCCCTGGAAGAGCGTGATGATGGTGCCAATTTGGGCCAGTGAAGCAATGTCCTCCACAACTAGACTGAAGAACAAAAGGACAGCAACTTGTCTGTTCCTCTTCCCCCAATTCCCCAGTGCTGTTCCCATCCCCCAATTCCCCAATTTAAAAAAATCTTAAAAAAAAAGACAGGGTATGTATGTGAGTGTCACACAGTCTGAGACTAAAACCTCCCTTTTAAGTTATAGGAAAAGAAATCTGAGTCACCCATGGCAGCCAATCATAGTGGCTTCCAGATTTCAGTTAGCCCCTGAAATTCTCATGAGGAGAAAGCCTCCCAAATTTGGGACGTGAGTTTGAATTCCACCAGAGTTGGTTTCTTTTGTGGAGATAATGATGCATGTGGTTAAGAATACAGGCTTTAGGGTCCAACAGGCAGAGTTATGAATAATGGGCCTCCTCTTAATAGCCTTGTGAACCTGGATGTAACATATAGCTCTTTATGCCTCAGTTTACTCATCCGTAACACAGGAACAATAATACTCACCTCAGATTTGTTTTGAGTGTTGAATGAAATAATGAACAAAATGTATTTATTGGTTTATAGAAAATTCCCAGAAATTGGTAGTTATTATTGTTAAATTATCATTTTAATTGTTTTACGCTCTTTTACTAGCAAACAAAGAAGGAGCAAAAACAGTTTTTAGCAGACATCCTTGCATATTAGTGGCTGCAAATGATGGAAAGGAACCTAAACTAATTTAAGCAATTTAATCATGAATCCTTAGGTCATGTGAACAACTGGACCTCAAAAACGGTTGCAATCAGGAATTCGGACACTGGAAGTCCAAAATCATGGTGCTGTCATGGTCGGCATGGTCGGGTGAGGGCCCACTTCCAAGTCACAAACTTTTTGCTGTGTCCTCATGTGGGGCTGTGGAGCTCTCTATTGGATCTCTATTATACAGTCACTAATCCCATTCAAGAGGGCTCCACCCTCATGATCTAATCACCCCCAAAGACCCACCTCCTAATATCATTACCTTGGGGGTTAGTTTTCCAACATATGGAGTTGGGGAGACAAAAACATTCAAACCATAGCACTCTGACTCTGGTCTTGCTTCTCCTGGAACATGTTGCTCTTCCTCTGCTGACCAACGTCCTCCTCTCCTCTGGTCCACACCATGAGAAACATGGCCCTTTGATCCAGGATATTCACCATCAGCCATCAGAGCAGAGGCCTCTCAGTCTCAAGTCCAAACACTCTTTGGCCCTGCCAGGGATAAGTGCCATCCCTAGAACAATTAGCCATGGTCAGAGGCACCCAGGTCTGGAGGCTGACACATGAACTAATGACAAATAAGGAGTTGGTAAATAAATTCCCTAGCTTCCTCACACATAGGTTGGGATAACGCTAATGAATGTTATATACCAGGAGGGAGAAGTGCTCAAAGAGGGGGTGCTGGCCTAGTGGGAATGTCATTCATGCAGAGCTAGTGATTATCAGGATTGTGTTTCCTTGCTAAGATCTGTTTTAGTTCATCCTGGAGTTTCTAAGAGTTTCTAATCATAACAAGCAGTTCTAACAGCAACACAAAACAACATGGAAGAATCTTGGAAATATAATTTTCCTGAAAAATGTAACTCCCAGAAGACTACACCATAAATACACCATTTTTATAGAGCTCGTAAACAAGCACAACTAAGCAAAACATACTATTATTATTGCATGGGTTTTTTTAAAAGCTGTGGAATGATAAACACAAAATATAATATAGTGGTTATTTCTTAGTGGAAGCAAGAGAATAGGACGGGGAGGATTACACTGCCACATACATATTATTGGCAATAGGTTATTCATTCCTGGTTTAGGTGAATGGTATACGGGTATTATTATATTCATTATATCAGAGTCATTTATAACTAACATATTTCATATAATCCTGTGAATGTACCAAATATTGCTTTTCAAGGAAATTAAAACAGTTCAAGAAAGGAAATGTAATCTTAGTGGTTACTGACTCTGCAACGAAAGATATTTATAAGTCACAATACATCAGCTAAACACTGCTAATTGAATTTCAACTTTTAGAATAACAGATGGACAAAGCACGGAAGACTTAACTATAGCTACAAAAGTAAACATAGCTGTTATCAGCCTTAATGTTTCCCAAGTAAAAGCCTAGAAGAGGTAAACTGGAATGTGGAAAGAGGAGAAGAGAGCTGAAGGGAAGGGTGGGGAACCTGACAACAGGATCTCCACATAAGGCTGTGTAGGATGTGCACTGCACAAGAGCACACAGCTGAGGGGGTAAGTGAGAACTGAACTCCAGTCTGCATTTAGCTTGGCAAGCCATGCCCCTCTAAGAGGGCTCCATTGGCATGGAGGAAGAAGCACTTGTTCTATATTTCATAAAGGTGTTGCTCCCTGCCCCAAGCCAGTTACCCTTATATCTATTCAGAGGGGCTGTCTTTTAACCACAAGGTTAAAGGCACAAAGGTGCCTTATGGGCTAGCGACTGTCCTAGGCAACTATCTTGGAAGGCTGTGTATCAGTGAGAATTCTTTGGTTGCAAGGGCAAACCCAAACTAAGGTAGGCTAAAAGGAATATACTGAGGCGATACTGAGGTACACAGACTCAAAGAGGAAGCTGAACATCCAGGCCTAGAACTCAGCAGAAACTAAGGGAACATGCAAAGGTGGATGCCCTGACTGACAGCCTACCAGAACCACATGGCCTTGGGGAGGAATAGTTCCCCCAAAGAAAGGAAACCAAGTATTCAAAAACTAATGATAGGGCCGGCTGAGTGGCACGTTGGTTAGGAGTTGGCTTGGGACTCCAGCTCTGAGCAGCAGGGCCCCGGTTCGGATCACACATGAGGGCCAGTGACGCTGCGCCCTCTACAGCTAAGACGGTGAGCAACAGCTCGACCTGGAACTGGGCTGCTGTGAGTCGCCGGCGATGGCATAGGCTGCAGTGGGGCTGGCAGGTAGCGGGTGTGAGCTTTCGTGAGCCGCCATGAGCCGCCATGAGCCGCTGTGAGTGGCCATCCAATGGCCAGCAAGCGACTGCCTCACCCGGGAAGAGCGCAATAATACCTGCATGGGCCAGTGAAGCGGGGTCCTCCACATCCAGACTGAAGAACAAAAGGACAGCAACTTGTCTGTTCCCTTCCCCCAATTCCCCAATAAAATCTTTAAAAAAACAACTAATGATAACTTGCGCACACAGGTACAAAGTGCAGCCAGAATGGAGTGCAAGGCTAGGAAGTTTCTGAAGAGGAAACTGCCCACTGCTCCATCGGTAAGGACAGGTGCCTGGATATCTCTTATGGGACGATAGCCTTTCAATGACTACAAACAAAGCCGACCTGGAGAACATGGATTTGGGCTTACATAGGCTTATTGGTCACTTCTTGGTTGTCCATGTGAACTTACTTTGCTGCCTGCGTGACACTCAGAAACAGTCCCACCCCAGGCCAGCTCACTCCAGTACACATGCCAGTGTGGATCTCCTCCCCTGGCATTGCTAGGCTATGTCAATGGCTGGAGTCCAAGAGCTACAAGGTTACCTCTCTTTTGCATCTGTGAAAGTATGCATCCTTCTTTCATATGGGCCTGTCATCGTTGCTGTTCCTCAAACTCTAAAGTGTATACTGATAACCTGGGTATCTTCTTAAAATGCAGATGCCACACTTGGAGCAAGCTCCCATGTGATGCCCATGCTACTGGTCCAATGACCACACACTGAGTAGTGAGGCTGTAGAAGACCGTGGGTCACTGAGCTCTCTCCCCCAGAATGCCTCTTGCTTGACCTTCAGGGTTTGGGCATATAGAAAGATGATGGGCAGACCCACTTGTTGGTGTGTGTCCCACTTGCTTGGCTCTGTCTCTGCGGGTAATTCTATTGCCTTTTACATACCAACTGGACAGAAGTGGAAAGACAAAAAAATGCTGCTAAAAACAAAGCAAAAAGTGACTGCCAAATTAGGAATTTTTGCTCTTTGAGAAACACAGTTAAAAGAATGAAAACACAAGCCACAGAGTGGGAGAAAATGTTTTCAAATAACGTATCTGATAAAGGACTTATATACAGAATATATAAAGAACTCTCAAAATGCAATAATAAGAAAACAAACCACCCAGTTTATAAAAGGCCAAAGGTTTGAACAGACACTTCACCAGAGAAGATATTCAAATGGCCAGTAAGCACATGAAAAGATACTCAGCACCATTAGTCATTAGGAGAACACAAGTTAAAGCCACAATGAGATATCACTACACACCTATTAGAATGGCAAACAAGCAAATAAAATTAGTTTTCTGGGGTTTTATGTTGTTCGCTGTGTTTGTCAACTTTTAAAAATAATTGATTTATTTTTTATCACTCTAGATAAAAAACTGCCTTTTGTACCCAATTTTAATTCATAATTTGTATTCTTTTTCTTAAAAGGACCCCACAAAATCTGAATTCAACCCCAAGCTCTTCCCACACAAGGCAGCTTCAGATTTCCAAAGGTAGACAAAGTGGGAAAAGGCTTCAGAAGTGAAGGGGAGGATGATTCCAGGGGCTGGAGACAGGGGGGTAAGCAGAAAGGAGAAAATAGAAAATAGTGGGCAAGGAAGAGGGAGATGGGACTCCAAAAGTCAGTGAGTGGGATGTGGAACAGCTTGAGCTTAAGCACTAAGGCAACACGGGGCTCCCAGGGACAGACGTGCGTGCAGAGAACAATGGAAAATGCCAACCGATGCTTGAGAGCTGAGCGCCGAGGTGACCGAGTCGGGTCCGAAGTCGATCAACCAACAAACTAAACGCCGACCTTGGGTCTCAGGAAGGTCGGGGCGACTTCGCGAGATCGGCGGGTCCGTTGAGTAAGAAGAGGGGAGGGGGCACCCAGCACCCGCCCACAATGAGGGCCGGTCGGCGCGCAGTTCACTGCAGACGCAGAGCCTGCGCCTCAACCTCTTAAGGATTCCACGGCGGGGGGGCCATCCCCAGGCCTGCCTCGCGTGGGAGGCGAGCGCTGAGAACCAGTAGACCCAGTCCAGCCAGAAGACGTGCCAAGGCAGGGATCAGAAAAGCCGCCTCACCCAGTAGGTCATGGTCCACCGAGAGCAGCGCCAGGGCGCAGCCCGGCGAGGAGGGGCGGGGCGGGCCAATCCCAGAGGGAGGGAGCAAAAGGGACCTGACCACGCCCCCGACGGTGAGGCGCGTCCAGGTTGGGTCAGAGGGAAACCTCGGCGAGTTGTAGCATCCCTTTGCTCCCGTTTCTCTGGCCCGAGACTTTCTCCGGCCGCTGGAAGATGGAGAGTCGGTAGTTGGGAGAGGGCGTGCTTGAGAGCAAGGCCGGGGTGGCCTTCAGAGGTTCGCCAGGCTGGTGGAAGAACTGTCGGAAGAGACATACTCCTGCAGCAGATGGTGTGCATGCCTGGTGAACAGGCCAGACCCGAGAACAGGAACCAGCAGATAGCCCAGTAGCTGAAGAGAGAGGCGAGCCATACGAGGAAGGAGGGAGGAGAGAGAGACAAGTTTTCGGGAACGGACAGAGCCAGGCTCGGGGAAAGGATCACAGGAAGTGGGCTGGACAGCCTGTGGGGCTAGAAGGAGAGGGGAGAAAGCTAGTGAGCAGGCTGGGGTGGGGGAGACTCCGCTTATCCACCTGTTGCTTGTGGTCACGATTGCAATCCCCCTCAGCTCACCAGCAATAATGACCACAACGATGTTGTGCCACAGAGCACAGAAGGGGCAGCACAAAGAGGGGTCAGTTCCCTGTCCTATCTGCATTATGATTGACTCTTCAGATGTAGAGGTCACAAATATGAGGAGCAGGGCTGAGAGACAGAACATACTGACAGAGAGAGAGAGAGAGAGAGAGAGAGAGAGAGAGACTCCCAATCAGCACAGCTTCCCCACCCTGATCTCTCAGGCACCTCCCCCAGGCCTGAGACACACCTGTGCCTCCAAAGCCTGTGAAAATATGAGTTTCTTCCACCTCTCCACCCAGCATGACAGAATGTGAAGGAATGGAGTAATGGCAGCTCCAGGACTTCTCAAGTGGGTCAGTGAACCTCTTACACCTAGGATATTTGTGCTGACCCCTACCACACCCACCACCATGCCTGAAATACCAGACAGGGCAGGACTGAGAGACTTCTCCTTCCTTACAAGGAAGTTGCAGAAGGCGACCCAGAGGGTCAGGAAGGGTGAGGAGCAACACAGGATGGAGCGGAGGATGACACCAGCAGAAGGTAGTGCATGGCTATGACAGAGCGGTAGATGCCTGGCAGAGGGTGAGCGGGAGAGGAAGGGGTAGAATTCAGGATGAGCCAAGTTACCTACTGCTACCTGTACCACCTGTACTGCCCCCACCATTCTCCCTCCTTTGACTTCCTTACCCTGCCCCCATTCCTTCTTCCGTTCACTTTCTCTGTGCTCACAGTGCTCTCATTCTCCTGCATCCATCCCTTTCCCATATAGCTGTGCTTCATGCCCCATAGCTCTCTCCAACAGGTCTGCAAAATGCACACCCCTCCCGGACTGCACACTGAGGTCACCCAAAAATGGAAAGGGGCCTCTAATATAACAGAAACATGGTGATCCCCTTTCCTCCCTGTCTTTTCAGTCTCTTTTGGGACATGTGGCTGTATTTTGTGTGCCTTTATGCCCCCAAAATAACTCTCATCTGGTCTTCATCCTCCCGTTATCCCATGATTAGAACATCTGAAGTGGAGCATGGGGGCTTCCTTAGTGGCAGGGCTCAAGGAGGGGGTGAGGAGTTGGGAGGGACCACATATGGGGCACATGCATAGCTTTGTGTGGGCCTCCGAATGTCTGTCTGTCTATCTCAGAGAGAGGGGAGAACTTGGTGGAGAGGGGCTCCCCCAACCAGGAAACTTGAAGGAGCACGTACACCTCCCCACAACCACTACCTTCTCTTCCTGGACTTCAGACCCCTTGTTGCCACCCCTGGAATGCTCTTTGCCCAGATCTTCCCAGGGCTGCTTCCTTCTTGTCATTTGAATCTCAGCTGAAATGTCACCTCCCCCAGGGTCTTCCCCAAAGCCACACACACACACACACACACACACACACACACACACACACACAGCATTCTGTATCACAGCCCTTGATGTATTTTCTTCATAGCACTCACTGCTATCTTACTAATTTGTTTACAATTGGGGCTGGCCGAGTGGTGCATTGGTTAGGAGTTGGCTTGGGATGCCAGCTCTGAGCAGCAGGGCCCCGGTTCGGATCCCACATGAGGCCAGTGACGCTGCACCCTCTACATCTAAGATGATGAACAACGGCTCGACCTGGAGCTGGGCTGCTGTGAGTCGCCGGCGATGGCGTAGGCTGCAGTGGGGCTGGCCGGCAGTGGGTGTGAGCTTTCATGAGCTGCGGTGAGCAGCCATCCAGTGGCCAGCGAGCAACTGCCTCTCCCAGGAAGAGCGCAATGATAATACCAACATGGGCCAGTGGAGCGACGTCCTCCACAACTAGACTGGAGAACAAAAGGACAGCAACTTGTCTGTTCCCGTTCCCTGATTCCCCAACGCTGTTCCCCTCCCCCAATTCCCCAATAAAATCTTTTTTTTAAATGTGTTTACAATTGGTAATCGTTCTCTCCACCTGTCCCCCCAACCTCCCAGAATGTAGGCTCCCTTGTTTTTTTCCATATCTGTATCTCCAGCTCTTAGAACAGTGCCTGACACCTAGAAAGCACTCAATAAATGGGTGTAAAATTGATTGCATTAAACACAGAGATGCTTGACTGATCAGGAAAGGACCTTTACTGCTGACTGATTGCCCTTTTTGTCCTGCTTACTGCATCTTCATCCCCTGCTGCAGCCCCAGCCATACCTGGCCCTGCCCTGTCTTCTTCCCCAACCTGCAGGAGCCCTCTGCCCCAGCATCTGCAAATCCACCACCACTGCTGTCTTTAGGTCCCTCAGTAGCTATGAGTGGGCCGATGCACTAGGGCTTTGCTCCTAGTCTCCAAGCCCAGTTTCCAGCAGAACTGACCTCTGCTTTCAAAGAATCCCTTTCCAACCAGTCCCATCCCCCTTATCAAGCCACATTTAGAAACCACTGCTTCTTTAAGTATTCAGTACCCCAAAAAGCCTCAATACAACTCCACCAACATTTATTGAGGGTTTCTCATATGCCAGGTAGTGTGCTAGGTAAATCTCCAAAGTCATGGACATTTCATATGCCAGTGCCTTTCCCCGCTCTGAGTCTCCCAGGGTCCCTCCTACACCTCCCATGGTCAGCATGGGAGTTTCTGTCCTGGACAAGTTGTTATACATGAGCTGAAGGGAAGGTATGAGGGCCTAGCTCAGGGAAGGCCGTGTGCCAGGCCGGGCTCCACTCGCCAGCAACTGTCTGCTCCACTCTATCTCCATCCTTCACCTCCCTCTGGCATTGTATGAGGGCAGTTTCTCATCCAGAAGCAGACACTCTGAATGGGGTTGGGCAGCAACACTGCTCTCTGTTCTCTGCCCACTGCTTGGTCCAGTGTTTCTGTGAGAAGACCAGGATCAAGGCAAGAAAGGCCAGGGGGCTCACCAGCCAGCCCATGATCCACAGCTCCTGTTTCTTCACCCAAATTTGGGGTCCAGAGCTGGTCTGAAGCCTAAGGCTGAGGCTGTGCAACTGATTATTGTTCAGTTGGGGGATCTGTAGGCAGAGATTTTAGACACCAAGCTTTGGGGCAAGAAGGGCCTTTGGGCTTCAGGGGGCCTCGGCCCCAGCTACTGGCCATCTGCAGTCCCTCAGGCTCCTTGCCAGGCTGCTTGGCTGCTTCATAATATCACCCTCCAACTGTCATGGAACCCTGGCCTCCAAGAGACCCCAGAACCCAACCCTGGCCTCTGGCTGCCAAGCTATACCCAGCACATAACTCCTCTGGCACTCAGACTTAGTGTCTTTCTCAGAGAAAATAATAGTTAAAATGGGTGGTGAGGGAAGAAATGGAACACTCAGTCATCTGGCAGCGGGCAAGATCACACACACACACACCACATTCACCAGAAACATATACATACATAAGCACACATGCACATACACACACAGATTCTCTGATAAACACGCTCTGGATTCTTTTGGAAGAGAAGTGGCTTAAAAGGACACAGGAGGCACCCGAGAATGGAATCTAATACTTTCTAGACTCAAAGGGCAGGACGGGTCATGGCTGTAAAACCAAGCAGAGTCACTATTGGTCTCTTGGGTCCAGATTACTATCTTCTTTGGATGGATGGGTCCCTGCTCATCGCTGTTGGCTATTTTAATCCTAGGACATTATCTCCAATGCGGCCTTTTTTAACTGCATCAACCTGGCTTCATCTTCCTAGGCTGTGGGCATAGCAGGGATACTCATTGGCCAGGGGCTCAGCCACCTCAGCACCCATTCGGTGGCTCTGCACTAAGCCTCTGTCTCCATTGGCAACTTACTCAAGCCATCCTCATTCTCCCTTATTGCCCGAGCTCAAATAGCCCTGTTTTCATTGGCTGCCTTGTCCTGAAGCTTGGTCTTTATTGATTGCCACTAGAGGTAGTGTTTCCACAGACAGCGAATCCAACAGATGGATGGGCTTTGTCCTCTGTGCCACACTGCCAGCTGTCCCAACCTGTGCCCCCTTCCCAGCCTGCATTAGGTTTGGGGGACGTCAGGGGCGCTTGAAGAGGGTCCAACAGCCTCAAGGAGCCTCTGGTGCTGACGAAGGTGCTTTCTCCTTTCGTGTTCCCCTGTGACTTCACACACCAGCTGGGCAGGGAAGGCCCCAGGAAGTCCCTTCAGCCAGCCTGGAGAAAGAGAGAGAAGGGTCCAAGTGGGGCCAAGGCAAGGAACAGGTCAGGAGGGAAAGGAGACACCATGGTGTCTAATGCCTGAGTGTCATGGTGAGTGTAAGGATTAAGAAGCCTAGAAAAGCCATTGGAGGTGGAGGTGACAATAGCATCAAAGAGGGTCGGGATCACTCCTCTGTCAAGCCCTGTAATGGCTGCTCATCTCACTCAGAGTGAGAGCCAAAGTCCTTACAGAGACCTACAAGAACCCGCATGACCTCGTCCTCATTATCTCTATGACCTCATCTCTTCTCTCCTCTATCCTCATTCCCTTTAGCCACATTTGCCCTCTTACTGTTACTCAAACACACCAGCCACAGGGCCTTTGCACTGACTCTTGTCTCTGATGGGAACACTCTTCCCCCAGACGCCATGTGCTTAAATTCCTCACCTTCATTAAGTCATTGCTCGCATGGTGCCTCCTCACTGAGGTCCACCTTGACCTCACTATTTAAACTTGTAACCAACCCAACTCTGGGATTCCTGACCTCCTTGACTCTGCTCCACTTTTGTTTTTCCATATCATCTTCAGACACACTATATATAATTTACTTATTTATCTTGTTTATTCTTTGTTGTCTCTCCTCCTCTAGAACATATGCTCCAGCAGCACAGGAATCTCTGTGTGTTTGGTCCACAGTGTATAGAACAGAGAGTGGCACCTCATAGGTGTTTAATAAATATTTATTGAGTGAATAAATACAAGAGTCTCTCACCTTCAGGGCTCTTGTGCAGGTGCTTGGGGGGAGCTTTGGACTCCAGACTCCGTCCCTCAGTATTGGCTGGTGCAGAAGGCTCTGAACACAGATCCTGGGAACAGTCTGGTTGGGGTGGATGACATTACAGCAGAATCAAGGCTCTTTTTAGTTCCTCCCGCCCCCCCATATCCCCCTTTAGACTCACTTTTCCTTTTCTCTTTACACTATCAGTTACTTACCACAGTCCTCATAGATGGTGTCCGGGGAGCAGGGAAGGGGGCCTGGGGTGGGGAAGGCTCCCAGCCAGCGCTGCATGTCTGATCTGGTGGGGACATAGGGAGGGTCACAGTTAGCCCAGGAGATCTTACTGGGGATTAGGCAGGGGCCACAGAGGAGCGAGATTGGCAGGAGGGTGGTGGGCTCTGAAGTCAGGTGAAGGTCCCAAAAGTCTTTTCTGAAAGATGCACAACTCACAGCGATGAAGCTTGGAGTAGTCGATGGGTAGGGCGGCCCTGGTGGTTGCTGAGAAGGGAGAGGCGGAACGTAGGAGGCCCAGATGGGTCTGGAACCTGCTGGGCCTGGACCAGGGAGCGATGGGCATAATCCAGAACCTGTAGCCGCTGCCCACTGCCCAAAGAAGAGGAAGTTCAAAGGGAGAATAGAAGTCCAGCTGGACTCCTCCACCTCACCCTGCCTGGGCTCCCATCCTCTCTGGTACCCACCTCTTGGGCTGAGTGATGAGCAGTAGGTCACTAAAGAGCAGCAGGCAGAGGGGAGTGAAGCGGGGGCGTGAGGTGAAGAGCATGCCCCCTCTCCGGCACCCTAACTCCGTCAGCTCCCCCTGCAATTCCAGGCGCCTAGACCAGGAGACCAGGGGCAGGGCCTGCGAGGAAGCAGGGAGGAGGTTCTGGCTTCTTCACAGCAGCACCACCATGGGGAAAGGGAAGTGGGGGAGTCTGGGCAGAGACTCACCTTGACCTTGTGGAAGCGCAGCCTCTGGGTGAGCCGGATCAGCTCCTCAGTCTGCTTCATACGTCCCACCTCAGCACTGCAACGCTCAATGATCTGGGTAAGGGGAGCTGAGTCACCCACCCCTACTCCCTTCCACCTCTTCCCACCTCCCCTGGCCTCAGCATCCCCCCTGCCCACCTTGCTGATAGCACCCAGAGCCTTCTGGGCATTCTCATGGCGGCTGGACCCCTCCTCTGTCTGGTGCAGGATATTCTGAGGACAAGGAGGGAGGGTGACTGGGCCCCTGCTCTGCAGCCCTGGGATTCAGAGGGGCTGCAGCTCAGAGAACCATTGCCTGGTTTGGAAAAATGCTCAGTGTGGGGTTCACAGGGCTGAGTGACCAGCCTCAACGAGGCTAAGAGACCTCTCCACTCACATGACCTCCCTGAGTCTCAGTTTCCCCATCTGTACAATGAGGACAATACCCACCTAGTCTAGCAATAGCATTGTTGTGAGGATTCAGCAAGGTAATATATGTCAAGTACTTAGCATAATCCTTGGCACATAGTAAGTGCTAAAAAAAAAAGGTTGCTATTATTTTAATAATTATTAACCACAACTATTAGTACAAACAATATAGCACAGTTGTTAAGTGTGCCTGGATTTAATGTTTTTCTCCATTAATTATTATCTGTGTGACCTTGGGCAAGCTATTTAACCTCTCTGTGCCTCAGTTTCCTCATCAATAAAGTAGGATCAATAATAGTTTCTACCCTCACACAGTTGTTGGTAAGGTTAAGCATTTAGAACCATGCAAAAAACAGAGCACTCAATAGCTGTTTAACTATTAAGATTATGATTATGATTATCTTGCCTACACTTGGGATATACAAAGCTGAATAAGACATAAAGACGCTGATGATCTAGTTGAGAACTCTTCACATTGAGATCCCCACACTGGGTGACGTGGTTTAGGGAGAAGTTTCTGCTCTGCGATAGAAGACTGTTTCTCAACATTTTTTTTTTTTGGTATCACCCTGCTATGGAGTTTTTAAAGAAATTTTAATACCATAGATACACTGTATATCTATTTATGTACCATAACCCTTTGAAGTACCACAACCATTGGAATATTTAAGATTTTTTTCACTCCTCAAAGAACGAATTTTTGCCTCCTTAGAGGTGATATCACCCCCATCGGGGAGGCATGCAGTGGAAGATATAGCTGAGAAGACTTCAAAGACCACCTACCACATTCCCCATGAGACCCAGAGGGAGAAAGAGACTTGCCCAAGGTCACTCAGCCAGTGGCAGAGCCAAGTCTAGAACTCATGCCTCTAGCCAGGGGCTCTTTTCCTGCACCTACGTTGCTCCTTGAGACATTTGGGTAGCTCCAGGCAGGGCTTAGTGGGTCCTGGATTGAGAGGCCCAGATTGGGAGGTCTGATTTAGGGGAGTCCTGTGTTCATGGTGAGGTGGGAGATGGTGATGGCTGGGCAAGAGGCCCCAGGAGAGTCTCCAGTGGGGTTGATGGGGCGGAAAAGTCCCCAGGCCAGGACAGTACCTGCAGCAGCATGCGGAGCCGCGTGATGCGCTGAAAGGGCAGCAGCAGGAAGGACGGCAGCGGGAGCCGCTCGCACTTGGGGAGGCTCTGCAGCCGACGCAGCTCCGTGGAGAAGCGCACATTTGTGTCCCTACAGAAGCAGACCCAGGCAGCTGGTGTCTGCCTCGAGGCCCTGATCCCGCAGCGTACCCTGGCCTGGACCCCAACCCTGCTCCCCAGCTTCCTCTCACATGCATAACCTGGGCCCTGCCTCTGGGACACTCACATGAGGCGGCTGTAGGTCTCCTCCTGATACTGCTGATTCCTCACGTAATCCACATACACCGAGAAAGGCCCCACGGCGTGGGCATGCACCACGTCACATAGGTCACTGATATGAGGGGAAGAGCGCACACGGGACAGTAATGTCCCTAGAAACCTGAAGGAGTGGGGGAAAGAGCAATGAAGCGGGGCAGAGAGCCAGGCATCCTGGGTTCTTGAGGGAAGAGTTGGGCACTAACTGGGCCCATGGAAGGGAGGCCCTGGAACAGGGCAAAAGCTGAAGGGTACTCAGCAGCCTAAAGCCTGGTTTGCCAAGAGGACAGGACCCCACTGACCGCTCACTGACTTCTTGAACTCTCTGTACATTGGAGAAGAGGGTGTGGTGATCCCGAGGGGTGAGTGTGTCCCGGAGAGCCTGGCTCAGCACAAAGGTGTCAGTCAGCAGCCGCAGGGAGCGCAGGTAGGAGGCCTCAGATGTCACCACCTCAAATAGGCTCTGAGGAAACAGGAAAGGCAATAGTGGAAAGCCCAGTTCCCAGCCAGTCCAGGGCCCAGGTCAAACTCCTGCCCTAGCCAGACCCCAGGCGTGTCACCTCCTGCATGCGCCTCTCTTGGGAGCTGAGGGTGTCCAGGAGGCCACTGGCTCGCACAGCTGGAAGCTCCTGCCACAGAGTGTTGCGAGGTCCAGGGGGCCGGGTGAAGGTGGGACCTTCGCCAGGATTTGTTGGGGAAGGACTCCCATCCTCACAGACCGGACCCCACAGCTCCTCTGACAGCACCGCTGCTCGGTAGGTCTGGTACAGGGGTTCTGGAGAACAGATGCAGCACATCAGGGAAGTCCAGGGCCCTAGAACCCTTCCCTCTGCTTTATGGTCACAGCAGGGACCCCCAGGCCCAGAGGCCCTCACCATCCTGCAGGGGCAGCTCCCAGTTCTGCTCTTTCAGCTCCTCAGGCCCTTCCCCATCCCTGTGGAGAGAAAAAGGGATGGAGCCCACCAGAGCCACTACCGTTGCATACCTCCAGGGGTGTTATCCACATAATAGTGTAAAGTTGTACGCAGGGACCCTGGCAGTTCCCCAAAGCCCAGATTTTTTTATGTGCCTGTTGTATGGGAGGCTCTGAACTAAGCGGGCTCCATCCATTCCTGTTATCTTTCAACTACTTTGTACCAAAAACTTCCAAGTTTTTATCTCTAGCCCTCTCACATAGCAACCATTATCTGGAATGCCTTATTTGTGCCTCAGTAAAACTCAATGTGATCAAACCCAAACTCATACCTCTCACCACCACCTGCGGTTCTGTTTTTCCTGGTCTGGTCATTGGCACCACCATACACCCATTCACCCAAGCTAAAAACCCAGGAGAATGAACACCGGTAAACATTCATTGAATAAGTGAATGGGCTCAGATCAACTCGGATAACGGTGGTGAATCTAAGATCATTAACAAGCCCAGATGACACAGAAGAGATGTTCATGGCTGCCAAATAGACTTGTAGACAATAATTGCAATAGAGGCTTAATGTGGGAGAATTAATATGGAGCACTTCCTAGGGGCCAGCTCTTTACCAATGCCATACCCAACAACTCTATGAAGTAGTCGGTATGCTTACCCCCATTTCACAGATGAGGACACTGAGACCAGAAAGGTTAAGTGACTTATATAAGGTCACATAGCTCATAAGGAACAGATCTGAGATTAGAAACCAGGGCTGCTTATCTCTAGAGCCCCAGCCTTTCTTCACTCCACCTTTGTGGAGGTGGGATTTAGCAGGAACTGAAGGTGAGTTTGCCCTCAGGTAGGAGTAAGTGGGGTGTTTAGTACCTGCGCTTTATGGTTGCTGGAGGGGTATTCTGAGGAGCTTCATCAGGACTGTCCCCTGCAGAGAGAATCCAGAGTGAAGAGAACAAAGCTCCAGGATCCCCATCTCAGGACTCCTGACTCCAGCCCCAGCAAAGACTGTTACTATAAAAACTACAATGCCCATCAGCCCCAGAGCAGCAGCTGGTAGAGGAATCAAAAAGCTCAGGGTCTGCTGGAGGTTGCGGTTTGTTGGTTTTTAGAATGCTTCATCTCCACCCCTTCCCTTCCCAGCCAAGGGATCCACTCCTTCAGGCCCTGTACCTGTTTGGATTCCATCTTCAAAGGGAAGATCGAGATCTGACTGTGGGGCGTCCCCAGAGATGGCATCCTGCTTGACCTGAGTTGGTTTCGGGGGTTTGAGAGGCGGCAGGAGTTTGCGCTCAGCAGTGGAGCGGTAGGATGTGAGGACCACTGCGGGGTGACTGATATTGGGAGGGCTGGGGCGGGAGCGGGAGGTCCTC
This sequence comes from Hipposideros armiger, assembly GCF_001890085.2. Lineage (NCBI taxonomy): Eukaryota > Metazoa > Chordata > Mammalia > Chiroptera > Hipposideridae > Hipposideros > Hipposideros armiger. The sequence goes on from NW_017731807.1 coordinate 1,104,942, forward strand.
AGTGGGGAGGCTCGGCAGGGAGCCCTGGGACCGTCCTCATAGCCCCCCACAGGGACCCATCGGAGCTCCAGGCCAGGCCGGGCTACGTGGCAGACACAAGGGCAGCAGGGAGGGCAGGCCAGGGCAGCATCTGTGGGAGAGAAAGTGTCCTAAGGAGAAGACCCTTGGGGCCTAACCTCGCCCTGCCCAGGCTTCCTCCCTCCCCTTAACCTGCCTAACAGTGGGAACATGGTCCAGCCCCAGGCGTCTATCCCTTCCACCCTGACTCTTTTCAAATCTCCAGAAATCTGGAAATCCAGTTTTCCAAACATGGAACCCATTTTTAAAAAGGTAGCCCCTGAAAGTACTCAGGCTGAAAGCATTGAAAAGAAAGAAGATGAGCTGGACTGAGCCCACCCTAGCCCCATGACATGCTTACCTGCAGCGCCATTCTCCTGGGATCCCCTTCCTGTGAGGATGCCCTGGGTCGTGTCTCCCTCCCCATTCACATCCACTCCCCCTTGGGGAGCTGGGTCCTGAGCATCTGCAGCCTGAACCCTGCCTTCAGCTCCCCATTCAAACCTGCCAGCCAGTCTCCGCACAGTGCCTAGAGCCGAGGTAGAGCCATCCTGGGCACGAACACGGGGGACTGTGTGAGGCAGGGGCAGAGGCGTGCGGGGTGACCCAGAAGGTTTGGGTGGAGGGACTGGAGACCTGGGGGCAGGTTCTGGGGAGATGGAGCGCCGGGATGCTGGACTGGGGGTGCTGGAAGGCGAGTCTGGGGAAGTCTGGGAGTCGAGGCTGGCTTTAGAAGCTGAAGGGGGCAGAAGGGCAGGGGGCTTGAGGGAAGAGGCTGGGGGCTCCCAGAAGATGGGGCTGTACATTGGGGTTGGTGCATCATTGGAGGTGATGAGAGGTTCTTGTGGAGAGGAGCCATTGTGGGGGGGCCCTGGGGACTGGGTAGCACGGGGTCGAGAAGGGGGACGGGGGCGGATGATCCGAGGGGGCTTCTGGGCAGGGGGTGTTGCTATAGGAAGAGACTGGTCTGACATATTCCTTTGAGCTCTTCAAAGGAGTGGGGTGCTCTGCTGGAGTCATCCCCTAAGGAAGAGGGAGGTAGAAAGACCATTATTGTTGCATACCTCACCACCACTGCCCTGCAGTGGGTAGACTGAGGACTCTGAGAAGCAATTGTTTGCAAGCAAATCATCCCATGATTTGGGAGCCAGGAGGGAAGGCTAGTGTACTTTCTCTTTTCTTATCATTTCCAGTCTTCTCTCTTCATCTTTCACCTCTCCTTCTTAGTCCTGAGACCCCCGGACCTTCCCAACTGCCTTTCTTGGCCCTTCCACCTTCTATTTCTGTCTTCTGCGGCCACAATCAGGCCAGAGAAGACAGTGAGGCTGGGGTGGGGGTGCTTGGGTAGAGACCCAAGTGGCGGGGAGAGGGTATAAGAGAACTGGATCAGTAAGGGGAATTTGGCTTGCCAGTATAGCCACTACATGTATGCCTGGTGAATTGTGTGTTATGTGTCTGTAGTGTGTATTGTGGAAGTTGGTGTGCATGGTTTCAGTGTTTGTGGACACAGTATGTGTGTGCTGTTTCTACTGCTATATGAAAGAGGTGTTGTATGATGTGTTTTGAGAATGTGTTTGTTATATGCTTGCTGGGTGGGTATGCAGTGGGAGAGCGGAGTACACAGTGTATAGTGTGTGGTGGAAGAAAGGTGCGAGGGTTTATGTGTGTTATGTGCTGTCTGTGTGGGAGTATCTGTAGTGTGTGTGCATCTGTGCACACGCACACGCATGCCTGGGCTGTAAGGGACGCATCACTATTTCCCTGCTCCAACGGCCCTCCGCCCCCCATTTCCCAGTTCCTCTCTCCGGACTCTCCCTTTCCGGATTATTTTTAGTCTCCTTTTCCTGCCATGAAGATTCCTGGAGCCTCTGACCCCAAGAGACCAGGCATGGTCTCTCCTGCTCCATCCTCTTATTCCTGCCTGCTCCCCATCCTCCCATCTGGTCACAGAGAGAGACACCTCAGTGGAAGCCTGGGCTCTGCCAGGATGCCCGGGTGGTAGTGAGGAGACCAGACAGAGGCGAGGACCAGTGGGGCTAAGACACGGGAGGCCTAGGCTTCATTTCCTGTCTCTGGGAATGCGGCTATAATCCTGAGAAGGCTGCAGGGTCAGGACTGGAAGATTAGGGTGACCCCCAACTCCCTTCAGGAGTCAGCAGGGGAGTCAGACCCCTCCAGGCCCCCAATTGGGTTCTTGAGAAATGATTCGGAGGTGGAGGCTGGGGGCTGTAGACTGTGAGTCTTGCAACTCAATGGCCTCTGTATCCTGGCAGGAAGCCCCTTATCGAGATGACCCAGGCAGTGGCCTCCTCAGCTGGCCGGCTCCTCTCCAGCCTTTTCCCCCTCAGGGATCCCACCCTGCCTTCTCAGTTACCTTCATTTACTTCCTTTCTCACCCCCCACTCAGGCCTCTCACAGAGACCCAGGTACTCAGCCCAAGCACTCACCCTTGAGTCCTCTCCACTCTCAGTCACCTCCCAGGGCTGAGTGAGTAGGAGCAGGAAACAGGAATCCGATCCTCCTCCCAACCGGACACCCCCCCCCAAACCACACCACACTCCACATGCGCACACTGGGGCTCTGGAAGATGATGGACCCCGTGTCCCAGGTTTTTAAGGTTAACATGGTCTGGGGAAAGGCTGGAACTCAGGTGTGGACAATGGGTTGTTCTGTATGTGCATGTTGTCTGTATTGCTGTGTGGATGGGGGCTCACGGGCTGGGGGTGAACAGAGGTAGGGGTGAGGTTGGGGTGGAAATGGCACAGGGCTGGGCTGACAGTAGGACACCTCCGTATCAGCTAAGGGGTGGTGTGTGTGTTCTTCCGCAGCTTGTCTGACCATCTCGCCCATACCTCACCCGATAGCCTGTCCTTTAGCTTCCAACCTGTCTCCCTGGGTGTGAACCAGCCCACTATTTTACACCAAGGGACCCCCTCCCCAGGATTCCTCCTCCCTAACTCTACAGTAGCTCCCCCTGAATTTACCTTTATCTTTTTGGAAGCGGTTTCTATTTTCAGCCTGTCCTGCCTGCCCCTTGGAGCAAGGAGTGTGGGGCCAGGTCTCCGAGTGTCTGTTCCTGTGTTTCTTGGGCGGGAACTGAGGACCCAGATTGAGATCTCCACAGAGGAAGCCAGTTTCTCAGCCCCACCCGGCCATTGTGTCAGGCGTGTGTGTGTGTGTGTGTGTGTGTGTGTGTGTGTGTGTGTGGAGAGAGAGAGAGGGCGAAAGGCCCGGGGGTGGGAGTGGAGAGGAGGGAAGGAAGACCTAAGATCTAGCTTCTCAAGTAGGTTTGACCTTGCTGAGCCCCCTGCCTACCCACAATTCTCAGTCTCTGTCTCTCTGGTACCAGCATCTGACTTCTCCTGTCCCATGGAGAGGCTTTGATGTTGATTGGCTGGGAGTCAGTATCCGTGGGGTTTGGGGGCAGGGGTCCCTCTCACCTCTAATTTGCACTATGGTTAAGGAGCTGAGTTCCAGGGCTGGGGAGGGGGTGTGTTATGAAAGCAACTGAGGGGGTGGAATGAGCCACACCCCAGCCTGGGAAGTAGGGTAGTGGGAGGAAGATTAAAAGGGCAGCTATGAACTCTGGGGCCTTTGCCCATACCCAGGTGCCTGCCTTTGCCAGACCTTCACACACAAACACACGCGCGCGCGCGCGCACACACACACACACACACACACACACACACTCCAAACAAGACACTGGGAAGAAAAGCCAGAAAACTGAGATAAAAATGTTTTCGGGGCTGGCCAAGTGGCGCGTTGGTTAAGAGCTGGCTTGGGACGCCAGAGGGCCCCGGTTCGGATCCCACATATGAGGGCCAGCGACACTGCCCTCTACAGCTAAGATGCTGAACAACGGCTCAACCTGGAGCTGGGCTGCGGTGAGTCGCCGGCTGAGACTGCGTACGCTGCAGCCCCTGCTGCAGTGGGTTGCCATGGGCTACCGTGTGTAGCCAGCAGCCAGCGTGAGCGGCCAGCAGCCGCAGTGAGCGGCCATCCAGAAGCCGGCGACTGATCTGCCTCACCCGGGAAGAGCGCAATGATGGTGCCAACTTGGGCCAGTGAAGCAACGTCCTCCACAACTAGACTGAAGAACAAAACGACAGCAACCTTGTCTGTCAACCTTCCCCCAATTCCTCAGTGCTGTTCCTATCCCCCAATTCCCCAATAAAAAAAAATCTCTAAAAAAAAAAAATCACCATCTATTTATTTATGCCCCATCTCATTCCAGAAAGAAACTGAGCTCTGAAAATCATATCATGTAGTATATGCCAGGTTGTTTTTGCAAATATTTATTGTACAAATGTTTTTGCAAAGGTACTGAAGGTTTTTAATATAATGATACATTCTCCCACCACCCGCACAAAGCAAAAAATTTCTATATTTCCATATTCCAAAGGTGCCATCCTAGTTTCAAGTCTGTATCCTGCCTTCTTCTCTTAGCATTGCTTTATAACCATTTTTCATGTTGCTACACGGTCTTTCTAACTGTACCTTTTCCTGGAATGTAATATTCCATCGACTAGATTTTACCGTCTTGTTTACAGCAGTAAAAGTCTTCTAGGAAACTCTTCACCCCCCACCTCACTCCATATGGTTCCAGTGGACGGCCAAACATAACAGTCTCTTCCTGGCTACCTGGCCCAGGTTTGGTCAATCATAGTAGCCCATTGTTCTAGCCAGGCACTGGCCCAGGAATGAGCAAGTCTCCAAAGCCAGGACAGCCTTCTGCCCTGGGCCTCTGGGAAAGAACAGCTTTCTCTTTCCTCTAAGATCACAAAGCAAGAATACTGTAAGTCTGGAGCAATCTGTGTCTTAGGCTTTCTTCCTTCACAATGGAGGAAACTAGTCGATAGTGGGAGAAAATGAGCCCCAAACCTAAGGGAAGCTAAGCCAAGAGATGGAAGCTGAGCCAAGAGATGGAGGGGGCCTGAAAACACCATTTGAGCCCCTTAGACTGCCCAGGTTCCTGAGCCACTGAATTCCCTTTTGTTCTTAAGCTAGTTTGAGCTGGGTTTCTGTCACTTACTGCTTATAGAACTTTGACCATTACGATTCATTCTCTAGTGCAGGATATTTGGGTAGCTTCTAGTTTTTGTCATTACAATTAATGCAGTAAACATCTTCATACAAAACAAAATACTTTCAATTTGAAATATGGTTAACAAAGTAATCCTAGAAGCTTCAATGTAATTGGTTTTGATTTTGCTTGAAGGTTCTTTTCTGGAAGGATAGAAGAGTCCTCAGGTCTTTCTTTCTCATCTTTTTACCTCCACATCAGGTGGCCTTGACCCTTATTCAGTTTTCCTTATGTCGCTCACCTTGTTGTCAGGAAAGGATTCATGGAGGAGAAGCATTTAGACTGTTCCTTGAAAGTCAGGTAGGGTTTGGACATGCCCACAGGCAAGGCAGGGGTGGAGAGACCACACAAGCACAGGCACAGTAAAGAAGAAACTAGGTCCATTTGGAGAACTGTGAAAGGAAAGCTTAGCTAAAACAGAGAAGGGTATAAGGCTGGAGGAACAAGAAGAGTCCATTCCATGGGCACCTGACAAGGCAGAACAGGCACTGAAGGTTTCTGAGCAGGGGTGGGGGATTGGACAGCAATAGTTTTAACCAGTTCCATACCCATTCCTCCCTCTTCTGGTACCAGCACCTGGTTTTCCTTTGGGAACCTGCCCCTCCATCATTCTCAGTCCACATCGCCCATTCTGGCCCAGAAGCAGCCAGTCAACACATTCTTTCTTCCCTAGCTACTAAGAATGGTTCAGGAATAAGCATTTGACACAAGTGGGGCCAAAGCATAATCCATGCAGGACTTCTACTCAAATTATTGGAAAAGAGACTCTACTCTCTCTGGTAGATTGTTTTCAAAGATGGCTGCAACTCTCTCCCATCACAAATGCCCTTTTGCAATGTGGCTTTGCCACTCCTCCTATTAAAAGGAAGAATCTATTTCCCCTCCAATTCAATCTGGGCTGGCCCTGTGACTTGCTTTGATCAAAATGCAAAGAAAATTACACTGCCTGTTTGGGGCCTAGGCCTAAAAAGGACTGGCAGCTTCCACTTTGTTCTCTTAGAAGCCAGCCACCATGTACAGGTGTGTACGTTGGACTACTGAATGATAAGAGGCCATGTGGCAAGAAAAGCCACTCAGAGAACCAGGATGCCCCAGCCATCATCTAGGACTGAGGTCTTAAGACACGTGAGCAAGGCTATCTTGGATCCTGTAGCTCCAGTCGAGCACCCATCTGACACCACATGGAACAGCCCCGCTGAGCCTTGCCCAAATTCTTGATCCACAAGTTCATGAGCAACGATATGGTTTGTGTTTTAAGCCACTAAGTTTTGGGTTGATTCATTATGTAGCAATAGATAACGAAAACACTGTCTTTCCACTGCGGATGCTAAACTGGTGGAACCTAGGCCTGGAGCTGCTGATGACCAACAATGAGGTAGCTTGAGAATAAAACCAACAAAGGGGAAAGGCAGAGAGAGAGAGAGAGAGATTTGAGTTCCTAATCCCACTGGCCTGAAGTCATACCAGTGTTTGTACTTTTCAGTTATGTGAGTCAATAAATTCCCTTTTTGTAAGCTAGTAGAGTTGGGTTTCTGTGACTTACAACCAAAACAAACAAACAAAAATAAAATCCCTTACAAGGGGGAGAGGAGCTCATAATGAAAGAAGCGTTGAGTCCAACTGGCCTTTGGTAGGGTGAGGACCTTGAACTTTAATAGAACCCTTCATGGAGTAGAGAATACCCGGGCCCTCTTTTTTTTTTTTGGCTAGAAAGTCATCAGCGGTAGATAGTATGCCTGTGGTGTGGGATAAATCAGGAAGGGGCAGTAAGGAGAGGCTGGCCTGCTCTGGGAATCGATACAGGCTCTGATCTAGGTGACAATAGAGGATTCTGTCCAACTGTCACCAGATAGAATCTAAGCACTTCAGGTGTAGGGCCTGACATCCAAAATGAAACCATCATGTCTAAGCAAATGAATGGCAGATGATAGAAGCCAGGTTTCTCATTGTTGGAGTGAGAATTTACAGATAAGCACAGAGAGGTGGCTAGAATGATCCATGTAGTAATAGATTAGAATTGGAGAGAGACAACAGTTTGAACTCATGTTTAACTTAATATAGATAGATGATTATATGTAGAAAAATATATATATATATGCATACATGTGGTAGTAGACAAACATATATTTATTTGCTCTCCCAGCTGAGAGGGTCTAGAAACAATGACAACCCAATAGCAACAAGCATACCCAGTACCCAGACTTTGGTTTCTAATACCATTCTTCAATGAAAGGAACTACAGCTCCTTGGAGAAATGGCTGATTCTAGGACTGGGGCAGGAAATATAAAAATGAACCTGGAGGCTCTCTGCTCCTCCCGTTCGACAGACAGCCGCATTTTCCTGCGCAGTGCCAGCACGACCCTGAGACACGATGGTGAAAGTCGGAGTGAACGGATTTGGCCGTATTGGACGCCTGGTCACCAGGGCTGCTTTTAACTCTGGCAAAGTAGATATTGTCGCCATCAATAACCCCTTTATTGACCTCAACTACATGGTCTACATGTTCCAGTATGATTCCACCCATGGCAAGTTCAAAGGCACAGTCAAGGCTGAGAATGGGAAGCTTGTCATCAATGGAAAGACCATTACCATCTTCCAGGAGCGAGATCCCACCAACATCAAATGGGGTGATGCTGGTGCTGAGTATGTTGTGGAGTCCACTGGTGTCTTCACTACCTTGGAGAAGGCAGGGGCTCACTTGAAGGGTGGAGCCAAAAGGGTCATCATCTCTGCCCCTTCTGCGGATGCCCCCATGTTTGTGATGGGTGTGAACCATGAGAAGTATGACAAGTCCCTCAAGATTGTCAGCAATGCCTCCTGTACCACCAACTGCTTGGCCCCCCTGGCCAAGGTCATCCATGACAACTTTGGCATCGTGGAGGGACTCATGACCACAGTCCATGCCATCACTGCTACCCAGAAGACCGTGGATGGTCCCTCTGGGAAGCTGTGGCGTGACGGCCGAGGGGCTGCCCAGAACATCATCCCTGCTTCTACTGGTGCTGCTAAGGCTGTGGGCAAGGTCATCCCTGAGCTGAATGGGAAGCTCACTGGCACGGCCTTCCGTGTCCCTACCCCCAATGTGTCGGCTGTGGATCTGACCTGCCGCCTGGAGAAAGCTGCCAAATACGATGACATTAAGAAAGTGGTGAAGCAGGCATTGGACGGCCCCCTCAAGGGGATCCTGGGCTATACTGAGGACCAGGTTGTTTCCTGCGACTTTAACGGTGATACCCACTCTTCCACTTTTGATGCTGGGGCTGGCATTGCCCTCAACGACCACTTTGTCAAGCTCATTTCCTGGTATGACAATGAATTTGGCTACAGCAACAGGGTGGTGGACCTCATGGTCCACATGGCCTCCAAGGAGTAAGAGCCCCCTGGACCACCAGCCCCAGCAAGAAGAGAGGCCCTCAGCTATTGGGGAGTCCTTTTCCCAAATTGAACCCCTAACACACTGAGAATCTCCTTACCTCCAGTTTCCATCCCAGACCCCCTGAAGAAGGGGAGAGGCTGAGGGAGCCCTACCTTGTCGTGCACCATCAATAAACTTCACTGTACCCAGCCAAAAAA